>NC_048218.1:49618706-49954304 GCF_002007445.2 Ailuropoda melanoleuca | reverse complement strand
CAAACTATTTAACCTTACACCTAAAGAACTAGAAAGAAGAATGAAGCCCAAAGTTAGAAAAAGGAAAGAAATAACAAAGATCAGAAGGGAAATAAATGAAATAGAGACAAAAAAAAAAAAACCCACAAAACAAAACCAACTTAAAAAAAGCTCAACAAAACTAAGAGCTGGTTCTTAGAGAAACAAAACTGATAAACCTTTATCCAGACTAATCAAGAGAAAGAGAGGATTCAAATGAAATCAGAAATGAATGAGGAAAAGTTACAACTGAGAAATACAAAGGATTATAAAAGGCTACTACAAAAAATTATTTGCCAACAACTTGCACAACCTAGAAGAAATGGTAAATAGCTAAGTCTCTAGAAACACAATCCTCAAAGACTGAATCAGAAAGAAATAGGTAATATGAACAGACGAATTACCAGTAATGAAGTTGAACCAGTGATTTAAAAACTCCCAGGAAGCACAAGTTCAGGACGAGGATTCACGAGTGAATTTTACCAAACATTTAAAGAAGAGTTAATACCTATCCTTCTCAAAATATTCCCAAAATTGAAAAGGAAGGAACATTTCCAAATTCATTCTACAGTACCAGCATTACTCTGAGAGCAAAATCAGACAAATATACTATTTAAAAAAACAAAAAACAAAAAACAACCTACAGGCCAATATCTTGGAAGAACATAGATGCAAAAATCCTCAACAAAACATTAGTGAACAACATTCAAAAATACATTAAAAGGATCATTCACCCCAATCAAATGGGATTTACTCCAAAAGTACAAGGGTGATTCAGTATCTGCAGATCAGTGTCATGCACATTCGCAAGATGAAGGATAAAGTCCTATGATCATCTCAATAGATGAAGAAGTATTTGACAAAATTCAACATCTATTCATGATAAAAACTCTCGAGAAAGTGGACAGAGAACATATCTTAACATAGTGAAGCTGTATATGACCGGCTCACAGTTAACATCACACACAACAGTGAAAAGTGAGAAGTTTTCCCTCCAGGATAAGGAACAAGACAAGGATGCTCACCCTCACAGCTTTTATTCAACTTGTTACTAAACATCCTAGTCAGAGCAGTCAGACAAGAAACAAAAGGCATCCAAATTCGTATGGAAGAAGTAAAACTGTCACTAGTTGCAGATGACATGATACTATATATAGAAAACTCTAAAGACTCTACCAAAAAACTATTAGGATAAATAAATTCAGTAAAATTGCAGGATACAGTATTAATATGTAGAAATCTGTTGTATTTCTATATACGAATAATGGACTATCAGAAAAATTAAGAAAATAGTCCCATTTGCAATTTCGTCTAAAAGAATAAAACACCAAAAAAAAGCCCCCCAAAAAACAAAGAAGAAAATGCCTTATGAATAAACTTAACCAAGGAGGTGAAAGACCTGTACAGTGGAAACTATAAGACATTGGTAAACAAAATTACTAATTTGAAAATATATGTGAACCTCTATGTTCATTGCAGCATTATTTACAGTAGCCAAGTCATGGAAGCAATGTAAGTGTCCATCAATAGACGAGTGGATAAAGATGTACATGCACACACAGAGACACACGCTGGAATGTTACTCAGCCATAAAAAGTGACATCTTGCCATTTGCAACAATGTGGATGGACCTAGAGGGTATTATGCTAAGTGAAATAAGTCAGACAGATACCATATGATTTCACTTGTATGTGCAATCTAAAAAAACAAATGAGGAAAAGAAAACCAGAAACAGACTCATAAATACAAAGAAATAGTGGTTGTGTGGAGTTTAGGGAATGGACAAAATAGCTGAAGGGGATTAAGAGGTACAGACTTTCAATTAGAACATAAGTACAGCATAGGGAATATAGTCGGTGATACTGTAATAACTTTATATGGTGACAGATGGTAGCTACACTTCCTGTGGTATTTCATAATGTATATAAATGTCAAATCACTTGTACACCTGAAATAAATATTATATTGTATGTCAACTATACTTCAGTTAAAAATACATATGCTTATTACATTTAAAAGTTCTAAATCTTAAAACTTCATTGCCAGTTATACTATTAGATGTGTCTCAGGCTGCCATAGTATCCTTCCCATTCTAGGAGCGTATTTAGCTGTTCTTTTCAATGATGCTTGACAATCTTGTGCCCTTCTCAGGACTTTGGACAAAAGCAAAATAATAGTATTAGAAAAACTCTTTGAGACTTACCTATAGAAAACTGGGAATTTCGACTTGCATTTAAGTGTAAGGACTTTTTTCTCATTAGAAAGTAAATCAGAACAGACAAGATTTCAGTGTATGACTTCTGTGGTGATTGATTAAAGGATAGCTTGCTAGAATTTCTCAGTTTTTTGGAAATGATTAGAACCAAAGTAACATTTATTGCCCATCTCTGCATGACATAATGGAAATGCTTAATAGAAAATACATGGAACCTGAAAACATAGTAAGAGATGCAATTTAGTAGATCATAATAACTTGAGATGTTCAGTTACAGATGCAAGATACAGTACATACAGACTTAAGCTAGCACCAGAAATTAATGTGTGTTCTTGTATATGAGCATAATTTAATAAGCTTTATCTATAGCTATATTTTTTCAAACTGGGAAGTATTCTGTAAGAAAGGAAAAATTAAAAATAAGACTATCATCCAATTTGGTGTGGAACCAAACATCTTCATACTTTTATACCACTATATTGCTGGAATGGTGAAGAGGAAGTTTTTAATGAGTTACCTTCTCATGGAAAAAGACTTATGCGACAAATATAAAGGAATGTATTAGATAATTTTTTTGATTCAGACTCTATTATTGAAAATATCAGCTTACAATTTCTCACGAAGATATTGGGAAAGTTGGCAAAGCAGCAGAGACCAGGAGGGCAAGGATGGGGACAAGAGTCACAAGGCATTTGGGTTGTAGCCTTACTTCCTCCTCTACTTAACTATGTCCTAAGATTTATCATTTGGCATTTGTCAGTGGTCTGAGAAAGATATTAAAGAATTGTCGATGTCTAAATAGTCTTAAATCCATAAATGTGTTGCATGGCATAAATTTGATAATTTTTATTTTAATCTTTAAATTTAGACTTTTGAAATACAGTACCAAATATAGGTATTATGGACATCTGTGATAAAAGTGCCTTCTCAAGTTACCAGCCCATGCCCGGGTTATCTGTGAGGGGTGGTAGTCTCTAATTCTTTCTCTTAGTAGAGTACTCTCCATTCATGGGCACCAATGTCATTTGATTTAAGTTTGAGAAACTTATCAGGGGACTGATCTGGAGCCTGAATCGCATTGCTCATGTTTCTGCTGGCTTTGCTTTTTCTCTAGCATTGGAATCTGGGTAAAGTATTTGAGCAAAGCAGTGAGTTTACTTCTGTTTAGCCTATTAACTAACAGTAGACTCGAAGCATCTAGTATTTTTCTCCCCACCCCAGCATCAATGGACAGCATCATTAGCTTGAAAAATCAGACCGGCGGAGACATTACAGCGCTCAGAGTAGTAGTGCTATGGCTTGGGTGGGCTAGAGGACCTGCTGGGGGTTGGGCTTCCAGGAGTATCAACCGCCTTGTAACAGTCCTCTGCTACAAACTTCCCAAGAAAATTCCTCCACCATAGTAGGAAAGAATAAGCTAGTGTACCCACAATGAAAGCCTTTCTTTTTCAATTTTTTCCCCTTCTCTGCCTGTTATTTCATATAGCTTAAAGAATAATATGTGGAATTGGGAATAAATTTGTATTAGTTTCTCAAACTTCCAACACATTCTAACTCAGTTTTTTTATGTTCAAAATGGGGACAATATGGCCTACCCTGCAATAGTATATAAAAATGGGGGAAAGTTTATTTTTGGAGGTAATGAAAAATAGGGTTTTCCTATAAAATGAGATCAAACTGGTATGGTGTCTTTATTTTTAGCCCATTATTTACATGATACCTCTCTTTCAAAATCTACACAGATGGTTCACAAGCACCAGCCAGACCTCCTAAACCACGACCCCGCAGGACTGCACCGGAAGTCCACCACAGAAAACCCCACGGGCCTGAGGCAGCATTGGAAAATGTTGATGCAAAAATTGCAAAACTCATGGGAGAGGGTTATGCCTTTGAAGAAGTGAAGAGAGCCTTAGAGATAGCCCAGAATAATGTGGAAGTGGCCCGGAGCATCCTCCGAGAATTTGCCTATCCGCCTCCAGTCTCCCCACGTCTAAATCTATAGCAGCCGGGACTGTCCACACCCAAATGGCAAGCAATCGCTATTCCAGGATCGTGGGAAAGAGACAAGTGAGAGAAGGGGTCTCCTCGGCGCGGCATCCTGAGAAGAGGCTTGGAAGTGCTGCTTCTCCGAAGACAGCTGCTCGCTCAGGATGTCAACGGCTGCGCTTCCTTATTTCTGCTAGCCATACTTTTAAAATCAGGGTTGAACTGACATAATTTAAAGACGTTTACTTCCCTTGAACTTTGAATCTGTGAAATGCTTTTCCTTGTTTACAAGTTGGCAAAGTTGCAGTTCGTTTTTGTTTGTAGTTTTGTTTTAGGGTTTTGGTTTTTTTGATCCCTGTACTGTGTTTTTGACAGACCCGTGGTGGAGTGGTCAGGTCTGCTGTAACATTTCCCACCAGCTCGCTTGCTGTCCGGTCAGCAGCTGAGTCACACGATCATTCAGCTCGCTTCCATCACGCCCGGCCCCACGACCAGCCAGGTCCATTCCATTTCTCCCATTTACGAGATGCTTCAAAGGTTCTGATTTTCAGCGTATCGAACTAATGAAAAAAAAAGTGTGTGGCCTTCACTACTGAGTCTTTTCTTTGGAAACCTTTGCTGTTGTGAGACGGGAAAATTATATTATGAATGTATAAAGCATTTTTTCGTCCGTGAACTCACTGCCTTTTGATAAGGGGTTTTTCATATGGTATAGAGGAACATCCCTTTTTAGTGTAAGTTTTGTGATCTTTAACCTCCCATATTCTCATCTTGGTCATCCCAAGGGTGTCACTACTCTGTAAAAACATAAAATATTAGGAAGCAACTACTGCAGATGTGGGAGAAATACATTTGCACATGACCATGCTGTGTTGAAGTTATATAATGAGGTCCCTGACGTTTACGCCTGCATTGCTTTGAGGCATGCTGAATAAGAGGGTCGTCTCCCTGAAATAAGTTAATAATTTTCAGATAAAATTATGATCATGCCTCTCCCAAAGCAGAATAGAGTTCATTTCCTATTTGAGTGATTACACACTGGTACCTAACAGGTGTAGGAACCAGTTCATATTGCAGTGAAAAAAGTTAAATCTTTGATGCACTGTTAAGTGCCCATGCTACTGTGGCAATGTTCTGTTTTTCTTTTTCTTTTTTTTTCCTTTTTGGCAAACTCTCTACAATCAAATCAGAGTTCATATTTAATTTGTAGATTCTCATTGTTCCATCCAGTCAGGGGAAAGAAATTTATATAGTTTTGCTTTTTTTTTTCTTTCAAAATGGAGGTTGGTTCTTCAGAAACCATGTTATTACTTTTAATAAATCTACAAATATTTATTGAGCATCTATGATGTGCTTGACGCACTATGTTTTTAAAGCACAAACTGTCACAAGCTGATCGCAATATGTTTTGACGGCAACAGTCTCTCTCGATAGACAAAGCCTAATGAGAAGTTAGTGGAGAAATGGGACAATACCCAGGTCTGTGTAAAATGCTTGAGCCCACGGAAGCTTTTCTAAATAAGGACTCATCGCAGGGTCGTGCACTTTTCTGCCGCTCCTCTTTCAGCTTCGCACCGGGTGTGATGGACAAGGATGTATCCGATACTGAGCCTCTCTTCAGGATTTGGAAGGACAGAACCAAACATCTAACAGGACCCCATGGAAATTAATGTTCAAGCCTGGAGCAGTCACCCAGTTGACCTGGGGGGGGAAATAATGCATTGTTTCGCAAAGTGACATGTGACACGTGCCCTTGATGGTTTGGCTATCACAATAGGAGGTACTTGAGAGGAGTCCTGGGCTCGGGTGTTTTGATTTCTTCAAGTGATTCTGCACTGGTCGGGGTCCCCAGAGAGGAATGTTTACTCTTAGATGTTCCACCTGTGAGCAGGTGTATGAGTGCAGTTATGTACACTTTCAAAAATGGCATCAGCTAATTCTTCATTGATTTAGGAACTCCATGTACATCATCATGATTATTCACTTTTTTTTTTTATCAGTCTCTGATTTCACGTTGGAATAGCACTGTATGTTTTGTGTTTTTTATGACTTGCTGATCATAGGTACAACTAAAAGCCAAAAGTTGCCACTTCATTGTGATAACATTGTTATAACTTTAATAGATTAGAGATTGATGTAAAATACAAATGTTAGAAAAACATAGTACGTCCTCAAAGTTTTCAAATAATATATGATAATTTCCAGTGAGAATTAGAAAAAGACTGGTGAGGATATAAATTTAGACCTACATTTTGTTAAAAATCTATTTTGCAAAGAAGACTTACTAGCCTCCACTAAGATCTCAGCATCTTGAACTCAATAGCAACCATTACTTTTATCATTAAATAGAATGAATCAGAAACTTCTATGGAATAGAATGGAAAGAGGAAAACTTTCTATCAAACGTGGTCATGAAAATCCCATTGCTGTCTATTTCCAATGACTACCAAACTAAAAAAAAAAAAAATTGTGGAAATAAAAATAATTATAAAAATGGCTACCCATTAATGATTGGAAATGATCAACACTTGGTTTCACTGTGATCCAAAAAGTTAGACATTCCTCCCATTTCTCAAGACTTGGTAATATAATTATTTTTTAAGCCAGCACACCATATAATTCATATAATTAAAACAAATTATGGCCAACACTAACCTGCTCTCCCCCACCCCCCAACATGTTGTGGGGATAGAAGTACTTATCCTCATTGATAGTCCAGTAAATTAGTCTCCATAATTTTTTTTTTCTCCTTGATGTCTACAATATCCTGGCCAAATTTTCTAGAATTGAATCAGAGCAGTGCTTATGGTTAACTTGAGCTTCCTTCCACAAAATGACCTTTGGTTCTTCCCTGTCCATTTTCCCTTGCCTACATTGCAAATAGTCTTACTAAAGCCCTAATTGCAACTTCAAAGGGCCCATTTGTTAACTCAATATCTCACACACAAGAACACTTGCAAAGATTCTTCATAATGTGAATTTTTTTCTTTTTCAGTTCCAGAAGCATTTCCTACAGTTTGGACATTACTTTTCCTCTTGAATTTTCAACTTGAAGCTTTAATTTGCACTGAATTATCAAACCTGGTTAAAATTTTAATTTTTTCTCTTAAGCTGACAGATTTGGAAGCAAATTACAGTGTGTTTTCAACAACACAGGTACTGCCTGTTGACCTGGAATTTTAATGCTTCTAGAAGTTTCCAAAAAAGACAGCAATAGAGTGAAGGGTTTTCTTCCCAATTACTATTTTTTTTAAATGCCTTTTTTAAACTTGTCTAATGTGGCAAAATAGTTATGTGTTCAATTAATTTATATTCATTTTTTTTCAATTCTGGTTATTATGTAAACACAAGTACTTTATCTGTTCTTTTAAGGTATTTTATAAAATGAATCTTAACAAAATGCGGAGTTGGTGTTTTATTTTTCAAATGAACACAAACATTTCTTTCACAGCATCTCTATGTTTTCTTTTTTTGTGTTAAGCAAAAGACATTGGATTCAAGAGCTAAGTGGACAGGGTGGTAGGAAATATGCATCCCAGATGGTTATTAAATACCAAAACCATATAATTATAAGATATTTACATAAATAAGCTCCTTCCATGTCTTTGAACTGAAGGAGTTCTATTAAGGTTCCAAGTAAGAACCATATCTGGGAAAAGTTGAATGTCTTCAGATGACAATTGAGAATTCCTAATTAACTGTAACATCTGTTCTCTAAATTCTTGGTTTTTCTAATCATTTATAAGGGAGAGTATATAAAATAGGCCAGTATATAATGGGGAGGGAACAATGGAGATTAAAAGAAATGTTAATAACTACTTCCATATCAAAAACCATAAAATATTGTGAAAGTAATTGATATGTGCAACATCCCACATATAGTTGTAATAGTTATACCCTCAAAGCACATATAATTAAAATGGGGGGATATACATAAGCAAATAGTTCCAATACAATAAATGCCGTATATAAATTATCACATTGTACTGGAATTCTGTACTTACAGTACGTGCTTAAGAACTTTTTGGGGCCCTTACTTTATGCAAAGAACTTAGTAGTAAAATATGTAACCCTCTCAACAACCATCAGGCCTCTTCTAGGACATGGAAGTAAAGGAGGGTGTGATACATTCCTTCTGGAAATTTCGACCAGTGATAAGCCTGAATAGCAATTTGTCAGCCTAAAAGAGGAGCAATATTTTTGTTAAGAACTCCAGAAATAAAATATTTCCACTAAGACCAGCACACATCATTAAATAGTGACTTAGGCAAAGGTGAGAAGTAGTGGGGCCGAGGAACTTGGAAAAGGCTAGGGAGGGCGTGCTGGCACCTGTTGGTAAAGGACCCTCAAATGACACATCAAATGACAATAGGCTAAGGAAAATTTAATTTCCATGCCTTTTCTTCACGTCCCTCTTTTGTTTGATCTTCACGTGAAACTTGAACGGTATTCTTAATTATCTGGTTTCGCTTCTTTTTCATCCCTACTGCCACTACCCTCTGTTAGGTCTGAATTATGACTCCCTTAGAATTTGATCTCCTGGCTCTAGTGCAAGACAGAATGAAGGTTCTGAACTTCAAATCCAATGTTGCTCCTCAATGTAAAACTCTTTATGGCTTTCAATGCTGGGGGTTCCCTGTCTGCATTCCTCTTTATCCTTGCCTCCCATCCCAGGCCCTCTTCACTTCTGCTGAACTTTCAATTGCCCAAATATTTTTCATTTAATTCATACATGCTAGTTCTGAATATGCTTTTCCCTTTTCTCAGTCCAACCATTATTTTTTCAAAATCCAGCTCAAGCGTTGCCTCTGAAGTAGGCACAGGCTGAGTTGAGCATATCATCTTTTTACGTCACGCAGGATGGTCTTATCATACCTAGGTGGTTCTGCAATCGCTATTCCATGGATGGTCCCAACTAGACGGAACTTCTTTAGTAAAGGTAACAAATCTAATTTCTGTGTCCCAAGCTCCTAATACAGAACCCAGTATGAGTGCACAATAAAACATTTAAAATCAATAAAAATTGCACCATTAAATAGCCAATACGAGAAACAGTTTCAGCTCTGCCACTATCTGTGTGGATTGGTATCTCTTTTCTTTGCTCCTGCTTTTTTCACCCATGGACCAGAAGACACATAAGCCTACTCACTAAAGTGACTGTGGTAGAGACTTAAGTTTTTGTTCGCTGTTGGCATGGGGAACAAAAATTATTTAATAAGCAAAAAAAAAAAATCAGATTCACAAAGTAAAAACTGGGAGATTATAAAATTTTTTTGGTAAAGCTCAAACCTGTGTTGTAGTAATTTTAGAACTAAGACAATACTTAATTCTTCATAAAGAGTTTATGACAAATGTCTGTTTAAGGGATCACTGCTCACAGATTCCTGTGGCAACGTAACAGTGGTGAAGAGTACAGGCTGTGGAGCCAGGATCCGAGGATCCGTCTCTACCTCTGCCTCCTCCAGGCTATGTGACCGAGGCACCAAGTGTCCTCGCTTCTCTGTCCATTAGTTGCCGCATATATAGAAGAAGAATGGCAACCATACCTACAGTAAAGGATTGATGGACTCAGTGAGTGAATCCAGATAAAGAACCCAGAACACACCTGGTACCATTGACTGCTCGATAAATGGCAGCTCTCATTACCATATACCCTACACCCCGGGAGCTGAAGCCACATTCCATCTCCGAGAATCTCCGGAGTAGACTGCAAAGAGAAGCATGTTTGATTATTTCCATCACTTCACAAAGCAAAGGGTAGACAACAGCGGGACAGGACCGGTGTGGCTAAACTGAGGAAATTTAAAACCTTAAGGGTATTGATCTGTACATTCTGCTGAAAAGCTGCAGAGTTTAGTTTTTGACCGAAAACCTCTACTACCCTCATGTATTCTTCCTGAACTCATTACTCAAAGCCCCGTACAGTGAGGGTAGAGATTAGAGATGGTGAGCTGGCTGGGCCACCAATGCCAGGCTGGGGTCCTTGAGAGCTGCTTTCTTCCCCATTGACCACCACCTAAACTGAATATTCAGAACCTCTTCATTTATAGACAAAAGGCTTTCTTTTTTATTTTGTTTTTCATTTAAAATCCAGTTCATGCAAAAAAAAAAAAATTGTCTCTAGGGTATAGAGAAAAGTGTCAAAACTAGTGAGTTTTCTTAGTCCCCTCATACCAAATGTAGCCAGATGTTGAAAGGACGTTCCCTTTCCTCCTAGAACAAGACTAAAGTTCCAAAGTTGAAAACAACGCATGAAATGCATCCATATTCTCAAAACCCACCCGGCAAACCTCTGCAGGACCCATTGAGAGGCTGGTGGCAGAATTTTCTTCTGCAGCCTCCAAAGTATATAAACAGAAGAAGATGGATTCATGGGTTGGCCTGGGAGAAGTGAGGAATGAATAGGAATGTTAAGGATTGAATTCACCTCTCCCAATCCAAGTGATTATATCTCCAAAAAACTAATTGCAGAGATTAGAAAACTGTCATTTCTTCCTATTGGATGTCTGAGCAGCGGACTTACCCATCTGCCATCTGTGAGTATTTGAGCAGAGTAACAACAAAATGGTCTGCAGTGAATCACTGACAAGCAGCCCCCCCGGGGGGGGGGGGGTGGGTAAGGATGCATCACATTCCCATGGGGCAAGCAGGCCCCTGTCAAGACGGCTGAGTCTTCAGCCGTCTTGACAGGACCCAAGAAGGCCACCTACGAGGCACAATAACCCAAGCAGCAAAAGACCTCGGGGTGTACACCACCAAACCAAGCATGAGGGAGTTCAGCCAATGGATATCTTACGAGTCAGACAATAACCTAGTGAGTGACCTCCTAAAGAACATATGGACACAATGAGAGCCTACACTGAGGGACTTACCACACACACAAACACACACACACATACACATACACACAGGAAAGAAAAAAATCAAGGACACACTACAATTGCGCTTGTGAAGAAAAAGAATGTGCTCCCATTAACTCTCCCTCCCCTGTCTCAACCCTGAAGCAACAGAAACCTAGAGGAACAGTAGAAAAGAGTAGGTCTTGCTTCTTCTGGCCCCCAAGACTGAAGTCTGGCCAGGGCTGGGAGACACTGCACAGGCTAGACTGAATTAGAATATTGGTGACCAAATAAGAAAAGAGAGAACTGACAGTCAAATACAGTGATATTAGGGGGAAAAGAATTATAAACATGTTGGCAACCCATCAGGTTCAAAGTGTTCAATAAATTGGTTACTAAAAATAAAGCAAAAATCATTTTATTTAACAGGGACTTTGGTGGTTTCCTTACTTTAAAAAAAAATAATAAAATATCCAAAATCATATAGCTGCTACCACAGGGTGCTTCTCAAGGAAGATGCTGGGGGCTGTGCAGATCCATTTGTTTCTTGAGAAACTTCCTGCCTGGCAAGCTCAGTTCTGTCCAGCCCTCGAGCTGCAAACTCAGGTTATCTGGCCCACAGTCTCTGCAGTGGAAACTATGTTCTCTGTCACCCAACAGGGCAGGGTCCTGCCTCATCACCAACTTTCCCTTTACTGCAGACTCTCCTTTTCCCCCAGTAGACCGTTCAAACCTCATTTGTTAGCTGGTTTATGGAGTAAATATGTGGGGCATGAAATAAAACATCTGGCATCAACTTACCTAGACTATCACTAACTGTGCCAAAATTACTCTCAAAAGGAACTCTACATTTCCCTGCAGAAATGTGCCAGTGTAAGATACAAAATACCTTCGCAGAAAGTTAAAATTAACCACAAGTACCTAGGCCCTAGGCTTTTCAGACTTGAATCAAAAACAGCAGTAGCAAGACAGTTATTGTATAAATGTTTAATCAAGAGTGATATAAAATGTTATTTATCTGGAATTTCTTGCAAATAAGGGGGGAATAGACGGTTGAAAGCAAGACTAATGTATCTCTATCGGCCTTTGTAATCAGTGCTAACATAATTAAACATTTATCGAGCACTTTGGATTTGGGACTTTTTTCTGTTTTGCCTTCAAAGTTCTAGTTCTCAAAACTCTTGAAGTAGGTGCATTACACTTGGCATCTTCTCTTTGCGCATTAAGAGAATTTATAAGCCAGAGTCAAAACTAACTTTCCTGCTCACTCAACAATTCACAAGAAGGGCGAGAATTATAATCCATCAATTAGTCCCAGTCTGCACATTCGATATTAAAAATAGACCTCAGAACAATCAGGCAAGATCTAAGCATTCTTTCTGTGGGCAAGAAGGGGAATTGAAAATGAGCAAGTATGACTTTCACCTGCTACCATTATTGCACATGGCAGCACTGGGGGCCAGAAAGACAAACGTGTTTATTGACCAGTTGTTTTGGATTAAGAATGGTTTGGCAATTGGTCAACCCTATTCTGCACAGTGAACCAACCCACGTAGCTGAAGCTGAACCATATACTGCAAATTCTGCAAAGCAGCTGCAACTTGCAAATGTGGGAGAGTGAATCCATCTGCATTCCAAAATGCCTTAGCTCGATACTATGGGTCATTTGAACTAGCCATTTTCAATGTGTATAAATACCTATTTTGTTACTAATTGACTGTATATAAAAAAGAGGAAAAGAAAAAATTACATTACAGCATACCATCTCTCTGCAAAAGTAAAGCAGATCCTTGATCGATTCAGTGAAAAGCCAATAAAGCAGGGAAGGGGAACAAATAAATATTCTCACAGGTTAAATCAAAAACATCTGTTTCATTGTGAAGCTCCAACGTGTAACACAGAAGCACTTCTGGCCACCATGCTATTAATCTCTGAGAGGCTATAAACTTGTCACGTTAAGGACGCCGCAAATTCAGCTTGAATATACTTTGCTTTTCACATTAATGGCATGTAAGGGCACTTAGGCCTCTCGTCATCACTTCAGCGCCTTGAGAAGACCAATGTTCTTGTTCTCTTCTCAGAGGGCCACTACACCACTTTAGTTCGTGACTTGTCAATCCTTTGTGGTATTAACCCCTTAAATTAAATTCACTTGGAGTTGAAGATTGGAACGAGAGCACTTGCTTCCCTTTAGAGATCACACGCTGTCATTCCACCTGGAAAACTCAAAAGTATGCAAAAGTATTCAAACCCTCCACTGTTGATTAAGGTCTGTTCTGATGCGAATAAGGAGATTCGAGCTGCACTTTCCTCAGGAGAATGGTCAAGAATTTGATAAAACGTTACCCCTGAAATTCTAAATCACAGCACAGATGGAGCAGTGCTCGGACTCTATTTTGTGGTCCTTAAATTCTACCATCCTCAGATTTTACTTCATGCCCAAATTTCTTCACCTAGAATGAAAAATGTACACCACAAGATATTGTGAAAATCCACAGGTGAGTTTAAACGGCTTTCAATGGCTTCGGTGATACTCTCGACTTCTTTTCAAAAAATATTTCTATTATTAAATTCTTTACATTTTTTACAAAGATCAGGAACCGGGACTCTCTTTCATTGTTCACGGGCTCATTTCCCCCCAACTTCCCTAATGCATGGTTTCCATACATAGTTTCATCTCATCCAAGTTCTTAGCAGCTCTAAAATCTTGGTCATCTCAGGGATAACAGCCCCCAGGAAGAATTCTGGCTTCTAACAATGTTCACCCATAACTTTAGAAGTCATTAGACCATGATATCATTCTACTATTAATTATTTGTCATATAAAGACCCAGGAGAAAGGTTAATCAAATTGGTGACTGCCATTTTGGTTTCTGAACCATATAAACAAGTCGTGTTATGTCTCTAGGCCCATTTCTGCATCTACAGCATATCAAGTTTAGGCTGGCTTTTTCTATAGATTCTTTCAGATCTCAATCTATATGGAAGAACACCAAGATGGCAACATAAGTGGCTTCTGAGTTTCCCTATTCCCATTGATGCACATGAATATATAGCTACCCATGGATCATTTTTCTCTGAGAGAATTCCAAAAACTAAATAAGTGATTCCTATATCACAGACAACTGAGGAAATGCCTAAACACCTACATCTAAACAGGTAGGACAAGCTAAGATACATTCTTGCCATAAACCCCATGCCAGTCATAGCACCATACCATCCAGACAGAACCCCTAACCTGTAGCTTTACCCTGAAGAGCAAAGGAGTGGTTAAAAGGGTACAAACTTTTAGTTATGAGTAAGGCCTGAGGATCTTATGTTAACAATGTGACTGCAGTTGATAATAATGAATTGTATAATTAAAATTTGCTAGAACTTAAGTGTTCTTACCAAAAATAAGGTAAATATGTGAGGTATGGCTGTGTTCATTGTAGGAGTCCTTTCATAATGTCTATTTCAAATTATCACATTTTGCATTTTAAATTTTGCTTGTCAATTACACCTCAAGCTGACAAAGAGATATGAAAATATAAATCTAAATGGGGACAAATTTTCTACATAAGCCACTTCATCTCTTGATCAGAACTGTGAAAACCATCAAACCTTATTTTGAGATTAGAAACCTGCATTTCCTTTCCGTTAGAAGACTGGCCAGGCTATCTTAATGACACGAGTCATACACACCTAAATCTGATTGTTGGTAGCCCGTGAATGATAATTCAGAAGCAATAAGTGTGAAGCTTTTTTAGATGAAGGTATACTTTCAGTTGAACTCCAGTAATGCAGGAATTCGAAACCCAACACAATTTAAGGCAGAATTTCTGGGAGACTTCTGCACCAGCTTTCAGCTCACTATGCTGCTGTCTTTGGTATGTTATTAGGGAGATTAACTTTAAGCACTTACTGGTTTAGTTCTTAGCAAGATGACTGACCTTTGTTTCCATCAGGGCAGTGGGTTTGCTATAAATCCCCAAGCCTTCAATTCTGGAAGCCTAGAGATAAGCAGCTACTGAGGGCTTTACACTCACTCCTGTTATCTGAAGACACCACACCACACACTACAAAACCTACCCACTTGAAGAAACCTTTAAAGCCCATGTGCTAAATGTGAACTTATTTGAGGCATTACTGATGAGCTCTTTTCATAGATGGGTAGACCTGGAAGAGCCTTCGAGAGCTCACCGCGTTCATCTTCCTGACCTCATTGCTTTGTCCTTGTCATCTTAAGAGATATGTACACCATGTGCAATCCAGATCTGAGCTTGCCTGGATTTCTAGCACTATTCTTGGTCGTTTCGTAATATTCCTTCCAACTTTATAGGGGAGTTCAAAGCACTCAACATTTTTTAGTTATGTAAATTGAAAGCAAAGAAACATTGACATATTGCAAGACTATCCAACACTGAGATCATGTATAAATTTTTCATGTATATTTAGATGCAATTAAGTTTCCCTTAGGTTAAAAATATTCTGGCTACCTATAATTCAAATATTGTCAGTGTTGTTCCAACTTGAGCTCAAACTAGGAATACGACATGGTGCCAGCTACAATCCCATGCTTCATTTTCGCAAACGCAACTTTTTACTGTTGAGGGCCCCAAAGAATTGCTTCACTTAAAAATATCCACCCTAGGGACTCACTGTCTAATGGGATGGAATGTGTGCATTAGCCTGACAAAATTCCATACTAAAGATCTTTACTGAAAAATTTTGTTAGAGATAAATTATTATAAATTGTGTCTACTAATTTTTATGTTAATTAACTATGTGTGTATGCATGTGTCTTGGGGGTGGGAATGTACAGTCTGGAATCGGTTTAATGGAAGAATATTGTGAAATTCTAGCTGTGTCATCATTGATTCTTCACATGACGGTGAGAAAGATAATGACATTATTTGTGACCTAGTCTCCTCATCTACAAAGAAAAATGGTGGTACAGTCTCTCATTTATTTAAAAGAACTTGGGAAAAATTAAATAAGCACTATCTTTTAAAAGTTCTGAAAAGATGATTCAAAACCAATTAATAACATATTGAAAGGTGCATTATTACTTTGACAACTTCAAATGAGCACGCTAGCACGTAGTTAGTGATTCCGTCTTTAAAGTGAAGAAAGGAGGCATTTTTTTTGAGAGCCACATCCTCATCTGAGGCATCCTCCCTCCCCTGAAATTAATCAGCACGCAGCAAATCTGCTCTTTAGTCAGTGTTAAAATTGTGGCAGCCTGCTGCGCCTGCCGTCTTGACACAGCAATTACAGTGCAAGAACAAGACATTATTATCAATCTCTAGATGCTGAAACAGTGACATCCACCAAAAAAGGGAGTAAATCAGAGGAAATGGAAGACAAAGACAGGGAGACAACTGCAGAGAGGGGAAGGGAGCTGGGGAATGCAAGAAACAGAGATAAAACAAAACTCTAGAGGAGAATAAAGATATTAAAAGATCAGAGAAAATATGGCACCAAAACTCCACTGCTGGATCACATTTTAGTTTCACCGGCGACATCTGTCAGATTTAGCATAACTGATGAGCATTAACAAATAAAACTTCACAGAACTTGCGAAGCCTGCAATTTATTGTCCACCATTAGAGATTTGAGATGAGAGGAGGGCTCGTTTCCAAGGAAAAATATAAAATAGGGCAAGGTCGTTTGGGAAGATCTGTCAGTTCTTTCCATTTAATTCAACATACACTCGTGGAGTGTTTACTTGGTGTCCCATATTATATAAAATAATGGAAATGAGACACAGTCCCTACCTCAAGAGTTCGTGGTGTGGGGCGAAGTTGGGAAACATTCATAACTGATAAAATAGAATGAATCAAGTATCTACTTACAAGTGTGGATAGGTACAGAGGATGGGTGCTCTCACGGTATCTACCCTCTCCCACACTCTCAAAGCTAGAGGTTCTTTTAGCACTACTCTTTTTGACAATCCTCCATGCTCTTGAATTTTCTCTGTCAGTGCTCATGTCCAAGAACATTGATGGAAATTTCTGCAGAACCACTGTTCTCCAATAGCTAACAACATAAAGGAAGCTAATGAATATAATCTAGACATTAAAAGCACGGACTTTGGAGTCAGGAAACTCGTAATTAAATCACTACTTTCATCATCTTGGACAGGTTACTTACCCTAAGTATCCTAAGTATTACCTGTAAAAGCAGGGTCATTGGATATACTTCACAGTATTGTTGAAAGGATTGAATAAGCACACAGTAAACACTTAAAATGTTAACTATCATTTTCTAATTTGGGGTTGTATTAGTTTTCCAGGGTTGCCATAACAAAATTCCACAGACTAGGTGGCTTAAACAACTGAAATGTATTTTCACACATTTCTGGAGGCTGATAGTTCAAGATTGAGGTGCCATCAGGCTTGGTATCTCCTGAGGTTTATCTCCTGGGTTTGCAAATGGCCATCCTCTTGCTGCCTCTCACAGTGTCTTCCCCCTGTGCACACATGACCCTGGGGTCTCTGTGTGTCCAAACTTGGATTGGATTATAGCCCACCCACATGACCTTATTTTACCTTATCACCACTTTTTAAAGATCCTATCTTCAAATACATTCACATTCTGAGGTACTGGGAGTTAACGACTTCAACATAGGAATTTGGGGAGGACACAATTCAGTCCATAACTGAGGGAGAGTAACATGCTGAAAATAAATTGATACACACACACACATTCACACCTATGTGACTTTGTCCCAGAAAATCTAGAAATTTTTCCTTCGCTCCAAATGCTCCATCATGTGCCATCCCAGTCAATACTACCTTCTCTTTAAGAAATAATCACTATTTTGACTTCTTCTAGGATAAATTCTGCCTGTCCTTGAACTTCATATAAACAAAATCATAGAGTGTTATTCTATGGAGTTTGGTTTCTTTTATTTAATAATATATCTATAAAATACATCCAAATAGTTCTATATAGCAGTAGTTTCTTCTTTTTAGTTGCTATGCAAGAATGTAATTTGTTCATTGATCCCATTTGAATTATTTTCTGTTTGGGAGTATTATGAATAAAGCTGTTACAAACACTCATATGTCTCTTAGTGAACATATGTATTCATTTCTCTTAAGCAAATTTGGTTATTTAGAGTTATATTGCTTAATTTACAAACAAATGAAATTTTCTAGGTAGTTTTTTCTTATTTTAATTTAATTTCAGTGTACTTAGAAAACATACTCTGAGTAATTTTGATCCTTTGAAATTTGGCGATATTTGCTTTGATGCCAGTCTATACACTATTTTTATAAATAATCCATGTATACTTGAAAAGAATATTGTGCAATTACATAGTGTAATGTTCTATAACTGAAACTGATGCCGATGAAGTGAAGTTGTTTAGTCATGTGTTTTCATATCTTATACCTATTTACTCATTTTTTGATAATTAAAATCTTTACCCAATTATGTTTTTTCTATTTCCCTTTTTGTTTTATTAACCTCATATAGTTTAAAGCTATGGTATTAGGTGTATATAAATTTGGGCTGTTACAGTTTCCTATTGAATTGACTTTTATCATTATGAAATGTCCCTATCTTTGATAATATTTTCCTTAAAAAATATTTTTCATATATTAATAAAACCCACACACTCTCTTGTGGGTAATGTGTTCATGCTACATTTTAAAATTACTTTATCTTCAGGAGCGCCTGGGTGGCTCATTCAGTTAATTGTCCGATTCTTGATTTTGGCTCAGGTTGTGATCTCAGGAATGTGAGATCCAGTCCTGTGTCAGGCTCTGCACTGGGCATGGAGCCTGCTTAAGATTCTCTCTTTCCCTCTCTCTACCCCTCCCTTCCCCCCACCCATGTGTGTACTCTCTCTCTCTAAAATAAATAAATTTTAAAAAATACTTTATCTTCAACCATTCTTTTTCCACATATTTAAAGAGTAGTTCATCTGAATATATGTATAGTTATCTCATTAGTCAGTATGACCATCTTCGTCTTTGAATTGGAGTGTTTAGCACAGATGAATTTTAATTAGTCATATCCTTAATTGTAAGTTTATGGTCTTGCTATTTGTTTCTGTATGTCTTTGTTTATGTGCTCATTTTCTAGCCTTCCTTTGCATAAATAAAACTTGCTATTCATGCAATATTTCACTATTCTCTGGGTAGTTAACTAAAATAATTTAGAGATTATAATACACATCCTTTACAACACTTGAATATTTAAGACTATGTTTATCTACCTTAAAACTGAATTGCTCTTTGACTTGCTTTTATAAGTTCCAGGTATCATCTATTTTCTTGAACATATTAATTGCATTCATTTTAAAATTCTTTCTAAAAATATAAGTGTCTGTATCATTTATTTGTCTCTTCCTATTTCCTGTTGTTTTTCTTAGTATCCAGTCAATTAGTCTTTTTTTTTTTTTTTGCCTTACTTTATAATTCTGATTGGAAATGAGACATCATGGGTGAGGAATTGTAGAGGCTCTTGATGGCTTTTTTCTCCAAAAAGCATCAAAATGTTTTTAAAGGTATTTAGAGTTCAGGTGGGTCACTTATTCTTTTGAAGATTTGTTTTAGTCTTTGATAGGTCTGGCCTGTTTGTGGGTTTTGCTCTTAATCCTAGGATATGCTCTTTCAGGGCGGGCCACAGGGAATGCCTAAGTGCTCACCAGGCCCCTCTACTTGAACAGAATTTGAGCAACCATCTGCATCTCCCCCATGTAGCACGGAAATCTCTGCTCAGCTCTTCGACCTCCAGCTGCTGCTGTCTTCCGGGTTTGGGAAAACCTTTCTGTATGTTTGTGCAGTTTAGGAGTCAATAACTTAAAGGGAAATTATACATGGGTTTTTATTCTCCCTTCTTTATGGCCCCATTCTCTCTGGGATTTTGCCCCTCTGGCAGCTCTGGTGTCTTTATTTTCAACCAGGTTATATCGGCGCTTTTTGTTTGTGCTGTATTCCCCTGCTTAGTTG
This sequence comes from Ailuropoda melanoleuca, assembly GCF_002007445.2. Classification (NCBI taxonomy): domain Eukaryota; kingdom Metazoa; phylum Chordata; class Mammalia; order Carnivora; family Ursidae; genus Ailuropoda; species Ailuropoda melanoleuca. The sequence continues at coordinate 49,934,301 of NC_048218.1, read as the reverse complement.
CTCTCTTGTGTTGTCACCATTATCATTGTCATCAATACCACCACCACCACCACCATCACCATCACCACCACCACCACCACCACCACCACCACCACCACCATCACCCACCCACCCACACACACAATTTCTTTTTATTGACCGGTGGGCTGATTTAATATCACCTACTTTGTGATGAGCAAAACAGGTACTTACTGTTGGGCTATTACCTTTAATACACGAGTGTGATTCTCTCTACATTAGATTTGAAGTTTAATAGTAGGTAGATTTTATTGTCTTGGTAAAATAGTGTTAATGAGTGTGAATTTCTGATACTATGGCAATTCTCAGGGAGATTCTTGGTGCTTCTGGGAATATTATAGATAGATACGACTACAAGGATAGTGTTCAGGTAAAACATGAAATAGCTTCTCAGTAATCATATATCTAGGGTCTTAATGTGTATAGCTGAGAGAAAGAATGTGTTAACGAACTGGGAAGAGCAGGGGGTTGCTAATTATGTGGAAAATGCATGTCAGAAAAAGACCATGAAGTAAATTAAACATTCATGGAGTACCCATGTATTAAGTGCTATACTAAACATGGTAGACCTGAAGGCTATTTATTTCGGGGTATTTGGTCCCAAAAGTTAATTATACTCTTGAGAAAAAAAAAGATTAAATGGAAAATTATACAAATTGAAGTGCTATATAGCTGTTTAAAATAGCAATAAGACTTCCGAAGAATGTACAAAGTAGAATGTATATATCAAACTTAAATTTATCTCCGTAAAAAATAAGAAAAAGAATAAAACAAGTAGTATATTTAGTTCCCATTATCAGCAGGATAAAAATCTTAAATCTCTGCACCTTACAAAAACTAAATGAGATGAGGCCAAACTGCACTTTACCACATAGGGTGACATGAGTTTTCATGCCCTAGATAAAAAGATTATGGCTCAAATGGGAGTTTTTAGTTTTTCTTTTTGTCTTATTATCAAATTATAGGGCTAGTTGGATGCCGGTTAACAATATTTTAGGCTTTGTGAGGCCCAAGAGGGTTTCAGGACATGTCATTCGAAGTAGGATTAAGACTTAATTTCATTTATACATGGCTGCACTGCAGATTTACTGAATCATAATCTCAAATTATTTTCACCAAGCTCGAAAAAGTGTTTCTGACCAAGCCAGGTTTACAAACTAGTGTTTTAAGCTAGCAATTACATTTTATCACTTTTTAATCTGTGAGTGCATTCAGAAACTAAATACAGAACACTCCTGCATGTTCAACTTCAGTAAGATATTTTACTAATCAAAAAAAAAAAAAATGTAGTGAGTATATGCCTCCCAAATGAAATGAAATAGGTAATTTCAAAGATTAAAGAAAAGTTAGGAAATCTTTCTTGACTACTATGACTCTCATTTTTATATGAGATTCTTAGGAGAAGTATTTTCATTTTTGATGCTTTAGAAAATAATATACAATTTCTGGTCAGGCAATATGACTGCCTAAGGAACTGAAACATTTCTTCCTAAAAGTAAGTAGAGATGTTGAACACAATAAAAATTTGGAATTCATAACAGAGCTTGCAAGAAAGAAAAGAAAATCTCAAGGTGCAAGAAGCAAATAGTGAACTGAAAACTAAGGTAGTAAACATGCGAACTTATGTTGTCATTGCCCAAGAGGCTGTTATTGTTCTGAGTCACGGAGGGGAGTCTTTCATTAAGCTCATGCAAAGAGAGTTGACAGGGCCGTGGGCCCTTACAAACTAGGAGTTAGAACTCCTATATAAAACTAGAATCTCAAAGGGCCAAATACTCAGCAAAAGGCATATTATGAAAGTCTGCACATAACACAAGGAATAGAAAAGAAAATTTATATGTCTCAACCAAGACTCTAGATGGAAAACAAGTATCCCTGGAAAATTTGAAAAGCTAAGTTTTTAAAATTCTGCATATTTAGATATTGAAATGACAATACCTTTGAAATGATACAGTATAATCTTTAAAAAAAAAACAGCACAAAATATATGTATTTGTTGAGGTAAAGAAAAAATAAAAACCATAAAGGTGAAAAAAGAACAATAAGAAATTTAGTATGACCAATTAGAATATTTAGAAACAGAGACTGAATAACTGAAGATGGAGCTGATATATTATAGTGGAATTCTTTAAGGTTGTGGAAGAGAGTTTGAAAGCGAGTACACTAGAAAGAGAGATCCCATACAAATGGATAGGTAGACTGATAGAAAAGTTTGATCTCTGCTTCCAGAAAAGAAGACAACAAGAACATGATTTAACCTCCTAACATAAATAACCAGAAAACTAAGACTGTTTGAAAAAACAGCAGTTTTCAGACACTGGGCAACAGGCAGTTTCCGCACTATGTCTAGGTATAGAGAGACACTAAAAAGTATGTGGCATCTTATGGAGTTCTGAAATTGGAGATCAATATTCAGGGAGATCAACGAGATGAAATTTGTGGGCAGAATTCCAGAAATTGAGAAAGTCAGCAGAAAAAGTGCCTCAGATACCTGCACCGGCTTCTCTTTGACACTTTACTTAAGACTACGTACACGCCGAGTACAACTCTGCAAACAGGAGTAAAGAATAACCAGGGAGCTGTAAGGAGAACAGCTGCCAGAACTCACAGTGGGGAAGGGTTATTTGAGTGGAAATAGCCAGAGTGAAAAGTCCTCAGTGATCATTAAAGTAAAATAAAGCCCAACAGTCTTCCAAGTTAGACAACAAAATCTAGACCTTCAACAAAGTAATCAGCATCATGTCCAGCATCCTATCGAAATTACTAGATATGGCAAGAAGCAAGAAAATGTAACTAATAGCCAGAAGAAAATTCACTCAGTGGAATCAGATACAGAAATGTCAGGGATGATAGAACAAATATAAAAGTATATTACAGTAGCTATAATTTTACTTATGTTATGTATTTAAATAGGAATATGGATAAAATTACAGAAATGTTAGACATTATCTATTTTGGGGAAGACCTTTTGAAATGAGACATTAAAACCAGAAAACATAAAGTACCAAGTATGTGTACATGTATGTGGATGGACAAACACACAACTGCCCTATTTTCTCTTCCCATTTTCAGAACTATTTGAGGAATAAGGTTCATGAGATGAAGATCAAAAGATTATTTTTATTACTGTATAGTTGGTTAGGGAATATAATTTTATTCTGTAGCCATTTTGCTCTCCATCATGTGAGATACTGGCTTGAAGAGTTTGTATCCCTGTGGGGAACTTGGGACAAGGAGAATGAAAGTTCTCAACAGAAATTCATAAATCTGATGAGATATAATAATATAAACAATCACAGACAACAAAAGATATCTTCACGGTGTGTAACTAGGGACATTATACCCAAATTGCCACAACATATTATCTCTACTTGGTTTCAGATTATAAGAAAGTAGCTAAACTTTTCTGGTGGTCCACACCTTGACTCCTTGAGGGACAGAGTAGCCTACATTTTCTTCCCAATTCCTTTCCCATCTCATTACTTCAGATCTGTGTTCCTCACAACAACCAGTAGGTGCCTTGATTCCTCCAGTGAGGTAAAAAGGACAGCGGACTCAGATCTTTTTTCGTTGTTGTTGTTACAGATTCTATCCTCTTTCCAACCAGTATGGATAAGTATCTTTAAAAATCTGCAAAAAAACCTTCTAAAATACTATCATCTCCGGGGGATAAGATAATGTTTTATTCTTAATTTTCCCCCAGATCTCTTTATTTCCATCAATAGAGACCAAGAAGGACCCTCAGTTCCCACCAGCTACGGTTCTCATGGGATGGTATTTAATCAATGACTTCTATTGTTGCAGTCATTTACCTACACCTTGGTCATTCCCCTTCCCTCCTTAGTATGTCAAGTCCTAGAGGGATGAAATTCTCTCACACTATTGCTGCTGTAAATCTTAGTGACTTTAATGTTTAAGTTGATAATCCTTCCAACATTCTGACCTTCTTTGGGTCAGTTATCTTGTGTTCTAGTCTACCTCAGCTACTCACTCCTAGGTCACATCTAAACTTTGTCATTGCCTACAAAGAAAACCCTCCATAATCTCAATTTCATGCAGAAAGTTCTCTCATGATCCTCTCCCTCTAGTAACATAACTCCTGATTCCTCAACCCTACCAGTACCTCTAATCTACTGATCATACCATCTTGTCATTTTCTCTCATACCCTTGATGGCCTTTCTCCTTTCATAGCTAAATGCTAGGCCAACCATTATAATCTCTTCATTGCACTCACTGTCCATTCCCTTACCCTTCTCTTAGCATATTTTCTTGGCCATACTAAATCCTGATTAAATTTAAGCCTTGGTTAAATCACATTCTCTGCTACTCCATGCTTACAGCATGCAGCTAAACACAGCAAGAGAAAAATACAAACATGCTGACTGGTACACTTTAAAATCATGACCACAAACCTCAACACTAGCCTTTAATGCTAGCCAGAGATCCTACCACATCCACCCTGGCCATTTATTCTCACTGTTGTCTAGGTAATTATTTTACACACTTCTCTTTCTACTCAAAGATCCCAAACCTCCTGCCTGACCTTTTACTGTCAGTTGATAATTTTTCTTCCACTTCAGTGAAAAAATGAGAAATGTGAACCAATCAGTAAAAACTCCCTAAGATTCCCACTGCCATTTCTACCCACCTATGAGCATCTGCACTCCTAGACTCTGCCTCCCCACCTGACAACATAAGAGAGCTCCCTTTGCTCCTATGCGAAGGCTACCCCTCTTGACAATGCTCAAGTGTGGAGCAAGAGTACAAATGAAAGCCCATTCTGTATATATATATATATGCACATCATTATATATATATGCACATCATTATATATATGCACATCATTATATATATATGCATATCATTATATATAATCTCCATGATGTAATATATATGCATATATTACATGGATACACATACATCATACATTATATAGTGTGTATGTGTATCTAAAACGGTGGTGAGGAAGACACCAATGTAAATAAGAAAGGAAATTTAGGTATAGAAAGAAAAGATACTTTAAATAAGAAAAAGTAACCGTAGACTTATTAAACATATGCGGTGTCCCAAGCACTGGGCTAAGGTCTTACATCATCTCATTTACTACAAAAAGTAATGCATGTAAAGAAACTGAGACTTTGAGCAGTTAGATAACTTGCCCAAATTATACAGCTAGTAAATGGTCAAATTGGGTTTTCCCCAGTGAGAGTCTGACCCCAAAGCCCACTGCGCTATGAGAGAAAAACACCATTATTTCCTGGGTGGCTGGTCCTAATGAATTTTCTAGACATTCTCATTTCCAGATGGTGCTTTGTAATGCATAGCTCCATGAGACTGAAGCAGGAGCTGATGTGTGGCTTGGCTATAGTGGGGCCTCCTTGGGTCCCAGGGTGGCATGGCTGTCTTTCGCTAAAACCCTGCCAGGACGGGCCCCAGAGGCAGCAGTATTTCAATTATAGATGTGCTGATTCCTAGATGTGTGATTTCTAATCAGGTTATAAAGCACTCTGGGATTCCTCTGAATGAACTGTAGCCTGTAAGTGTAATTTGCAGTTTCATTTGCCCTCTGGTCAAGGAATTGGATCAAGCACCTTGAATCAAACTCCGTGCCTAGCCTTCTAACCGTGTCCGTCACTAAACAATAGTGGTGACAGCTTCAACTACAGACAGCAGGTATCTTAACATGCTTCCCTCGGCCACCAGGGTGAGTCAAAGCTGCACTTAAATGACACTTCCTCCATTGAGCTGGGAAGCCCGAGGTACAGTGAGGTGCTTGACCCCCATCCTGAAGGATCTCGAGAGCGGATTCTAACCTCTCTTCCTATGTTCAGTGGCAGCAGGTCGGTAGCTCCACTTTGGGCATTACAGCAGAAGAATTTACACTCTGGATACAAATACTACAAGTAGGGGCTGCCCCTTCCTCTAGAGCTATTTTTACCATCCCACCAATGTAGAAGTCCCCAGAATTTTATAAGTGTCTCAGGTCCTGCCAGAAGGAATGTCATATGAAGTGTAGGATGATTAATGTACAGGTCTACGGTCAATGTTCTTACTTATGAAATAGGGAACACTGCCCAGGCTCATTACTCTTGGTGATGCAGCAAAACAGGTGCTGGGAATGAACTCTGTGCCTTTCAGAGCAGTCCTTTCTCCCATCTACTAGCCTGGTACTTCCTGGGTACAGAGAGAGTTGGAATCACTCAGAATGAGGGCCAGACATCTTACAAACTGTAACAGGAACTGTAGGATTTTGACAACACTAGACTCCACATAGGACTCAAGGCTGCAGGACAGGACCTTAGCAAAACAACTTCACAAGGTGGTCTCCACTCCACAAACTTTTTTCTTTTGTTTCTCATGAGAACGCTTAAGTTCTACCGTCTCTCAGCAAATTTCAATTATGCAGCACAATCCTATCAACTACAGTCACCATGTTATACGTTAGATCCTCCGACTGAATTTATAACTGGAAGTTTGCACCCCTTAACGAACATTTCCCTACTTCTCCTACCCCACTCCCACCCCCAAGCCCTGAAAACCACCATTCTATTCTCTGTTTCTATGAGTATGCTCTTTTGAGGGATTTTGGTTTTTGTTTTTGTTGGATTCTATATATAAGTGGCATTTCTCAGTACTTGTCTTTCTCTCTCTGGCTTATTTCCACTTGGCATAATGCCCACTAAATTCATCCCTAATATCACAAATAGCAGGATTTTCTTATTTTTTTGAGGCTGAATAATACTCCGTGTGTGTGTATACATATATACGCATACACAAAGAAGTGTGTGTGTGTGTGTGTGTGTGTATACACACAGAGGCTGAATAATACTCCGTGTGTGTGTATACATATACATGTGCATATATATATAACATTTTCTTCATCCAATCACTGATGGACACTTGGGTTGTTGCGTACCTTGAATATTGTTGAATGTTGATAATGTTGCTATGAACATAGGAGTTCTTTTAGTAATTTCATTTCCTTTGAATATATACCCAGAAGTATAAATGGTGGCTCTACTTTTAATTATTAGAGGAAACTACATATTGTTTTTCATATTGGCTGTACCATTTTACATTCCTACCAACAGTGCATATAAGTGTTCCCTTTTCTCCACATCCTTGTCAACATTTGTTTTCTCTTGTCATTTTTATAATAAGCCATTCTAAAATATGTGAGGTAATATCTCCTTGTGGTTTTGACTTGCATTTCTCTAATGATTAGTCATGTTGAACATCTTTTCATGTACTTGCTGGCCATCAGTATCTCTTCTTCAGAAAAATGTTCATTCAGGCCCTTGGCCAATTTTTTAAATTAAATAGTTTTCTTGCTATTGAATTGTAGGAGTTCCTTGTTTATTTTGGATATTAACCCCTTATCAGATATGAGGTTTGCAAATATTTTTTACCATGTGGTAAGCTGTCTTTTCATTTTATTGATAGTTTCCTTCGCTGTGCAGAAACTTTTTATGTTGATTTTTGCTTTAGTTGCCTTTGCTTTTGGTGTCAAATACAAAAAATCATTGCCAAGACCAAAACAATGATCCTAACCCCCTGTTTTCTTTCAGGAGTTTTATAGTTTCAGTTCTTATGTTCAAGACTTTAATCCATTTTGAGTTTATTTTTGTGTATGACATAAGATAGGGGTCCAGTTATATTCTTTTACATGTGGATATCCAGTTTTCATAACACCATTTATTGAAGGATTACCTTTCCCCATTGTAAATTCTTGGGGCCTTCATTAATAATTAATTGACTATATATGCATGGGTTTGCTTCTGGGAATCTCTGTTCTGTTACACTGATTTTTTTATGCATATACTGTTTATTACTATAGTTTTATAATATAGTTTGAAATCAGGACATGTGATGCCTCTAGTTTTGTTCTTTCTCAAGATAGCTTTGGCTAGTTGAGGTCTTTTGTGATTCCATTAAAAATTTAGGATTCTGTTTTTTACTTCTGTGAAAAATGTCATTGAAATTTTAATAGGCATTGCATTGAATCTGTAGATTGCTTGACTAGCATGAACATTTAAACATTAATACTTCCAATCCATGAACATATCTTTCCATTTATTTGTGTCTTCATTTTACTTTCATCAATGTTTTGTTTTATGTGCACAGATCTTTTATCTCTGTTAAATTTGTTCTTACTCTTTTTGATGCTACTGTAAATGGAGTTTAATTTCTTTTTCTGATAATTCTTTGTTGGTGTATAGAAATAACTGATTTTTGTATATTGATTTTGTTTTCTGCAACTTTACCGAATTTATTAGTTCTAACAGATTTTGGGTGAAGTTTTTAGGTTTTTTTTTAATATATCATGTCATCTGCAAACAGAAAATTTTACTTCTTCCTTTCCAATTTGGATGCCTTTTCTTTCTTTTTCTTGTCTGATTACTATAGCTAGGACTTCCAGCACTATGTTGAATAGAAGTGGTGAGAGTGTGCATCCTTGTCTTATTCCTGATCTTAGAGGAAAAGCTTTCAACCTTTCACCTTTGAGTATAACGTTAGTTGTGAGCTTGTCATAGTTGGCCTTCAATATGTTGAGGTACATCCCTCTGTATCTAATTTGTTGAGTTTTTATCATGAAAAGATGTAAAATTTTGTCAAATGCTTTTTCTGTTTCTACTGAGATTGTCCTATAATTTTTATCCTTCATTTTGTTGATGTGATATATCAGATTTATTGATTTATATATGTTGAAACATCCTTGCATCCCAGGAATAAATCTCATCTGATCATGGTATATTATCCTTTTAATGTACTGCTGAATTTTGTTTGATAATATTTTGAGAAAATTTTCATCTATGTTCATCAGGGATACTGGCCTGTAATTTTCTTTTCCTGTAGTGCCTTTGTCTGGCTTTGGTATTGCGGTAATGCTGGCCTCATAAAATGGGTTAGGAAGTGTACTCTTTTTGGGGGGGGGGATTAAGAAGGATGGTATTAATTTTTCTTGAAACATGGTAGAATCCATCAGTAAAGCCATCTGGTCCTGGACTTCTGTTTGTTGGGAGGTTTCTGATTACTGGTTCAATCTCCTGTTAAACGGTCTGTTCAGGTTTTCTATTTTTTCATGACTCAGGCTTGATAACTTGTATGTTTTTATGAATTTATCTCTTTCTTCTTGGTCATCTAATTTGTTAGCATTAAATTGTTCCTAATAGTTTATGATCCTTAGTATTTCTTGTTACTAGTTGCAACGTTTCCTGCCTTTATTTCTGATTTTATTTTCTTAGTTCCAATTTTGGTCCCCCCCCCATTTGTCCAGATGAACATTTGTCCATTTGGTTTACCATCTCAAACAACAACAACAACAACAACAACAAAAAGCATAGTTTAATTGATCTTTTCTATATTTTTCTAGTCTCTATTTCATTTATTTCCATTCTGATCTTTGTTATTTTCTTCCCTGTACTAACTTTGGCCTTATTTTGTTCTTTTCTAATTCCTTGATGTTTAAAGTTAGGTTGTTTGAAATATTTCCTTTTTCTTAAGATAGGCATTTATTACTATAAACTTTCCTCTTAGAACTGCTTTTGCTACATCCCTTAAGTTTGATATGTTGTGTTTCCGTTTCCATTTATCTCAATATATTTAATTTCCCTTTTGATTTCTTCTTTAACCAACTGGTTGTTCAAGAGTAGGTTGTTAAATCTCCACAGATTTGTGAATTTTCCAGTTTTCTTCCTATAATTGATTTTTAGTTTCATACTATTGTGGTAGGGGTTGATGCTTGACAGGATTTCAATCTTCTTACATTTGTTAAGACTTGTTTTGTAGCCTAACATATAATCCCAAGTTCTCTGATCATTTATTTTGCTTGCTCTCATCTGTTATTGAGCCTCTCTATTTTTTCAGTTCAATTTTTATTTTCTTCAGTTCTATAATTTGGTATTTTAAAATATTTTTCCATGTTGAAATTCTCACTTTGTTCATGCATGAGTCTCCTTACCTCAGTGATCATCTTTATGACCATTATTTTGAATTATTTATTGAATGAATCACTTATCTCTCTTTTATTATCATTGATTTCTAGAAATTCATCTTGTTTGGAACATATTTTAATTTTTCAGTTTTTATTAACACTATATGTAGGTTTTTGTACATTAGATAAAACAGGCACTTGTATCTTGACAGACTGGCCTCTTGTAGACAAACCTCATCAATCAGCCCAGATTGAGCTCCTCAAACCCTTGTGATTGAAGCAGATGCCATCTTTGTTATTAGTGGTGTCCAGAAGCTGAGGATGTGCCAAGACCTGTCAGTTTCCCAAAGGTGTGGGAAATGCCCATATGCCTATTCAGGTTCCCTGATGACTACTAATTGCCTGACCCTTCAGCTTTCTCATGTAGACTAATTAGAAGCTCAATTTTCAGAGAGCAACTGGGAAAGTCAAGAGATTGGATATGTAGTCTAGCCTCCTTCAGGGAGAAATTGGGAGCTGGGTGATAGATTTGCCTACTCACTCCGTGTTGAGCCAGAGAGAAGAACCTCTAAATTTGCTTTCCTGCTTCTTTGTTTTGTGTCACTCCTGGGGGCTCATGAATGCCAATGCAGTCAGATCCCAGCACTAGATGATTTGTGAGCCAGTAACAGTTGGGTGACAGCCATAAGACTTGGGGTGAAAGACATGCAGACAAGTTCCTTCCAGGGAGCAATGGACACTTGGTTTTATTTTTAGAGCAAACTGGGGGGAAACAGCAAGGAATATGCCCACCAGCTCTATCTTGCTCCTGGGAGGATTCCAGTCATTACATGTAGAGATGATAAGCCAGAACCTTAGGCAGCATCTGGGAAAGCATACAGTCTTAGCCCTTCCAGGGAGAAACTGGGAGGTGGAAATTTTTGCCTACTCCATCTGTGCTTAGGATAGCTACCAGAAGTGTTTTTGTTTGCCCATTTGAAAACTGATTTTTTGTTTTTATTATGTCCTATAGGGCTTATGAAGCCTGAGCCCTGCTGGGTATTGGTGGTAGAACATTTGAAGGTCTGTTCCTCGGGTGGCTGCCTCAAAAGGTGGAGAACAAGATGTGTGGACAAGCTCATTGAAGGGAGAAGGTGGAATCTTGGTTTTATTGTTGGACCAAGCTAGAAGGAAAAGGAAAAAACAGGGGAAATGCACACTGGCTTTTGGCCCATTGACAGGATCATAGCACCTACATGTAGGCTGATTAGAAGCCATACCTTTAGGTAGCAGCTTGTAAAGTATTCAAATACCTTCCAAAGACTGGGAAATGGCTGTTTTTGCCAGCTCCCTCTGCACTGAGTTCTGAAGGCAATAGCCTTAGCCAGTGCTCATGTGCCCATTAACAAATGCTTCTTTGTTTGCTATGGTCCTGTGGTACTCATGAATGCAAGCTCCACTGGCTTTCAGAGGTGAGTGATTCGGGGGCCCATTTCTCAGATGTCAGCCTTAAAAGTTGAGGCTCTACATCGAGTAACGTATAGAATTGTCAAATCACTATGTTGTATACCTGAAACTGAAGCTGTATGTCAATTATATTTCAATAAAATAAATAGTTTCAAAAATCGGGTGCTCCGACACTTTGCTCCTCAAGGAAAAGCCGGTAGTTGAAGGTTACCTCTCAATTTTATGGCCTTGTAGCACGGGTGGAGTTTTTCTTGAGTGTATCTTAGCCTTTTCTTCCTATTCTGATGTGAGTTTTTCTCAGTTGCTTAATGTATAGAAGTCACTCAGCTAGCGTCTGGATTTCTCACAGAGGGAACTTGATAAAGATGAGTGCACTGTGTATAGCTGCATATCTGGTATGTCTATGGAAGGAAGGAAATTTAAGATCTTCCTATGTTGCCATCTTTTCCATTTTTGATAAAAATGGAGTAAGGGATCACTCAACCTCCAATCCACCATCTTATTAGTGAGATGGGAAAGAAGAAAACCCTATTTTCCAGAGTCCCTTGCAACTTAGATTCTTTACCGAATTAAATTCTACCTGTTGGATGGACTAATTTTAGATTTAGAAGACTTAAGAGAGAATGTTAAGAAATAATTTTTAAATATCTGCTCTCTTTCTTCCTCTGTGACAGCTTATTTCCAAATCCTGAATCAGAGCCCCAGAGTATTCTTGTACTTATTGCACTAATATTAGTCTCCAGTGGAATAATGCTTTCGTGAGTCAGTCCTATATTTATATCTGGAAATCATTCCTATAGACAAAATCTAGAATATTCTTCTTAAGCCCTTCAAATGATGTTCTGACCACCTTATTTCTGAATTAAGCTTTTTCTTCTGAATATGAGTGGTTTTTGTTCCCAACACAAAAAAATATTTGAAGCAGGAAGTTAACACTGAAGGATGGAGATCTGAGATTGTCTTAGCTGATTTGGAATAAAGGAAATAGTGGTATAATATCATTGGAAAATGGAACACACAAAATAGATTGCATGAAATGGCCAAAAATGTTTAAATTATCATCCAATAGCAACAAGAATAAAGGTTAGGCTTTGTTAGAACAATAGGTTTCTAAAATAGGTCTTGATAAAGATGAATACAGTGACTATGAACTGGCAGCTTATAATTATACCATATGTAGATGAAGAATGGGGAAGAGAAGGCGAAAGAAGAGAAGAGAGGGAGACAGAGAGAAAGAGGAAAGAGAGACAGAACAAAGAATAGAGGAAAGAATAGAGGGAGTGTCATAGAAAATGAAATCAAGGTTTAAATTCTTAGTTTGAAGTATTATCAAGGACCAGGAGCCTACCCTAAAATGATATCTTATCAGGATGATAAAGCTAAAAATCAAAGGCACAGTCTGATCATGCAGGCTGAATTAAATAGAGATGGAGGTAAAGTGTCATCAAGCCTCTTACGTGATTTCGTGCAATTTTTCATTAAAAAAATTGAATTCTCACTATTGGAATGAATATACTTAGGTGGATTCAAAGGAATCTGAGTTCTCATAACTAGTCCTCCCATATTGGAAGAAGCAGCCCTTCATCCCTGTCTTATACGGCTGATTTTACTTTGTTTAGAGATCCTGTGAGTCCTCACATGAGGTAGTCACCTTGCAAGCAAAACCCAACTCTTCTCATGACAGTGCCTCAGACTTACTGCTTCTCAGAATAGAGTCAGATAGCACACGCCCAGGGGCTGTAAGCAAATTCCAACATGGAATGGGAAAGCTTTACAGCAAAAATTTTCCAGCTTTTGCTAATTTTTTTGACATCTAAAAAACATATGTGAGAATGGATTTCTAAGGTCCTACATAGAAAAGAAGGACCACATTTTTATATTAGGTCAAATTTATCAATATGTATACATTCACCAGAGATTTTTAATTCAGTGTGCTAGCTCAAATATCTGACAGTGCTCTGACCCAAGACTGGCTTATGTGGAATGATATGAACATTCCAGAACATTCTTAGTATATTACAGAAAGAGGAATATAAAGGCTCAGGAACATAACAATGAAGGAGTAGATTTATTATGTATAGCTTATGCATCCAAACTATACTTATGTTTATAGGAGGACCCAGAAAACATACTGCTCACCAAAGCACTAAGATATGCATAAGTTAGAGAAGCACCAGATTATTATAAAGTGGTATATAAGTTATTCCTTGTGGACTAACATTGAGGTGGGAAATGCTGCTGTGTAATGGTCCAACTTATTTCACTGATGGATCAAAGAATTGTGATGGTTAATTTTATGTGTGAGGTATCCCAATTCAGACATAAGGATACATACAGATTGAAAGTGAAGGGATGGATAAGGATATACCATGCAAATGGAGCGGGTGAAAAAATTGGGATAGCAATACTTAGACAAAATACACAAAGACTTTAAAACAAAGACTGTAACAAGAGACAAGGAAGGGCATTACATAATGATAAAGGGGTTGATTCAACAAGAAGATATAACAGTTTTAAATATCTATCCTCCCAACATTGGAGTACCTAAATATATAGAGCAAAGATTAATGGACACAAAGGCAAAACTTGACAGTACTACAATAATAGGGGACCTTAACAACCCACTTATATCAATGGATAGGTCACCCAGGTAAAATATCAACAAGGAAACAGTGTCGTTGAATGACACATTTATCAGATGGACTTCACAGATACATACAGAACTTCCCATCCAAAAACAAACAGAATACAATTCTTTTTAAGTGCACATGAAAGTCTCCACGATAGATCTCATGTTAGGCCACAAAACAAGTCCCAATCAATTAAATAAAAATTGGAATCATATTATGTATCTTTTCTGACCACTATGATATGAAACTAGAAATCACAAAATAAAAACTGGGAAAAATACAAACATGTGGAAGCTAAACTATATGCTACTAAACAGCCAATGGATCAAGAAAAATCAAAGAGGAAATGAAAAAAATACATGGAGGCAAATGAAAATGAAACACAATGGTCCAGAATCTTTGTAATGCAGCAAAAATAGTTCTAAGAGAGAATATTATAGCAATATAGACCTACCTCAACAAATAAGAAAAAAGTTCAAATTAACAATCTAACCTAATACCTAACGTAGCTAGAAAAAGAATAACCACCAGAACTCAAGGTTGGTAGAAGGAAGGAAACAATAAAGACCAGAGAAGACATAAATGAAAGAGACTAAATAATAATAAAAAAAACTAATAAAAAAAGCTGGTTCTTTGAAAAGACAAAATTGGTAAACCTTAAGTTGTACTAATCAAGAAAAAAAGATGACATAAATAAATGAAATGAGATATGAAAGAGGAGAAGTAAAACATGATAGAAATACAAATGATTGCAAGAGAATACCACAAAAAATTTCTGCCAACAATTTGGACAACCTAGAATAAATGGATAAATCGTAGAAACTATCTCCTGAAACTGATTCAGGAATAAACACAAAATCTGAACAGACCAATTACCAGTAACAAAACAGAATTGGTAATAAAAAAAAAAAAATCCCAAACAATAGTCTAGGACCAGATGGCTTCGGAGGTGAATTCTACCAAACACTTAAAGAAGAATTAATTCCTATTTTCCTCAAACTATTAAAAAAAAAATAGAAGAGGAAGGCAAGCATCCAGATATTTTCTACATAGCCAGCATTCCACTGATAGCAAAACTGGACAAACATACACACACACACACACACACACACACACACACAAAACCACCTATAGGCCAATATCCATGATGAACATAGATGCAAAAATCTTCAACAAATTATTAGCAAATGACATTCATCAATACACTTAAAAAGATTTTTCATAACAATCAAGTGGGATTTATTCTGAAATTCAAGGGTTCAACATTTGCAAATCTATCATGATGCACCACACCAACAAAACAAAGGATAACAATCTTACAATCATCTCAGTAGATGCAGAAAAACATTTGACAAAATTCAACATCTGCTCATGACAAAAATTCTCAACAAAATGGGTTTAGAAGGCATGAACCTCAGCATAATAAAGGCTATATATGACAAACCCATAGCTATCAATGTACTCAGTGGTGAAAAACTGAGAACTTTTCCTCTAAGATCAAGAACAAGACAAGGATGACCACTCTCACCACTTTTATTTAACATAGTCCTGGAAGTCCTAGTGACAGCGATTAGACAAGAAGCGAAAGGCATCCAAATTGGCAAGGAAGAAGTTAAACTGTCACTATTTGCAGATATAATGGCCCAAAGACCCATGAAAGATGTTCAACATCACTAATCATTAGGGAAATGCAAATAAAACCTACAATGAGTTATAACCTCATGCCTGTTAGAATGGCCATCAAAAAGACAAGAGATAACAAAAGCTGTGGATGTGGAAGAAAGGGAACCCTTGTGCACTGCTGGTGGGAAAGTAAAGTGATGCGGCCATTATGGAGAACAGAATGGAGGATTCTCAAAAAATTTAAAAAAGAGCTACCATACAATCCAGTATTTCCACTTCTGGGAATATATCCAAAGGAAACAAAACACTAACTTGGAAATATATTTGCCCCAGATCTTCATAGCAGCAACATTATTGCATTAGCCAATCATGGAAACAACCTAATTTTCCATCAATGGATGAATGGATGCAGAAGTTATGGTATATATACACGATGGAATATCAGTCGGCCATAAAAAATGAGAAAATCCTACCCTCTGTGGCAATATGGATGGAACTTGAGGGCATTATGTTAGGTGAATTATTCAGAAAGCCAAATACTATATATTTTACTTATATGTAAAATCTAAAACAAACGAACAAACAAAAAACATCAATAAACAAATTCATAGAAAAAAAGATCAAACTTGTTACCAGAGGCAGAAGTGAGATTGGAGGAAGGTGGTCAAAAGGTACAAAATTCCAGTTGTAAGATAAATAAGTACTTGGGATATAATGTACAACACACTGACTATAGCTGACATAGCAGTATAATACGTAGGAAACTTGTTAGGACTTAAGAGTTCTCATCATAAGAATTTTTTTTCCCTTGGGGCACCTGGGTGGCTCAGTTGGTTAATCATCCTACTCTTGGTTTCAGCTCAGGTCATGATCTTGGGATCGAGAGATCAAGCCCTGCATCAGGCTCCTTGCTCAGCAGGGAGTCTGCTTGGGATTGTCTCTCTCTCCCTGTCTCTGCTCTCCCCTTCCTCCCACTCTAAAATAAATAAATAAATTTTTTAAAAAATAATTTTTTCTTTTTATTATGTCTATGAGATGATGAATGTTAGCTGAATCAACTGTGGTAATCATCTCACAATATATGTAAATCAAACCATTATGTTCTACACCTTAAACTTACACAGTGATGTGTGTCAATTATTTCTCAATAAAACTGGGGGGGGGGAGCAAAATTGAGGTGTCCCTAAGTTAGAAGCAATTCTACTTATGGACTGTAGTTAGCTCCTGTTTGAGAGTTACCAGCCTGCTGGCTTGCCTAACAGATTTCAGACTTCCCAGCCCCCATAATTAGGGAAGCCAATTCCTTGAAATCTCTCACTTTCTCTCCTACTGGTTTAACAGAGGACAAAGGACAACACAGGAATCAATAAGCATGAATGCTACAATAGCAATCAAGTCAAGATTGTTAATCAAAATGCTTTAATAATTGGGAATCATTGGCAGTGGCTTAAAATATTTGGGCAAAAGACTGTTGTTATATAGGTTTTTGTAAAGCGAAACAACAAAAAGAAGCAAATAAAACTATCAAACTATAGATCTGGCCAGTGTACATATAACTTGAATTGCTATCACTATAATGAAGTGTCATTGCCTTTCACCTACTTCACAGACCTGTTTTATTTAGAGATCTTTGAATCAAGAGAGAACATGTTCCTTTGACATTGTCACAAGTATATGATACAAAGTTTCTTTACAGCCTTCTACCGGAAGATCCTGCTCTGCTTCTCATTACTAGAGTTACCATCAACTAGAAAATGGCAATATTCCGGCACTGGCTCTGGGGGTCAGAACTCCCCTGTGAGACGTCAAACTGAGGGCTTAGGGCATGGGGTCAGGAGATAGATGGAATTTTAGTCTGAGTCCATTTCAGATAGGCCTAGTGAAATTGCAAATACACTCTGAGGTTCTTTTGTTTCTGAATTCATAGTTGGTATATATGTAAATTGTAACTAGCAGAATCCCAATATTGGCTCCCTGACCAAAGGACTGAAGGGTATTAAAATAGAAGGGGCATATTTGAAGCCCATGAAAGAATCCTTGTCCACTCAGCAAAATACTGAATCTTGGGGAAATTTCAGAAATGAGTACCAACATCAAAGTCTTGATAAGATACAGGGGTGATATGATGGGTTAAACTGAATCCGTAAAAAGATACATTGATGTCTTAACACCCAGTACCTCAGAATGTGACCTTATTTGGAAATAGGGTTGTTGCAGATGTAATTAGTTAAATTGAGATGACATCCTACTAGTGTAGGGTGGGTCCGTAATCCAATATGACTGGTATCCCTTTAAGAAGAGGAGAGAGACACAGAAAGGAGAAGGTCATGTTAAGACACAGAGGGAGAATGCTGTGTTCCAATGTAGGCAGAGATTGCAGTGAAGCATCTGCAAGCTGTGGAATGTTAAGGATCAATGGCCACCAGAGGCTAGGAAAAAGCCAAAAAGATTCTGCTCTGCAGATTTCAGAGTAAGCATGGTCCTGCCAACCTTGATTTTGGACTCCTAGCCCCCAAGAATGTGCAATGATAAAATTTCTATTGTTTTTCACCACCCAGTTTATGGTACTTTATTATAGCAGCCCTAGGAAATGAATACAGGTGGCGTTTCTTTCACATCTTCATTTAACTTCCCTGTTTTTTTTTTTTAAGATTTTATTTATTTCTTTGACAGAGATAGAGACAGCCAGCGAGAGAGGGAACACAAGCAGGGGGAGTGGGAGAGGAAGAAACAGGCTCCCAGCGAAGGAGCCTGATGGGGGGGCTCAATCCCGTAATGCTGGGATCACGCCCTGAGCTGAAGGCAGACGCTTAAAGACTGAGCCACCCAGGTGTCCCAACTTCCCTGTTTTATCATTGAAAAATTTAGACGGGTCTTCAAGAATGACACTGGAATATTTTAACAGGTCAAGTGGAAACTTCAGTTGCAGCTGACTTACCAGCCATGGGCACTTGACTGGAGCAAATCAACAAAGTCTTTAGTAACTGGTATGAAGTTACTGAGATGGGAAATGATTTTTTAATAATAAACCAAGTCTATGAAAATCAATTTGCTTTCATCTGGCAAAGCCAACAGTATTTTTTACAATCTTAATCCATCTGTTAATTTTCTGGTTCTCTATTATAAGTCAGTCCACAGGGATTCTGATCATCTCCATTTCCCCAGAACATTACACAGTCCACTATATTAAAGGTATCATGCATATTGGACCAGGTGAGCGTAATACACAAATCTTGGGAAGAGACATGCATACAAGATGCTGGTAGGTAAACCCCCCAAAATTCAAGGATATGCCAGTTCAGTGAAATTTCTGGATGTCCAGTTTTCAGGTATGTTATAGCCTTCAAAAGAATGACAATTGCTGCACTGTTTCCTACCAAAAACAGAGAAAAAGTTAAACATTTAGTGGGCCTTGGATTTTGGATCCAACAGATATCATCTTTGGATCTGTTGCTCTGACCATTCATCAAATAACACACACAGCTTCCTATATGGCCTAGCGAAGGCCCCGCAGCTGTCCCAGGTTGCGTTACAAGCACTCTATCACTTGAGCCTTAACACCCAGCTGACCTAATGGTGCTTAAATTTCCTGTGGGCTATTGGAATGCTAAATGGAGCCTGCTACAAACTTCTATCTGAGTGTTTCAGAGTTTTGAGCAGTAAAACACTCTGTTCAGCAACTGCGGGAACATAATTTGAGATTTAGCCCTGGATTTGAGATAGAGCTCTGGATTGTTGCTGGTCCTGATAGACAGTGAAGAAGACAGTCACCACAGAGCAAGTGACCAGGAACTTGAACTACCCATCTTACATGGAGTGTCATCTATCCCACTAAGCCCTATCTGAGCATGTGTGGCAGCAGCCCGTTGTCCAAAGGAAGGGGTATGTAGGAGATCTCCTCGAGCAGCCCCTAATGGCACAAGAAATTTGCATAAGTGACTGATCCTTACAACACACTTAAACCTGATGCACTGATTTCCTCTCTCTCAACCAACATTTTTGGTTCCATGAGAAGGTCGACTGAAGAATAAAAATTGGCAGCCTGCTTTACTGATGCCTCTTAGAAGATTTGGAAGATTTGTCCCTATATTGCTATTTCTCTTGGTAGAGTTGTCCTGGAATGGGAATTGTTTATATTTTAAATACAGCAGAATCCCTTCTCAGAGC
The DNA here is from genome assembly GCF_002007445.2 of Ailuropoda melanoleuca. Taxonomy (NCBI): domain Eukaryota; kingdom Metazoa; phylum Chordata; class Mammalia; order Carnivora; family Ursidae; genus Ailuropoda; species Ailuropoda melanoleuca. The sequence goes on along the minus strand of NC_048218.1, from coordinate 49,914,482 downwards.
TCTAATCTGAGCCATAAAATACACATATAAACTGGTCATTAATTTCTGCTTTAAAGATAATATTTTGATTTTGTTTCTATCATTGAAGATAGGATAGCTAACATCGTGGTGCTTGACTTTGACAAGTTCACAGACCACTCACAACACTTAAGGAGTCAGAGACATGTGGGAGAATACCAACCTTGGAATAAAAATCTAAAATCAAAATGTGAGATGAAAATCGTTAGGAGAAAATAAGAGGAATGCAGAAGTCAAGCCAAATGCCACAAGATGTTCGAAGTACATAAGGTCGGCTTGGCAGACTCACAGCTGTCTTGAGGGTACACTAAAGGGAGCTGCATTACAAAGTAGAGTTGACTGGGGGTAAAAAAACAGTATGCAAAGAACTTACTAGGGATTTTTCAGAAGAGACCAGGCAGGCAAGAATTTGAAATCTGGGGTTAGGTTAGATAGGACAATGTTTACTAATAAAGAGAATACACACAGAAGTATTCAAACCTTCCCAAAAGAACTGAACTTGTAAACATTTTCTTTAAAAAAAAAAAAAAACCTATGAATTCTTTCTGGGATCCTAATATTTAAAAGATATAAAGCAAAGGCACTCTGATTGAATGGGAGAAATGTTAGAAGCTGAGAGCTCCCTTGTCTTGGCCTCCTCCCCACCCTTAAGCTGCCCCTGGTTTGAAAACCCTCAGTGTCTATTATTGAGGGCAAGATCACAGCTGCGTTTTTTAAAAATAATATTGACTTAAAATGGAAGACAACCTAATTTTCCCCAAAAAAATGTATTTGAAAACTATAAAAATGGTAGTTATAAATTTGTCTCCTATAGTTCTGACAACTTTTGAGGTTATAAAATTGTCTCTTGACTCATTTTCTGCAGTCTCAAAAAAGTCTCAGTGTGATGCTAGAAGCACAGAGTCATATGAATGCTTTGAAAAAAGGGATAAAATGTTTGTTTACCAATTATAGCTGGGCCCCATGGGGACTTAAGAATCTTATCCTACACCTACCTTGAAGCAGGAACCAACACTTCAGTAAAACCTGTAGCAGTTTCGAAGCCTTTGTGAAATTAAATTTGCTTGGGGGATTCTGAAAAGATTTTGTAGGAAGGAGGAGAGAGGGTTACATTTGCAGGCCACACAAAAATACTTAATATAATTCCATATTAGACACATCAGTTCTACCTTCAGAGCTCTAATTCATCTGTAATCATATCATTTCCCTCCCACCCTCCCAGAATCCAACTTTTCAAGCTCTCTTTGCTTCAGTTCCCTCCCCTCCCCCCTACCCCATCCTCAGATCTTGCTAGAATTCGACTTTTTGTTTTTTCCCTTCATACAGAGCAATTGGACAGTCATTCCCAGCCTAACCATTGCTCAGCAAAGAATACAACCTTCCTATACTCCATTCCTCTGAGAAGTCAGTAAACAGCTAATTAGTTTTCCATCACAATTTTTTCTCATATTTTTAACTTCGCTTCACATAACTAATGTAGCAAATTTCCACTGACAAGTTATGTTTCTTTTTCTGTCTTCATTATTTTATAGCCCTACCTCTACCTATGGCCTGTCCATGACATATTATGGCAAGCTTTCTCATATTGTATAGATTAGTCAGGAAAGTCTAGATTATATTGCAGCAACAAAGAAATCCAAAACCTCAGTGAAAGAAAAAAAAATCACAATCTATATCTTGCTCATTCTACATATCTAGTGCTGGTCAGCTGGGGTTTTGTGCCTTTTTACCACACTCCAGAACCCAGTCCGACCCACTATCTCACACACTGGTGACCACAATGGCAGGGGGAAAGAGAGCTCTGGGGGTCTGCGGCAATAATTGAATGCTTAGGCTCAGAAGTGACATGGATCTTCCTTTCCATACCTCATCACCTATCCACAAAGGGACCCCAAAGCACATGATTCTATGTGCCCAGAAGATGGGAAGCCAGAAATACTTGTAAACATCACTAATGATCATTGTGTTAGCAATTTCTCAACCCACCTCTCATTTTCCTCCTCCCCAAAATTCACACATCTAGTCCTAAGGTTTTGGCACTATCTGTCCCTCATCCACCTATTTCTTGCAAGGATGCATTGCAAAAACAATTTTTTCTACTCTGCCACCCATATTACTTCCTTTTTCGCTTCTCAATCTCCAGTTTCCTTTTTCTAAGTAATATCAACAAAATATTTTAAGCCTGAGGTTGAAATGTGGAATTTTGTCAAATTCACTCTAAAAATGTGGTTTGAAAGCTTTCCTGCATGTGACTTGTCAGAAAATAATCAGCAGATCCTCTGTCTCTTATTCCAAGGAATAAGGCCTAGCCAGATATAGATTTGTGGACAGAAACCAAAATTATTTTTTGTCACTTGCATCAGTTAGTCTATTTGGGATGGGAGCAGTAGTAATTCATGACTAGGTAATAGCTGATTTTTAAAAAATTTGTCCTATTTAGAATAGAGATGATTGGTGACTGGTATCATAATTTATTTCCTTTTATCTGAGCATCTAATACTGATTTGCACATAGTAGGTGGTTCTAATTTCAGTTAAACCGTATGATGAGACACTGATCAGTTGCTTCTCAGAAATGTTTACATTGGCCAGAAGAAGCAAGGACTTTTTTTTTTTTTTGCAATTACCCCTTACTTACAATTACTCTTAATACTCTTGATAACGCACTTTCATATAGAGCTTTACACTTAATTGTCACAACTGTACAAGTGTATAGTATTTTTAAGGTACAGGAACAGATTCTCAGACAGATTTAATTACTTTCTCAGTTGTAAGTGACAACTGTTGTCAGGTAAACCTGCAACAGGAACTGTTTTCTCAATATAAATCCAGTATTTTTTTCCATTCACCTGTTTGTGAAGATTCTCAAAGCAGACATGTTACTTAGGATCAGACTCAGCTGCACAGCCCAACAAGAGCAGTAGCAGCACCCAAGGGTTCTTCTGCTTATGCCTCTGTCTGGAGGTGGGAAGTCTTGAGCTGCTATGGTAACTCTAGGGAATCATTAGGGACCAAGATCCTATCTTTCTTTCCTCACCCTCCCAGCACATAGCCGCGATCCATTCTAAGTATCAGCTTAAGTTCCGAGAGGACTGCTGGATTTCCAGGGTTTTCAACCATCACCACTTCATTGAGGGTAGCATGGAGAATTGCAGAGTCCTGTTAAAAATGAGCGCTTCCTGCCTCTCTCAAGAAACAAGAAAGGTCTCAAATACACAAGCAAGCCCTACACCTAAAGGAGCTGGAGAAAGAACAGCAAATAAAGCTTGAACCCAGCAAGAGAAGAGAATTAATAAAGGTTAGAGCAGAAATTAATGAAATAGAAACCAAAAGAACAGAAGAACAGATCAACGAAACTAGGAGGTGGTTCTTTGAAAGAATTAATTAGATTGACAAAACCCTGGCCGGATTTATCAAAAGAAAAGAGAAAGAACCCAAATAAATAAAATCTTGAATAAAAGAGGAGAGATCACAACCAACACTGAAGAAATACAAACAATTATAAGAACATATTATGAGCAACTATATGCCAACAAATTAGACGATCTGGAAGAAATGGATGTGCTCCTACAGACACATAAACTACCAAAACGTAACCAGGAAGAAATAGAAAACCTGAACAGGCCCATAACCAGCAACAAAGTTGAAGCAGTAATCAAAAATCTTCCAACTAACAAGAGCCCAGGGTCAGACGTCTTCCCAGGGGAATTCTACCAAACATTTAAAGAAGAATTAATACCTATTCTCTGAAACTGTTTCAAAAAATCAAAATGGAAGGAAAACTTCCAAACCCTTTCTATGAGGCCAGCATTACCTTGATCCCAAAACTGAAGACCCCAGCAAAAAGAATTACAGATCAATATTCCTGATGAACATGGATGCAAAAATTCTCACCAAAATATTAGTCAATAGGATCCAACAGTACATTAAAAAGGATTATTCACCATGACCAAGTGGGAGTTATTCCTGGGCTGCAAGGTTGGTTCAACAACTGCAATTTAATCAATGTGATACACTACATAAATAAAAGAAAGGACAAGAACCATATGATCCTCTCTGTAGATGCAGAAAAAGCATCTGACAAAGTGCAGCATCCTTTCTTGATTAAAACTCATCACAGTGTAGGGATAGAGGGTACATAGCTCAATATCATAAAAAGCCATCTATGAAAAACCCACAGTGAAGATCATTCTCAACAGAGAAAACTGAGAGGTTTTCCCCTACAGTCAGGAACATGGCAGAGATGTCCATTCTCACCACTGCTGTTCAACATAGTACTAGAAGTCCTAGCCTCAGCAACCAGATAACAAAAAGAAAGAAGAAGCATCTGAATCAGCAAAGAAGTCATCAAATTCTCACTCTTTGCAGATGACATGATACTTTATGTGGAAAACCCGAAGACTCCACCTCTAAATTGCTAAAACTCATATAGGAATTCATTAAAGTGGCAGGATATAAAATCAATGCACAGAAATCAGTTGCATTTCTATACACCAACAATGAGACAGAAGAAAGAGAAATTAAAGGAGTCAATCCCATTTACAATTGCACCCAAAACTGTAAAATACCTAGGAATAAATATAACCAAAGAGGCAAAGGATCTGTACTCAGAAAACTACAGAATACTCATGAAAAAAATTGAGGAAGACACAAAGAAATGGAAAAATGTTCCATGCTCATGGATTGGAAGAACAAATATTACTAAAATGTCTATGCTACTGAGAGCAATCTACACATTCAATGCACTTCCTATCAAAATACCATCAAGTTTTTTCACAGAACTGGAAAAAAATAATCCTAAAATTTGTATGGAACCAGAAAAGACCCTGAATCACCAAAAGAATGTTGAAAAAGAAAACCAAAAGTGGTGGCGTTACAATTCCAGACTTCAAGCTCTATTACAAAGCTGTGATATCAAGACAATATGGTACTGGCACAACAACAGACACATAGATCAGTGGAACAGACTAGAGAACCCAGAAATGGATCCTCAACTCTATGGTCAACTAATCTTCAACAAAGCAGGAAAGAATATCCGATGGAAAAAAGACAGTCTTTTCAACAGATGGTGTTGGGAAAATCAGACAGCCACATGCAGAAGAATGAAACTGAACCAATTTTTTACACCATACACAGAAATAGACTCAAAATGGATGAAAGACCTAAATGTGAGACAGGAATCCATCAAAATCCTTGAGGAGAACACAGGCATAAACCTCTTTGACCCAGGCCGCAGCAACTTCTTGCTATAGCAACTTCTTGGTATACACGTCTCCAAAGGCAAGGGAAACAAAGGCAAAAATGAACTATTGGGACTTCATTAAGATAAAAAGCTTTTGCACAGCAAAGAAAACAGTGGAGAAAACCAAAAGACAACTGACAGAATGGTAGAAGATATTTTCAAATGACTTATCAGATAAAGGGTTAATATCCAAAATCTATAAAGAATTTACCAACAACACCCAAAGAACAAATAATCTAATCAAGAAATGGGCAGAAGACATGAACAGACATTTCTCCAAAGAAGACATCCGAAAGGCCAAACAGACACATGAAAAAATGTTCCATATCACCTGGCATCAGGGAAATACAAATCAAAACCACAATCAGATACCACATCACACAGGTCAGAATGGCTAAAATTAACAACTCAGGAAACGATAGATACTGATGAGGATGCAGAGAAAGAGGAACCCTCCTACACCGTTGGTGGGAGTGCAAGCTGGTGCAGCCACTCTGGAAAGCAGTATGGAGGTTCCTCAAAAGTTGAAAATAGAGCTACCCTACAACCCAGCAATCACACTTTTGGGTATTTACCCCAAAGATACAATTGCAATGATCTGAAGGGGCACCTGCACCCCAATGTTTATAGCAGCAATGTCCACAAGAGCCAAAGTATGGAAAGAGCCCAGATGTCCATCGACAGATGAATGGATAAAGAAGGTGTGGTGCATGTGTGTGTGTATGTATATATATACATACACACACACACACATGCACAATGGAATACTACTCAGCCATCAAAAAATGAAATATTGCCATTTGCAACGATGTGGATGAAACTAGAGGGTATTATGCTAAGTGAAATAAGTCGATCAGAGAAAGACAATTATCATATGGTCTCACTGATATGTGTAATTTAAGAAACAAGGCAGAGGATTATAGGGAAAGGGAGGAAAAATGAAATAAGACCAAACCAAACAGGGAGACAAACCATAAGAGAGTCTTAATCATAGGAAACAGAGTAAGGGTTGATGCAGGGGAGGGGGGTGGAGGGATGGGGTAACTGGGTGATGGGTATTGGGAGGGTATGTGTTGTAATGAGCATAGGTATTATATAAGACTGATGAATCACAGACCTGTACCCCTGAAATAAATAATACATTATATTTTCATAAAGTGAATTTAAATTAAAAAAAAAAAGAGTGCTTCCCAACTCAGATCTTTTTAAGCAACAGTCTCTTGAAGTCTCCAAAACATCCACCTATATTTCACAGATCAGAACTTAGCAATGTGACCACATCTCACTATAAGGACTATTGGGAAATCTGGAGAATATAGTCTTTCATTCTGAGGGTCAATGTACCCAAGGGAAAACTCAGGGATTTGTCACTAAGGAGGATGGGAAGGATGGATGTTCCATAGGACAATGGCAGTCTCTACTACAGTGGGATAGTGGATTTCACATGGAATTCTCTCAACATCTTCAACCTCTGGTGAATAATAACTAAGAATTATGGTGACGTTGGTACTATGGCATTTTATCACTTCAGAGATGTCCCCCTCCACATACCCATCTCACATGTTTCTTACTATCAACAGAACAAAATTGGTCAGTAGAATTTATTATTATTTGTCAACAGTCATAACAGCCCCTGGTTCTAGTTGCCTTAGTTTGTGACAGGCTTGCAGGAACCCCAGGACCTGAGCCACTCCTAAGGCAGGACAGAGCTCCATATGCCACCATGCTTGGACACAACAGCTTATTTTTTTATTTGCTCAGATATCCTAAAATACTTCCTGAGTGCCTAAGGACAACTACTGTACTGGGCCCTGAGAATACACGAAGAATCATGCCCTTGCTTTCATGAATCTTGCATTTTTATGGGTCAGTGTGACCGGAAATTATATAAAATACAAGAAGTGCTAATTGTGAAGGAAAATAGAGCAGGGTATGGGATAAGGGGTGTGTCTGTGGGGAGTAGGGGACATTTTAGGATCTAAAGTTAAAGAAGGGCTCTGGGATAGGGGATATTTGAGTGGCTACTTAACTGAAGCAGAGTGCACACGTGCAGACATGAAGGAAGGCCATTGCAGGTAGGAGGAGATTCAGGATGAAGGTATTCTCAGACCCAATCTGATCCAGTGACCCAATGGCCGGACTTTCATTAACTAGAGTACGTTATCACCAACACGATTCTATTTATCTGCCTTTTAAACGTCTACAAGGTTCTCTGTGATCAGGTTCAGTCTACTTGCCAGGACACCACAATTGTCCTTGCCAGACTTTCTTGACATTTCAAAAGCTACCTTTCGAAAACACCAGCAGCCATTTGCTACCTTTCACTACGCTCTGCGCTGCCATGCTCCACCTGGCTTGTTAGCTTCCCTCATCCTGCGGCTGAGTCTGCCTTCATAAATCTGTCCCCGTCCAAAGTGTCTGTTAATTTTCTAATGACAAACCTCTCTACACGACTAAGTTACTGACCTTCTGATTTTGTTCTAAAGCTGGCCTCTGGGATAACACATAGTGGGTATTTCAAGCTTTCTTGTGTCTGTACTTGTAGGTAATAACTTGCTCTTGCCTTGAAGTGTTTATTTCCAGACAGGCAGAGATCCTCTAATACAAGCAGCTATGAGTATGCAAAAAACTGACCAGTATGATTAAAGAAGTCCCATGGAAATGTTCTTACAGTTTAAGGTTTCTTCTAGAAAAAAATGAAACTGATATTTATGTAGTACACAGGTGTTTGCAGATTTATTTATGAATTATTTTAAATTCCATGAATAAATGGATATATGTTCTTTTCCATAATCTTCTCTTCTACAATCTCCTTAACACCATTTTTTTCTGATGATCATCCGAAGTTTTGATCCTCAGAATCTCTCCTGTAGACTAAAGGCATTCGCTTTCTAAATAATCTCATTGTTTGTAGTCTCTAACTTCTCACTTATCATAAAACAGACTAGTTCATATTTAGGAGGTCATGTTAGCTTCCACTAGATAACAGATCACCCCAAAACCTAGTGATTTAAAATACAACCATCTGTTTAGTTGACAGACTGAGTCAGCTGAGTGGCTTCTCTGGTCTGATGTCTCCTACATTTGAAGTCAGATGTCAAATAAGTTTGTGGCTGAATGGCTTAGGGTGATGGCCTCACTGGCTGTCAGCCAGGACTATCCGGGGCAATTGACCTTCATGTCTCATCTTATAGATTAGTCTAGGCTTCCTCACATGGTCATTGCAAGGTTCCAAGATTAGCAAGTAGACAAGTCCAATTTGCGTTTGTAATGCTTCTTAATGGACACAATCCACAATCAGTCAATGATCAAGCCTGACTTCAAGGGGTAGAGAAATAGACAATGTCTTGCTGACAGGAGGTGCAAAGTCACACCAAAAAGGGATGTGCATGAGTGCTTATAGCAGCTTTATCATAATTATAAAAAAGAAACTGGAAGCAACCAAGATGTCCTTTAATAGGAAGATACACGAAATGTGATATATCCATAGAGTGAAGTGTTCTTCAGTAATGAAAAAGAAATGAACTATCAAACCATGAAAATACACGGAGGAAATATAAATGCATATTACTAAGTGAAAGAAGCCAGTCTGAAAAGGCTATATACCATGTAGTTTTAATATAGGGTATTCTTGAAAAGGTGGAAACTAGCGACAGTTAAAAGATCAATAAATACCAGAAGTTTACAAGAAAGGGAAAAGAATGAGTGGAACACAAGGTTTTTAGGGCAGAGAAACCATTACAAATGGTGGACACAAGATATACATTTATTTAAACCCGTAGAATATACAATAGAGGGAACCCTAACTTGAACTATGGATTTCAGGTAATAACAATTGTCAATATTGGTCTTGTCCTAACACACGTACCACACTAATGACGACGTTAATTAGGAGAAACCACATGCGTGAGTGGAGGGAGTGAGGGGAAAAGGAATATATGGGAATTCCTTCCGCACAATTTTTTTTAATCTAAATGCTTCAAAAAGTAGTCTTCTAAAAAAAGAGAGAGAGAGAGAGAGAGAGGTGTGCATAATGGTATGAGAAGAATTCATGACTGCTTTTACAATCTACCATGGTGTCTAAGACCATTCAAAATCTGCCAAACCTTACTCCCCAGATTCATCTCATTTCCCCAGGCCACCTGGTCCAATGACCTAGAAATTCCCCAACACCTTCCCCAGATACAACTGCATTTCTACCCCCAGGTGCGTTTTCTGAGGTCATTCCCTTAGCTTGGGGCTCCAACCTCCTTTTTCTCTATACTGAAGTTCTTTTCATTTCTTGACCAGACTTTTACTTTCTCCATGATTCTTGTCCATGTACTTTAGTCAAAAATAATCCCTTCTTCTGCATTCCAACCACACCCTGCAAGTGGATTATTGATCCTGTTGGCCTTTTATTATGCTCAGTTTTCACATCTGTTTCAAAATATGGGCCAGTTCTTTCTTAATTTTCTTTGATTCAACTATAATGCTAAGTACAGTGCAAAGCTCATAATTGTAACCGAGTAAACATCGACTGGAAATAGTAATTAAATACAGAAGAGATGTGATAATTTAATCATGACTGTTGTTTTCTTGCCTTTGTTTTCCCTAAGTAGTTTTGATTTTCTGGTCTTCTTTCACTGCTAATGACCCAAGTGCCATTCCACTTGTAAAATATAAAGAAAAGTACGGGAAGAAAATTAAATTATACAAATGATAATAGCAAATGATTTCATGTATGTGGTAGAAAGGGGGATCAGATCTATGGCATATAAAGAATGGCACATTTAAGTTATGGACTGTAAAGGAAAATACATATAAATTAATAGCTTTTAGAGCCAGATTTCTACTATAATCGACGATGCTAGTATTATAAACACTGCATTAGATATTGTTTTGTAAGAATTTGGTAGTCCTGTACCATTTAGGGGAACATTTTTTTCTTTATTACTCTGACAATTGGAAACAGTGGGGATTTGAGTTTCTCATTTAAATTGATAAGCAGATTGCTTTTGCCAAGTATTGAGCTCTAATGTTCTAAGGTCGGCCCACTTTTCAACATCATTTCTGTGCAATTGAAATAAAATGATCAATTAGTCTTTTAAGCACAGCATCTGTGTTTTGAGGGCAAGTCGAGAGCGGAAGTAAAAATCGATTTTGTGGATGAGTCTCAGAGGAGTACTGGCTCTTTCCCTTCTGGAAAGTTCCCATCTCTGAGCAGAAGGCAGATGCTAGAATTAGGGCAGAAGTGAAAGATATGTGTACGTTCAGTACATGACCTATGGTGAAGTTTTAAACTGCTAACAATTGACATAACTGAATGTGAGTCTAACGTTCTATTAGCTCAGAAGAACGCAAGTGACCTAAAGAGTAATGCCCGCTCCGTGTGACACACCTGGAAGGGAAAGAAAGCCAGGACCCTGACTGCATGAGGGATCGAACACGGCTAGTAGGAGGGGTGAGCTGGACTGTGATAGGAACGGAGGAGGTAAATGCCCATCGATGGGAAACTGTCCTCTCCAAAACTAGGTAACAGCTTCCCGTGATTCCCTGGGTTTTGTCATCTGTACTGGTCAATACAAATGCTTAGAATGAAGAACAAGACATAATCTGTAGGATCAAGAACTTAGGTTAATGCACGTAGCCCAGAATATAGGAAAAAATAAGACCATGATATGTACAGACCCCACTATCAATGCCTCATGTAAGACGAGGCACGTCAAGTGGGAAAGGCTCCACGGATTCACGGACACGTCAAATTCCGGTGAACAAGGCACTCTCCTGTTGTTTAGTGTTCAAGGACGGAGCCTCGAGCGCATCAGATCCGTTCCACGGCTGCGGACAGCGGCCCCAGTCGTCGGCATCCCTCCAGCTTCCCAACACGAACGCGCACGCACTCCAGCCCTGAGGGGAGGAAAGACACAATTCTTCACATCTTGAGGCATAAAACAATCTTTACCTCATTTGGTCATTTTGACTGTTACATGAGCGCACCTTGATACAATGCCTCGCACACGAAGTCTCCTAGAAACGGCTGCGGCAGTGCCCACGGCCGCTGCGGCTCCGGCTGGCTCCGGGGAGCTCGCAGTCTGGGGGCTCCCAGCTACCTCGGGAGGCGGCTGCGGTCTAGCGCGGAGAGCCGCTTTTGGAAGCGCATCAGCCTGGGTTTGAAACCACTTACTGACAACCAAAAGTCCGGCTAACTTACTTCACCTTCCTCTGTAGAATGGGGCAGTCACGTTGCCCTCACTTTTGTGATAAGGAATTCATGTAAAGGAAGTAGGAAGGGGAAGGGGATCGATAGGCGGCAACGCCTCTCGCCGCGTGCTCCTCAACCTCCCCTGTGGGAGACCCTCCTGCGGGCGAGAGGATGCCACACGGGAAGAAGTGGGTTGGAGCCCCAGACATCCCCTGCTGCTCGGAGTGATTGATGGAAACCTGTTATCTCTCCCCGAGCAGCCGGCGCGGTGACTGCCACACAAGTGTTCCCCGAATGTGCTGTTAGCAGATAGTGATGCTTGATCGCCCACATCAGCTGACCGTTTCTCTGAAGGACCGAGAGACCCAGATAGATTGTGAATGCACGCCGCCAACCAATTCAGAGTATGGTCCCGGACGGATACAAGAGCGAACGCTTCCTTAACTACCCCATTTCCAGCAACTTCGCCTGCTTACGTAGCACTGAAAAGTCCATTCATTATAATTGCCCCCTAAAATGCCCCAGATTTTTCTTTTTCCTAGTTTTTATTCAAATTCCAGTTAACATACTAAAATGCCCCACTTTTGGTGTTTATCTCTAAAGCCAGTTATATTCCTAAATTTGTTTTGCAAGTTTTCTTCCAATTTCCAGCCACTCTCTAAGAGTTTTAAGCTATTGTATTGCTTTTATCTTCTTCCACAATCCTCTCTGTCGGCTGTAAGATTTGAAGTGAGCACTAATGTGAGGCCGGTACTGGTCCTTCTCCAGAGGCAGAGTGCTCTTGGAGGAAGGGCAAGAGTTTAACAGTATGATGGAGTCCTTACCGTCTATCTATATGGGACTGAGTCAGTTAAGCCTCAATTCTCTCAACTGTGCAATGGAAACAATAAACAGCAATTCTTCACCGGCATGCAGTCAGTGAATTCACGAAGGGAAGATGCCTAGCACATAATGTTCAACTTTCTGATGCTTTTTTTTTTTTAAATACGTAGATTTGCCCAGTCTATCTTCTTGACTCACCTTCTGTTAAAAACTCTTACTCTGAACCCATTTCAACTACCCTGTCACAACTCCAAAGAAGCAATGGGCAAGGGGCTGCAGACACACATCCAGCTGTCTGGTTCGAAGTTGTTAGTGCTTAGTGGTGGGCTTGGAAGTATGGAGACTTCCTGGGAAGGAGAAGTCGTGCTCTGGTCCCACCTTCTGAGAGACCACAGGCGGCCTGACAGACAAGAACATTTTCTGGGCACCTCCTGGGCTCAAAGCACCTGATTAGGCTCCGTGAGGGATGTCAAAGGAAGATGGGCCTCCTGCCTGGCAGCTCTGCCCGCCAACTGCTTAGAAGTCTGCGCGAAGCAGGGAGTCGAGGTTAGCTGGAAGGATGTCACACCACAACGCATTCTACTCAAGAGGAGCTGATTTTGAGCTGGCGAGTATTCTGTTAGCAAAGAAAAAATATTCATTCCTGGAGTAAGGGAACTGGGAGTTAACCAGATCCAGTGCACCCAGGGGGACTTGTAAATCACAGAGCTTCTGAACAGCCTGAAAACCCCCGCTGAGAACAGTAAGTGCATGTATTCCAGTCACAAAGGAGCACAGAAGCGTTTCTGTAAACCCGGGGAAGGTAGAACTCTGAGAGAGAAGACCGAAAGCTAGGACGGCACTTACCGCGCAGCCCCAGCTAAGCCCAAGTCCTCCTGTTGTAGTTATTTGGTCCTTTTTAAACTTTCCGATTTGCCCTCTGTGGCTATTGCCCCATCAAAAGGAAGATCTCTTGCTTCGCCAGAGCAGGGCTGGGGCTGCAGGGAGGGCGTGCAGAGGCCGCGCGGGCTGGTTTGTTTAGCTCGGCTGTGGACTCGCTGCGCGGCTTGGCCCGAGTGACCCCAGGAGCACGTTGTTCCGCTTGAGATCACGTGCAGCATGATTTCCCCTGCTGTCTCCATTATTTCTAAGATGCCAACTTGAAAGGGCCGATTCGTGGGCTTGTATTTAGGAAATAAACAAACGGAAACCCTCCCAACCCTGTCCTGGGCTTTGTTCTCCTGGTGGTCTTCCGTGGGTTTCACGCCCCACCAGGATAACTAGATTCTGGTAGAAATGAAATCCAAGTAGGAAGATTAATCTAGGTGGGTTACTGGTCATTTTATGCCAACTTTGGAAGGTGGATGTGTAACAAATATTTCTAATTATTTATAGTCACATTTTGATTACTACAGCTCTTTTCTCCTAAGGCTTTTTTCTGAATTCGACGTGCTTTAGAATTCTATTCAGCTTATTTAAAAACGGGGTGAGGTGGTATGCAAATAAGCAATCTAAAACTTTCCTTTATAAGTACATTTTATGCATATACATTTATACATATTTCCATTATTATATTTTTATATTGGCAAGAGCACACATGTCCTTGTTTCAATTAAATCATATTTAAAGGCAGATCTCAAAATCATAACTTAAAACAATAATAACAACAACCAGTGGTGAATACTACTTAGAAACAAGTTTAGTATGGGAGGAAAAACCCCAAACTTGAGACAAAAATATGAGGCTTGGTTTAGCTGTACCACTTTAGAAGATGTTATTTAACCTTGGTAGCTTCCATGTCTTTAGATATAAAACAAGGATGATGTCTCCTTGACTGAATCGTGGTAATAAGAGCTAAATGTGATCAAGTGTATGAAAGCCACCAGGGGAAAGAGTTTGCTCATTAATGTTTTCCTGGATAAATTGCATAGAGAGACTGATGTTGGCAGAATTGAAGGATAGCTTTGAACAAAGTTTCGTTTTTGAGGCTAGGGCCCAAAGCTGGCCTTCTTTAGGAAGCCCATGACTCCCCTAAAACAATGTGCAAAACTTCTGAGCACCTGTGTATGTTAGGATTCTCTGGGTTGCAGGTGATGGAAATAAACCCATACCAGCTTATCCAAAGGGGAGCTTGAATCAAGTACAGGTGAAGGCTGGGTGCCACGGGAACAGGTGGAACCAGGGCTTGCATACGGCTGAAGTGCTCACTCCACTAGGCGGATCTATTTCTTCCTTTGTGGGCATTATTCATGTTTATACAGCTGACTGACTTCTTCAAAACACATTAGAAGGTGTGGATTCAGAAGATTACATCATGTGTCAGCCATTCATATATCTTCTTTGGAAAAGTGTCTGTTCATATCTTCTGCCCATTTTTTGACTTGTTTTTTGGGTGCTGAGTTTGAGAAGTTCTTTATAGATCTTGGATACCAGCCCTTTATCTGTAGCGTCATTTGTAAATATCTTCTCCCATTCCGTGGGTTGCCTCTTTGTTTTGTTGACTGTTTCCTTTGCTGTGTAGAAGCTTTTTATCTTGATGAAGTGTCCAACGTCATTAGCCATCAGGGAAATTCAAATCAAAACCATATTGAGATACCACCTTACACTAGTTAGAATGGCAAAAATTGACAAGGCAAGAAACAACAAATGTTGGAGAGAATGTGGAGAAGGGGAACCCACTTACACTGTTGGTGGGAATGCAAGTTGGTACCGCAACTTTGGAAAACAGTGTGGAGGCTCCTCAGAAAGTTAAAATAGAGCTACCCTATGACCCAGGAATTGCCCTACTGGGTATTTACCCCAAAGATACAGATGAAGTGAAAAGAAGGGCCACATGCACCCCAATGTTCATAGCAGCAATGTCCACAATAGCCAAAGTGTAGAAGGAGCCACGATGCCCTTCAACAGACGAATGGATAAAGAAGATATGGTTCGTATATACAATGGAATATTACTCAGCCATCAGAAAAAACGATTACCTAACATTTACATCAACATGGATGGAACTGGAGGGGATTATGCTAAGTGAAATAAGTCAAGCAGAGAAATACAATTATCATATGGTTTCACTTATTTGTGGAACATAAGCAATAGGAGGGAGATCGTTAGGAGAAGGAAGGGGAAAACGAAGGGTGGGGGGGAAACAGAGGGGGAAATGGACCACCAGAGACTATGGACTCTGGGAACAAACTGAGGGTTTTAGAGGGGCAGGGGTGGGGGATGGGCTAGCCCGGTGTTGGGTATTAAGGAGGGCACGTGTTGCATGGAGCACTGGGTGTTATACGCAAACAATGAATCATGTAACACTACATCAAAAACTAATGACGTACTGTATGGTGACTAACATAACATAATAAAGAATAAAAAAATTTAAAAAAAAATTGCCAGGGGAAGAAAGGGCTTGGTATGTTTCCGGGGAAATAAAATTCACATATATAGAAAAAGGAGATTTCCTCTTGTGGAGATATCTTGTGACATGTTTTCTTAAAGAAATCCAATGTTTCTCTGAGTATATAAAAAGTTTTCATTTAACTTTAGTCTTTTTAAAAAAATGAATGGTAAGTATTAGTAATCTTCACATAAACAAATTACTGATATTCTAATTAAAGTGCAAAGACTTTAAAATTTAGTAATTCTCAGTGGGTAACTTAGATTCTGAAAATGGTTAATATCTGTAAATAGATGTCAATTTAACACAACCAATATTTGAATACTTATTATGTATCAGATTTGGCCTAGATAATGTCAAAATATAGTTGACAACTTAGGGAAAACATCCATAGTATTTGTGATGGTTAGTTTTATGTGCCAATTTGGCTAGGTTATGGTGTCCAGTTGTTTGTCAAACATCCCTCTGGAGGTTGCTATGAAGGTATTTTTTAGGTGTGATTAACATTTAAATCAGTAGACTGAATAAAGCAATTAATCTCTAATGTGGGTGGCCTCACACAATCAGCTGAAGGCTTTAAGAGCAAAGACAGGTTTCTTAAAGAAGCAATTCTGCCTCAGGACTGCAGCATAGGAAACTTACCTGTTTCCAGCCTACAAATTGTGGCCTGAAGACAGCAATGTCAACTCTTCCATGAATCTCCAGCCTGCTCTATAGATTTCAGACTTGCAAACCCTCACAATCACATGAGCCAATTTCTTAAAATAAGTCTTTCTCTCTATATTTATCTATACCCACCTGGTTTTGTTTCTCTAGAGACTCTTGACTAATACAATATCCCTAAAAAGAAGAGTGTCTAAAATTGAGAAGAAAAAGCCAACTAACCAAGAATAAAAGGAACCAAGTACAGCAGAAGAAACAGACCATTCACCAGTTCACCTACCTGGACGTGGACCTTGACCAGCTGCGGGAGAGGTCCTGTGGCGAAATTAGAACTGTGGCGGCCAGGGAGGGGCACCGGCTATACCTGGGCTGGGGGTGGGGGCGGAAGCAGCAGATTGTGCTGATGGGCCTGCTCACGACGAAGCAGGAGGTGTGGCCCACGGAGACGCCTGAGAGGGTGAAGCCGCACCTGCGTGTTACAGTCACGCTGCTGGAGGTGGCGAGCAAAGAGTGGTCATCGGCAAGAGCACGAGCCTCAATCAGATGAAAATCAAGCCCGAGATGATTGGCCATCACCTGGGAAAATTCTCCGTCACCTACAAGCCCATGAGGCATGGTCAGCCTGCCTGGGGGCCACCTACTTCTCTTGCTTCTTTCCCCTCAGGTAGCCTGCTGGACCAAGAAAAGCACAGACTTCTGGTGCCCACCTGTTCACACCCCCCCCAACAGTGACTATTCTATACCTGTTCACAGAAAAAAGAAATTTGACAAAAGATATTTAATGTTTCTTGAAATAAGAGAATTCACATTAAAACTAAATTAAGATATATTTCTTGCCTATCACACCCCTTGGTTGTAGAAAAACATGACTCATGCATTGCTGGGGGAATAAAAAAAAATGATACTACTCTGTGGAGGGGTACCTTTTGACTCAGCAATCCCACCTCTAGGAATATATTCCAAATATACACTGTAAAAATTATGAAGCAGAGTGTACACATTCATTGAAAGTTTGTTAGTAATAACAGAAAAATGCGAACAAAGGAGGCCTTCACCAAAAGGGGATTGATTGGGTCAGTCATGGTCACAAAATGGAGCACAGTGTAGCTGTAAAAAGGAAGAAGGCTGATCTCTACACACTGACATGGGGTGTTTGCCAGTGTGGATTGTCAGATGGAAACAGGCAAGATGCAGAACACTGTTTATTATATATATGCTATGTTTTGTGTAAGTGCCGGAAATACAAAGATATGAACTTAAATACGTGCGTGTGTGTGTGTCTATCTGGAATAGATATTATTACATATATTTATTTATATTTTCAGAAAGAAACAATGGAAGGATAACTTTAAAAATTCACTAATAATGATTACCTATCAGGGAGGAAACATAGGGTAGAGGAGGAGATAGGATTAAAGCATGAACTGGTGTTATAATTTTGACATTGGTACCATACAAATGTTTTATATAGTTGAGAAAAAATATACTAAATAGGAAGAAAAAATTTAAATTGAAAATGAACTGAAACAAGTGAGCTCCACTGTTGATTATATAACAATACAGAGACAAAATTACGTTAGGTTAAAAAAAGCTTCAAGTGATTATTTTTAGTAGTATGTACATTGTTATTTTAAAACTACAATGGTTATATTTAAGATAAAAATAGATAATTAATGTAGTTAAAGAAGGCGTTTTTCAACATGAAAAAAAGGAAAAGAGCGCCTGGCTGGCTCAGTCAGTAGAGTATGCCACTCTTGATCTTGACGTTGTGAGTTCAAGCCCCACATTGGGAATAGAGCTTACTTAGAAAAAAAAGGAAAAACAGAGAAAAAAGATACCAATATAAAGTATAACAAGAGAAATAAAAACCTGCAATCTTAAATTTGATTTGGAAACTCATTTTTTTCTCTTAAAAAGTACATTTATTTCCTGACTCTGTCCACAGAAAAGGCCTAGTAGCGATGAGAACTCAGTGTGGTCTGCAAGTATGATTTTCCACTGAAGTGTTCTAGGGCTCTTGGTGAAATAGCTGACTTCAGCCAGACCTGGGGCAGAAATCAGAAAGATGAAATTGGGACATCCTATTATAATAGGATATAAGGAATTTATCCAGACCAGTGGCTTCATATCAAAAGAAAACAGAAACTAAATGGAAATGGTTCCCTCCCACTGGCCTAAAATAGGACAATGTATCAAAAAGGATAATGACTACCACGAATTGGAGCATACAAAATATATAAAGATATATTAGCCTATTAAAATTCTTAAGAATACTCGTTCGTCACCATTTGGGACTCATTAGACCCAGTTTCTCTAAAAACTGATCAAGGAAGAACTAGACATCTGTTCTTCCTTTCCTGTGCAAACCTTATTTTAGGGTAACCAAGTAATTAATGTGTGAATGTTCTTCTTTATAGAAGAATCTCCTCTAATACATGCAGAAAGAATGAGAGAGTTAGAAAATTGTCATTTTACAACCACTAAATTATCCATGGAACTGGGAAAAGATCAGCAGTGGACATTCAACCATTTGTTAAATGTCAGTTGGAAACTTCATAAGCACCTTGAACTCAAACCTAATCATCACTAAAAGTAGGACTACCACTTATCAAGTGTTGACGGGGATGTGGAAAAATTGTTACCCTTGTGCACTGTTGGTGGGGATGTAAAATGGTACAGCCACTGCAGGAAACAATATGGTGATTCCTCAACAAGTTAAAAATAGAATTGCTCTATGCTCCAGTAATTTTACTTCTGGGTATGTACTCAAAAGAGTTGAAATCAAGGACTTGAAGAGATATTTGTACACCCATACCTACAATATGAATGAAACTTGTGGACATTATGGAAAGTGGAATGAGCCAGTCACAAAAAGACAAATAGAGTATTATTCCTCTTATATGAGGTACTTAGAATAGTCAAAATCATAAAGACAGAAAGTGTAATAGTGGTTACCGGGGGCTGAGGGCTGGGGGGAGAATGGGAAGGTGTTGTTCAATAGGTATGGAGTTTCAGTTTTATGAGATGGACAGAGTTGTGGGAGTGGATAGTGATGATGACCTCACAATATTTAATACCACCGAAGTGCACACTTAAAAATGACTAAGATGGTAAGTTTGATGTTGTGTATATTTACCACAATGTTTTAAAAAGTGAGACTACCAGACACATGCCTCCTGGAGTGATACAGAAGGAACTACATATCACAGCCTATAAGAGATGTTCCCCTAAATAATTGCACCTAAATCTACTCAAGCATCCAAATTTAACTACCAATTTACAGGGAGTACAGGGCAACGAATGAGTTGAATTTGGAATGATAAGCAGGATTTTATAGTTTGACAGGAGGTGGGAGGGAGGGGAGGGAAGCATTAGATGCAGGTACTAAACCACAGGAGCAAAGGAGGAGCAAGTAGTTCCCGTGGGAAATAATAGGCATTGAGCTGTATTCTGGAAGACCTTGAACGTCTGGCTGAGAGGTGTACAGACACGAGCAAATAAAAATAACGGCAAACACTTATGAATGCTTTCCAGGGACCAGGCACTGGGTTTCTTGCACTCATTTACTTCCCATAACAGTCTTTTGTGGGAGGCTTTATTTTTATTGTTTCACAGATGAAGAACCTGAGGCTTAAGAAAGGTTAAATAACTTCCCCCAAGGGCACCTGACACTTAAACTAGGGAAGTTTCCAAAGGTTCAATGTCAGTGCTTTCTTAAGTGTAGAATAGCAAATGCATTGATGAGGATTGCTTATACTGCTCGAGCTCGTGCAATCACTCTTTGCGACTTGTCCTTGGCTTATTTATTTATCGCAAACTCTATTTCATTGACTCAAATGTCATCCATTTTAAGACTTACAATTATTTTATGTACCAGGAAAGAAAAATGCTGTCAATTATACCACAGCACAATGTTTTATCATTTAGAATTTGTATTTGCTACCTTCCAAGGGAATTCCTATAGTACTATTTAGACATTCATTTTGAATTTTACATCACTATACATAAATCAGTAATATTAGCAAACTCTGTTGGCTAGAGGTCCCAGAATTTCTTACCAGACTAAGAAGTAATTTTCCACATTGCTCTTCAATTCAGTCATCAAGGTCTCTGTTTTTCCACACATTTTCCTTTGTGCCATCAAGAACCAAAATGTAATCAAAGTCCATTGGTGCTGGACTTTTAAGTCAGTTTGGCAACGATACAGAGGTAGCCTAGCTTTGAGCGCCGTTTGGAACTTATTCTACCCATTTGGTCCATGCCTTTCCCACCTCCTCCTACAATTCTTTATATCCTGCAGGTTAAAAGAATGTTTCCGATTTTGTTCCAATGTACTGAAATTTAATTTTGTTAAGTTTCAATGCTGAAGCTTTTCGCATTTTCTTATAAAATGACAACTGTGTCATGATTGCTGCCAGGCGAAGTAGGCACCATTGGGCATAACTTGTATCTTGATTACGGAGATATTAGAATGTGAGAAAGCAAAATGCAGGCCTTAGGATTGCTGAATATGATAGTTAAAAAAAAAGATTCACTTAACGTCTTGAGCATATGGAGACAGATTCCAATAAAAGCAGCTAGTTGAGTGCCTGGGTTTCAATCCTCTCTTTAATGACGTACCTGTTGTGTGTCCAGCGGCAGACTGGTTCCCTCTGTCCCTGTCCTCTCACTGTCTTCCCTTCTTCCCCCTTTACTTCCACGTTTACTCAGTGTTGATCATGAACTGGACATGAGTATGGGTGCTTGGAAGTCATTAGAAATTGGAATGAGGATCTCAACCTTATATGGTTTGATTTTAGTCTTAAAGAAAAGAGAAGCATTTGATAATTATAGGGGGGAAAAGACATTTTAGATGAGTGGACTATCACAACAAAGTTGACATAAAAAAGCATTTTTTTTCACCGCTAACAATTTAGGCTCTTTAGAAATTTCTAATCTTCAAATTCTTTGTTTGCATATAATATAAATTGTGTGTGTGCATGTTTGTACGTGTGTATGACACTTTAAAATCACAATACAGATGGAGTTATTCTCTACAGAATATCATGTATTCTTCAAGGTGAAGAAGAAAAACTTCCGCCTAAAATGATGATCAGTGAAATGCAAAGAGGGCACCAGCATGGGAAATGAAACATAAATGACGTTTGTAAAATGATCTTGGTTATATTTCTCTAAGGTGTTGTTTGCAGCCCAGATGACCCTCTTACTGAGCACATGAGTTCTTGGTTAACTGGGTTGCTTTTGGTGTTCCTTTGCTGTCATCCATGTGTATTACAGATTTTATTTTTCCTCCCTTAAATCCACAGAGAATATATATCATTCCCAAATGCACAGAGTCATATTTGAATTTGAAATATTTCCTTGGATTCTTCCTATATGAACAAATCTATTATTTTGTACAGGGAATATTTTTCCTTTGCTTGATATCACAGACTAAGGAGCATGTCATTTTCAGCAATTTAAATTTAAATGAATCAATGTGCTCAATTTGATCTGCGTCTGTGCCTTCACAGCCACATAGCAGTAGTTTGCATTAATCAAATTAATAGTAAAGGGGTTAAAATTGCTAGCTTCTAAGGGAGGGACATGTCAATGGTGTTAAATGTTGAATTTGGAATGATCGTCCCTGCATGTTAATTATTAGCCACCTGAGACGCAGAGGAAACTCAAGGAGACGACACTCTAACCATGTGTTATTTTAATTCTGGAAAAGATCCTTTAAAGGATGAATTACATTGCAATGTGCATTCTAATCAGACCTGCATTAATTTAGATCAATGACCCCAAATCCTTTAAATCTACTATCAATGACAGTAATTGCAAGGATTCTATAAGGCTGCTTAAAAAGTTTCCTATCAGGACAAACAGAAGATGGATTCGTTTACAAAAATCAAATTTGTAATTGTGCACAGTAGACAGCTCATCTCATTAGTTGTAATGGTGGTCAGATAATTTGTGTCACCCTGTATTTGGCGGTGTGTAAAAGACTTGCAAAAGAGGAGAAAAGTGGAAGGAACAGTAAGAAAAAGATTACCCCTAACATAGTTCTTGTCTACAAACACCCAGTTGCTTCCAGTGGCCTAAGCAATGTCATGTATGGTCTCCGCAACACAAATGATCATTTTCCCTTGTTAAGTCAAGGTATACAAGTAACAAACGAGGCAAAACTAGCAACTGTCTTGGTCATTGTATTGTCCACTCAATGACTCTCAGTCTAAAGAACCGGACACTCAAACAGAAAAGAGCCTTATTTTTTGTTTCCCTACCCCCGTGTGGAAACTGGAGCAAGATTCATGAAATTTTGTTTCCCCGAGAGATGACAGGCAGTTCTTTGTCACTTGAAATCCCAATACATAGTCTCAAATTAGTAAGAGTGTCCAGTGTAAGATATTAACCATTTGATCTCCATTGTGACATAAAGCTTTTCTTTTTCCATTTTGTTCTAAGACTTGGGCACAGAGTTGAGGTGTGCTTGCCTTTTTCTAAATCCCCACGCCATCCTTGCTTTGCTTCTCAAGTTTCAACTCTCTGGATTTGGAGTGTGGGGAAGGAGGAGAGAAAAGCCTAATGAGGTAGGAAGTTTCCTACTTGCTGATGGCAAGGTCTCTGGCATGGGAGGATATTTAAAGCTGTTTATTTAGAGTTTTTATTACGATGATTTTTCTCCACAATCGCATACCAGGCCACAGAGTTGCAAGAGACTGAGATACAAAGGAAGCAAGTAGCTAAACTGATTGAATTGGAAGAGGCTGTGTGACCCCAACAACATCCCATCAATCTTACCTATACTGGGCCATGTATGTCCACATTACTGCTAACTGCAGTAGAAAAGGACAAAATAAGATGAACGCTCTATGCAGAGTGCCCACCCAGAGTGGGCACTGCAATCCTGCTGCCTTTGTCGCACCTTGACATTGCCATCTACTCTGCTGACAGCAACACAGACAAATGACTTCAGCTAAAATGAACACCGTGTCCTATATGAGGAGAAGACCATTTCCAGGAATACCCATGAATAGCAAGCATTTGCCCAAGGACGAATCTAATGGACGAGATCCACAGGCGAGTGTGGTGCCGTGACCTCAGTGGAGCTCTCTGATCCTTTGCTTTCCCAGTGCGCGAAAAGATACGGCTTTTAGTTTGCATATTTAAATAACACCTATCTCTTGGCCTACTGCCTCGGCTTTATAACCTACGCTCTGCTGAATTGGGTTTTTCCACCCTGCAGTAATCTCTAATCTGAACTCAATAGTTGGACATTGTCATTTTCTCCTTAACATGGGCATTTTATTCTTTAAAGGACATCAAGCTCTGAAGTCGTTAGTATTGCTGCCATTTTATGGATGAAGTAACTGGGGCTCAAGGGTTTTGGTGTTACATTCAAGGCCTAATAGCTAATAAATTGCAGATCCCCATTCATTTGGAAGTCCATTTAAAGTATACTCTTTTCTAAATACTATCATTTTCCCATTAAACCAACAAGCACACCCGTCCGTCAAAAATGTCCTGTGCCGTTGGGGGGGACACAAAAAACAAAATACCCACCTCTGTCTTCAAACCACTGCTCCAGTTACATTACCCAGGATGCAGTGGATAGTCAGCATTTGCACGGCTTGCAGGAAAATCAGTGAGGGTGTACGTGTAGGTATGTTTAATATGCGTCCTGATTGTTTCTTAAATAGTCCTATCCATGTTTCCTTCTCCTTACATTGAAACTCCTACTGAGCAATTGTATAGGTCTCAAGAATCTATGCCTAAAATGTGAAAACATAAGAAAAAGGTTAATGAAAGCAGTGAGAAAACTTTTGATTTCTTTTAGGATGTTGCCCATGATCTTTTAGATTCACTTTCCCATTTAGTGCCTCAGTACCTGAGAGCCTGCTGATTTGTGTGACTGTCCTAATGACCAATGACATGAATTACTGAAAACCTAATTAGGCCTTTTGAGCTGAGAATATTTTTAAAGAGACTCTGACATTTGGTGAGGAATGTGGTGTCAGCGGAATACCTAGCCTGAATATAATTCCTAATTTGGGGAAAGGTATTGGCATGTAATTATGTGGGCATACAGAGAGAGCAATTACAAGAACTGTCTTGAATGCTGAACTTTCAGAACAATGAAAAAGGACAAATGCGGACCAGAGCCAGACAGAACACCCAACGTGTCCCTTCTGCCAAGAGACTTGTATATGATTTAGGTAGTTAAGAAAGCTCTCCAAGTAGCTACCTGGCATAACTACAAACAATTCTTATCTGTTGGTGCCGAAGTACATGAAATAGCATATGGAGGGTATGGGGGCCCTGGGTAGTGAATGCTGGTCCCAGGAAGCTCAGGAAGAGGGAAACATTTCAAAAGCACAGAAATCTAATTGTCACAGCTCTAATAAAATGTGTCTGATTTTTTGTGGAAGGACTGTTCTTGATATTATCCTGACCTAATAAATCAACAAGGGAACTCAGTTGCCCCTGAAGAGGTGTACCAGTCAGGTCTTGTTGCCTAAAAACAGTATCAAAACGCAGTGGCTTAAAATAATATTCACTTATTATTGTAGCCCTTGTGTCTGTGGATCCTCTGATTGACAAATGACGTAGATTGGACTCGATGGGGGCCCAATGTATGTAGACCGATGCAGATTTGATCTTGGTTGGGTTTGCTGGGGTGGCTGTCGGTTGGCGACGAGCCCCACTCTAGCCTGGGCTTGTCTGAAGCACCTTACTTGGTGCAGATCTGCTGTGTGTGTCCTCAGCCTCCTCCTGGCATTAACAGGCTTGCCTTAGCTTGTCCCTCTCACAGCAATGACGGAGCAATGACAGTGTAAGAGGGCAGGAAGAAACATGGTGGGCCACTCGAGGCCTAGACTCCAAACTACAAACTGTTACTTCCATAGGATTTTATTGACTAAAGCAAATCATATGGCTGAACCTAACATCAAGGGGTGAAAAAATATGGTCTGACATTTTGTGGGGAAAACTGCAAAGACACATGCAAAGGGTATGGAGGCAGGTCGGAGTAGAGAATTAGGACATCTAATGCAACAAACAGACCACAAAAGATATAGGAACAGGGTGTTCTTTGCAAAAACATTTAACTTTAGGAAGCGTCTTCTGAAATATACAGAGTGGGATGGAAGGAGAGGGCCCATACTGTGCTACGGCTATAGTGGCTTCTAAGAAGAAAATATGAGCCAAGGACAAAATCAGACTGTGTGAACTGTGACTGACATGCTTCATCACACAGAGTCACCTTTGAGCAAAAGCTCAGTTCACTGTAATTACAGATATAGGCGCTTTAAATCTGGAAACTTAAGCTCATTTCGGGAACCAAATCATAAGTGAACAACTCCCTGTAGTCATCCAACTTTCCAAACTTGAGCTGCGCCGGTCTGGTCTTTCATTTTTAAATTGGGCTGTGAACTATTTTGGTAAAGCCCATCTGACTTTGCTCCTAACCACTGGGATCAAACACTTGGGAAAGTCATTTTAAAGGAGAAATTGAGAAGCAGATTTCTGAAGCCCCAACCTCTACCCACATACGTACCCTACTTCCAACAGTGAGAGTGGGGCACAATGGAGCTGAACCAGCAAAAAGTGCCACCCCGCCAGTTTCTCTTCAGTGCAATGCCAAGAGTCACTAGACAATGGTGCCGAGGGATTCGTGGAAATTTCACTCCATCTATTTTGCCAAAATCCCGCAAAGACAAGGGCATTAATATCCATGAATCTGCACAACCCTCTGAATTAAACACCGATTGCATACATTGCATTACCATCAGGACAACAAAAAATATGATGAATCCTGTGGTGATAACCATGAAGTATATACTTGATATTTTAATAACTTTAGTACATTTTATTACATTTCAGAAAAACTGAACTCAAAAGAATGAGAGTGGGGTGCCTGTCGGTTAAGCGTCCTACTCTTGATTTTGGCTCAGGTCACAATCCCAGGGTTGTGAGATCGAGCCCCATGTCCTGTAGGGCTCTGTGCTCAGCAGGGAGTCTCCTGGAGATTCTCTCTTTCCTTCTCCCTAAAAACATGAAAGAGTAACAATGACACTATAGGCAACTATTTAATTGTATTTCTCTGAAAACAGATGATGAGTTAGGAACATGGGGTAAGGTCTGTTGTTTTTGTGGTGTTGCCAATGTGACCCAAACCCCATCATCTTTAAATAGCTTATATGCAACTATTATGTTGGAAAAACAAAGCTCTCTCAATTAAGAAAAGTCACAGAAAATTACTCCTGTAAATGAACCCGCAAATGTTTTTAAAAATAATCTTTCCTCTTGGAATCAGATTCTACAATAGGTAATGTCTATTTGCCTCTCAATACAAAGACTATTTTAAAGCTTTTGGTGGACAATGCTAACCAATCTAAGAACAAGGAACTTAGTGTTATTGCCGACAATGCAGAAGCCCCAATTTTCTGGGTACATTGAGTTTTTAGTAACAGTTCAGCATCCAAGGAGCGACTCTTATGCTTAGACATAAACCTTTCCTTAGCAGAAATATTCCATTTCCTTAATGAGCCATTCCAAGGAGAGTGCTGTGAATCAATTTCCAAGCAGTAACTACATCTTATTTCACTAATAATGTGGTTTTCTTACTGATGAGAATTCAAAGAAATGTATAGGGCTGCCCAAATTTTAACTATTATTTCTGTGGAAATGAACATCTCAGATGGTGTATGAATCAAACCATCAATTTAAACTGCTAATTGAAGCTCAATTTATCCTGACTTACCTGGGAGAAAATAATCAGAAAAAAAAATTATAGAAAAAGTTGAGATTTCACTTTGATTATCTCACAAATAGTCCAGATTGAGTTGCTGCCAGCGTCTAATGGCACATTTTATCAAATGCTATCCCTTCGGGAGCCCCCCAGTCTCTGCTCTCTGATAATGCAAGTTTTCCCAAAGAATCCAATAATTTATTTTGAGCCTCTGTGATGTTGAGACCCTAATTTATTTCTTTGTAGTATAGAGTTTATACAATTAGGTTCACTCGTACAAATTTCATTGCAACTATTCAGTCCAGTATGTTTGGACTGTTTGCTACACTTAATGAGTGCCTGTCACCAAATATCATGACTATTTTAACCGCATAGCTATTTAAAAAACATTTTGTAGTCCTCCAGAAAATTCCTTTTCTGATAAGCAAATTCTATGTCCTCCCTTCCAGCAAAATGGGATAAAACAACCCACAAGGCGTGTGTATGTGTGTGTGTGTGTGCACTCATGCGCACACATACATACATCTACATGTGTAACTGATGTCTTTTCTCTCATTCAGCTGCTTGGCCATCACAAGGTGAAACCTTTTCCAGAGCTAGCTAATAAAAAGGGACAAGATAGATAACTTGAGAACGGAATCTGCTTTTGGAACTCTCTGCCTGTGTGTTCATTCTCCAATGAATATTTGTGCATTTGAGGAGCATTTATAAGGAAAAATGAGAGAACAGATTTGGGGAAAAAAATAAATTGTATTATAATAAGGATGATGAATAGGTGCAGACAGCATGCTGGGGAAAAAATGAGCTCCTTTTTGGACTTCGTATTTCCCAAATACAGTGTGTTATTTAAAATATTTTTTTATAATTTTTATTTTGCTATATTAGTTACTTAAGATTTATTTTTTATGAGGAGCGCCTGGGTGACTCAGTTAAGTGTCTGCTTTTGGCTCAGGTTGTGATCTCAGGGTCCTGGGATCAAGCCCCACTTTGGGCTCCCTGCTCAGTAGGGACTCTGTTTCTCCCTCCTGCCCCCTGCTCCTGCTCTCTCTCTCAAATAAATACATATTACGTTACATATGAATTACATTAGTTACTTAAGGGGATCAAGTAGGTTATTTAAAATAAATCTTTTTGGTAGCCTCCCTGAGCATAGATAGATGTTTGTTCTTATAATAGAGACAATAAACAATATAGTGAAAGAACTTAGACTTGAGCATAGGTCCTGGTTCTATCACCTCCTGTGCCTGTGATCGTAGATAAAGTTACTGACATTGTCTTCATCTGTAAAATGGAGATACTGCCTCTTGTGGCAGGATGTTGAGTGGATTAAAGTGAAACCGTGTAAATAAGACATCAACATAGCACCTGTCTCGTAATAGGTATTTAGTGTATGTGTATGGTTAAAAATGTAGTGTGACACACACACACACATATATATATATATACCATATGTATGTTATATGTGCAAATGTATGTCATAATACTTTTAAACATATATGCTTTAAAGAGACATGTCTAATAAAATACCCAATCATCCAAATACAGTTGAAAATATTATACGATTTGAATATCTTAGAATAATTCTTTAAAGATGACACTACCCTTCCATGTGTCGATGAATATTTCCCAATTTTGCATCTTATGAAAAGAAAGATTTATTAAAGAATTTTGGGGACTATATAAACTATTACGAGCACGGCCTTTAGAATTAAGTCAGGTTCAAAATCCGAGTTATCTACTTAGAAGCT
Organism: Ailuropoda melanoleuca; assembly: GCF_002007445.2. NCBI lineage: Eukaryota > Metazoa > Chordata > Mammalia > Carnivora > Ursidae > Ailuropoda > Ailuropoda melanoleuca. Next base: position 49,885,707 of record NC_048218.1, on the reverse strand, counting down.
AAATGTATTTGAGCGTTATGGAACCTCTCTAAACGTTAGTTTTCATCTGTTAAATGTTTTCATCTATTAAATTAAATCTACTAAACATTTAATACTATTTACAACTATTAAGGATTAAATAAGGTAATGTAGGGACAGCCCTAGCACACAGTATTGGGTCCATGAATATTAATCTCTTCCTCTGATGTATACACAGCTGGCTTTATCTTATTTTGAAGGGAAAGCATTTCTATGAAAGTTCATGCCTAGGTAATTCCAAAGGGCAAGCTGAATGGTGTGTCAATGGTGGAAGTAAAGAAACAGGAGAGTGTCCTCTGACATTAGGACACTGCACGGGACACCCACAATAAGGCCAAGCTATCACTGAAGAAGGAGACACACACATTACGGAACCAATCAGTGTCGAAATCTAGGACTAGATAAGGTGGACGGCGGGACACAACAGGAAGTCACGGGCGGCTTGAATCTGCCGCATTCCCGGTCCCGCGCTATGGGGAGTCACCATGAGTGTTGCCCCCTCTTTAACATAGACGAGTACTTTCTACACATAAACAGCCTAGTTTAGACAAGAGAAAGACAGCTGTGAGAGAGATGTGAAGACATATTTCATCTTTATTATCTTTGAGGCATAGACGGGTATGTTAATCCATTTCCACATACACAGATAGGAAGCGAAACTTCAACTGGCAAAACCTGTGTCCTGTTGCCACAGAGTTCAATCGGAGAGATGCAGCCTCAGAAGATGAGGACTGTGCATTATCTTCCTTCCCGGCCTCGCTGCGCACACGCTGCCGTTACACAACTCGACTTCGCTTTTTAGCCACGCACTGATTCAATAGCGATAATGCTGTCCCCTTTTTCCCCGGCAAACTTTCTGCTTTCCGTCCAGAGCTCTGAGTTTTGAAGGTTCTGCTCTCTAGGTTCTGACAGCTGTTTTTGGACTTAGTTAACTATAGCAAGTGGAAGCCAAGAAATAACTGTAGTATTACCCTCTCTATTGTGACGTTGCTTCTTTCCGTAAATATATCTTAGGAGTTAGACTTTGAATCTTTGCTCCCACACCAAAAGAAAAAAGAAAAATATTTATAGGGAAGCAATTTCATTTTAGTGTTCATGGTTTATTGTGGAAAGCAGGTGTTTAAAAACTTTAGAATTTCTTTAACAAAATTCTAAAGAGAAAAGAAAAAAAAAGAAATCACAGTATTTACAGAGATAACAGAATGGCTTAGCCATGCAAAACAAGTAACTTTGGTTTTTCCCCTTGCACTTTGGTTTAAATATTGACCAAGATTCAATTTTTTTTCCTGCCAAATAAAACTTGAATAAATCAAAGTTTAGAGGCAAAATAACATATTTTCTTTTTCCCCATAATATTTTATACAGCATTGAGTCTAGTAGGATATTTTCTGTATTTAATCCGTACCAGTGCACTACAGGAAGCTTTTATTAAACTGAGTCACTACTGCTCAGAACAATAAACAGTTTGCTAAATGTACAATAATATGTGTTTCTAAATAATGCAGAAGTGGCAAAATATTATTCCCAATCTCCTTCTGACTTTATCTTCTATTTATTTTTCATTGCCTTCATAATTTTGTATTCTATCAGTCTAAAACACAAACACCAGTTTTCCTTTTCCTCCTAAAGAATACAGTTCTTTACCTGGAAATCTGATGTTTTTTTTTTTTTTTCCCCCTCCTGTAAAGTTATGTAAATCCTGGGACAAAAATGGCTGTGCAGGGCTCTCCCAGAAACCAGGCTTCTGCTTGAAAGAGCAAAGTTTAAAAGTCTAGTCACAAGTAGCTACTGGCCCTTATCCAGTCTACTTCAAAAAGTTTCCAATTTATACTACCACCCTAAAAAGTTCCTCAAGCATAAAACATGTTTATAAAGTTACAAATCTGAATGTAACTAAAGATACATAGACATTTTATTATTACACTTTCATGTACTGCTTGATAAATTATGTACCAGTTAAAAACACTAAATTATCTCAAGGTGCATTCAATATCTGTAGCGTAGTTAACAAAAACACACACGAAAAAAATATATATTCTATATTCTGTGGAAAATAACACAGCTTTGATAATGACCACTGTTAAAAATCTCCAATTCTGACTGGTATCTTTTTTAAAGGAAATAGGTATAATTTTAAGGCAGTGGATAACCCAAAGGATTTAACACCAATTTTTAATTACAGTGATTTACATTGTGATCTATGAAAATGGGAATGTTATCCATGATTTTTCCAAACTGTCTCTCACACATTGGTTTTCTTCTTTTTGACAGAAAATAATTTATTAGCAGGTGTCTCTAAAGGTAAGCACTACCCAAATTCAGTGTTACGTCTTGTTTAGAATAGGCAAAACCGTCAGTTTGGGAGTACCATTATTATGTATGTGTGTCCATATGCATGTGTGATTTACTTCTGAGAGTCAGCTGGTGCTGCGTGCGCAGAATCAATTCGTCTACTGCTTATCAATCTGACTCTCCGCCTCCCCCTCCCTTGTGATAAAAAAATCACAGTTTTGAATAGAGCAATGTGTGCGTCCCCAGTCTTCACAAGCTGCCACCTTTGGGATTTAGGTGCTTGCAAGAAAATTTGGGGGCATTACTGATAGCAATCAGAATCAGAAATGTACCTGCTCAGATTACCCATATAAACAATTGAAATAAAAACATTATACATCAGATTAACAGCAACTCCCAGAACAAAGCTTACAGTGTATAAAAATAGCTACGTAAAAAATTTACATAAAAGGCAAATCAAAAAGAAATCCTCAGTGCAGACATTTACAGAAAAAAAAAATCAAACCAAACACAATATATGACCTATTATCATGGCTGCCAAAACTTGTTTTTGTTTGTAATTTCATTTCATTGTTTTACTTGAGATAATTCTCTAAAATCCTGTGACAGCTTGGTAGAATGAACTGCTTAATACTTGAACCATGAATTGCTGTCAATGTCTTTGTATATGTATTAAATACAATCCACGTTCATGCTTCAATTGGTCTATATAGTTTTTTTTCTCTGAAATGATGAAAAAAAAACACAATTTAGTAAGTTACCATAGCAATCATTTTTCACCATCAACAGATGCTTTGTACTAAAAGTGATAGGAATTACTTTTTAGGAGCCTATCATAAAACTCCATTGTCCCTGAACCCATCTGTAGCCCCAGGCATTGTTGTTGCCCTTCTATAAATAATTTTTTGGAATTGTTGAGTCTTTATTTTTATGAAAATTGCTTAATTCATATGAAGATTGGAGGTTTTTTTCAGGAAAATATTTCATTCCATAGGTTTTGTCTTTAAGCTTAATTTTTGCGAATTCACTCTATCTAATTTTGAAGAAAACAGAAGGCAAAATCTATGTTTAAAAAGGATTGAGGAATGAACTCTACGGAGGCAGAAAAAAACAAATCAGGCTGGGATGCTGCCTGCTTGGCCTCCGATGGACAGCAGGACAGGGAAGGAACCGAATTCTTACTTCTTTCACCCGATCCATTTGAGGTCTTGCTTTTCAGATTTTAAAAATGTCTTATTTCAATTATTCTATTTTTCTTTCCTGTGTGCATCCTTCCAATTATAATTCTTTCCCATGCTTCCTGCCTTGGGTGACCCACTCAAATTGTGACTTGTGCTTTATTTATAATGAACCAAAGTTTTACTGTGGTTGTTGGGGATTTTAACATTAGATGAGCAAGCTATAGCAACAGTTATTCTCAAGGACACACAAAATCATTTGTCCTAATGGCTTCTCTTTCTGGCTGGCTCAAGAGAACATAAATAAAAATGAAAAGCTCAAATTCCAAGTGGCAATACCATGGAAGACTTCTTTTTGAGATTGTCTTTAAAAACCACACTCATATAGCTATTATATATAAATATATGCAATACATGTAACATTCATATATCCATCACACACATATATGTATGTGCACATGTAGATACATATATGTACACACACATATATAATATACATACTATCTACAAAAGTGTCTGTGGGTCTACACAAACTTGTTAGGCTTTTCATGAAAATAGTTTGGGAAATGGCTGCATATATACATGGACACTTGTTAAGTATTAAATCCCTAGATTAAAATTTTTATATTTAAGAAGTATTCTCATAATTGCTTTTTAAAATAAATTTGAAGTAATAGAATCAGCTCTCATCCAAGCAAAATATCAATTTATAAAATTAAGCTTCTTTGCAGTCAGCAAAATTTTTGTCATCAGAATACAAAATGCTAATTGATGGTTACAGTCCCAAAACTGACTTAATTATTCAGAGGATCGTGGTTATTTTTGAGAGGATGGGGAGACCATTGAAATTCCACCCTTCTGAGAACACCTTTCTGAGTTACCCAAGTGTCCTCCGCAGGAACTCTCCTCCTGTTTCGAAAGCTGCAATTCTGAAGTGTTTTAACATCAAGGCTTTCCCTTTCCTGTCCTGGTATATGTCACACTTGCCTGGGAATTATTTCTAGAAACCTCACACAGCCTACCCACCTGGACAACAATTAGAACAGTTTCTCTCTTAGGCTTCTGTTTTGTGATTGTTTTCTTCTAACTTTTTGTTTTCCTCCAGATTACCAAGGTCCTTATTTACATGTTTTGATGCAGTCCTGTAAGAAAATTAGGTAAATATCATCATGTTGACACACGCGCATTTAACTTTGTTTTTTTTTTTTTTAAACTTTGTTTTTCTTCTTAATTTTAGGGTTTACTAATGCATCTTTGAGAAGCAAACGTTTTGCATCTAACACAGGCAAACCAGTGCAGCGAACAGTTCCACAGCAGCGAGCCTTGACTGGTAACAGAACACATTCCAGTGCCATTACCTTGGTAGTGGAGTTGCACTAAATGCATGGCAGGAGAAAAAGCAATCGATTATTTTGAACACAGACTATACAAACTTAGTTGCATCATGTTTTTGGCTGGGTTATTTTTCTCTCCACTTTCTGGGACATAATTATTATCATTGAATAATCCAAATTTTCCTTTTGGGTAGAAACTTGCTACAGAATTTTTCTGAGGGAGTTTTATTAGGGCCTTTCCCTTTCAGCATTCCCTCTTATGCATCCAGATTGAGCGATTGCCCTGTATCTTGCTTTATCAATTGTTTTATTGATTACATCAAAAGCAAGAGTAGAAAGGGGCCCAAGTGTATGACGGAACACTGGCAGCAGAAGCTGACAGAGCTTTAACATGGTGACTCTCAAACTGTGGCCCTGGACCGGCAGTCCCCCCCCCCCCCCCCCCCCCCCCCCCCCCCCCCCCCNCCCCCCCCCCCCCCCCCGGGGAACCGGCAGATGTGGGAATCCTGAGGCCCTGCAACAGAACAATGAAGACAAAAACTCTGGGGGGAGGGCCAGCAATCTGATAAGCGAGACCTCTTGGTGGCTCTGTGGCATGCCCAAGTTTAAGACAATTCAATGTTCAGTCCCCAAGTGGCTGCCATGGTTACACAGGACTAGGTTCTATCCTTTAAGAGCTGAAATCAGGTGTTCTCATGCACACAGCTAAATTCCTTGGTTTTGGGGCAACTCAGGGGAAATCGTTAACTGTATTTCAAAAAGTATACCTTTGGGGTGCCTGGGTGGCACTCTTGGTTAAGTGTCTGACTCTTGGTTTTGGCTCAGGTCAGGATCTCATGGGTTGTGAGATCGAGCCCTGGCGTTGGGCTCTATACTCAGCGCAGCCTACTTCACATTCTCTCTCCCTTTTTCTCTGTCCCCTGTGCTCATGCTCTCCCTGTCTCTAAAATAAATAAATAAACCTAAAAAAAAAAAAAGTGTACCATTTCCTCCCTTCCTTTCTTCCCTTCCTTAACTCCCCCTCCTTCCCTCCCTGTCCTAAGCACATCAACAAAACCACTGTGATATGGTACTTCAAATTATCATTGCCATAAAAGTCCTAGTAGTATTTCTATTTTTAAGAAAAAAAAAAAAAAATATATATATATATATCCAGATGTGTTAAGGCAACTGGGGAGAAAACTCCATTTTTCCCCTAAACGTAATTTTCTCCTAAAAGAATTTTTACAATTTAAAAAATTTTTAACAGTTTTCCCCTAAAAGTATTTCTGTTATTGAAATAGAATTCCTTAAGTCATTTGCTAAGAATCACAACTTTACTCGAAAGAGATATGTAATGGTATATGATATATGTACGAGTGAGATAAAGACATATGGCTCATTTAAACTGGGACACTCATTATATTTAGCAGAAGTTTAATTTAATTTGTGATTTAAAAATTCTTAGTTTAGCTTCAACTACAGCCTTCTAAGTCCATTCATAAGGCAGGAGAGCAAGCTCAAACTCTGCCAACATGACTAAGTGCTAAAATATGTACTAGAATTTTCAACAGACATTTAAAAATGTAAATAAGACATGCTGTAAGTTTGATTCTATGTCTTGACTTATATCATAGTATCACATAAATATTTTCCATCTTGCAGTAATATGGTACATCATGGTGAATGACAACGTCCTTATCGTATGTATTTTCCAGGCAAATGGAAGAATGAAGAAGATGGCCTCGTTTTCTCTCTCATATAGTTTATATATAAAATATATATTATATAATAAAATATATATAAAATAATTTTATATATAAAGTGTAGCATGCATATGCTATCTACATTATTTATATCACATTGTATGTATCACAGATAATTTGAGGTTTAGTCTCTGGCTAACACATCACCTAACTGATAACTTAAGTTTTTTAGTAACCTCAACAGTAAAATGGAGGAATGGTGAATCAGGATGTTCTCTAAGGACTTTTTATAAAGCTTGAACTTTCTATGAATCTTATGAATCATTTTCCTTTTAAAATAAATCTATGAATCCTTTTAAAAATGGTTTTGTTGGGGGCACCTGGGTGGCACAGTTGGTTAAGTGCCCCACTCTTGGTTTTGGTTCAGGTCGTGATCTCAGGGTTGGGAGACTGAGCCCTGCGTTGGATTTCACGCTCAGTGTGGAACCTGCTTAAGGTTCTCTCTTTCCCTCTCCCTCTGCCCCTCCGCACCGCGCTCCCGAGCACTCTCTCTCTCTCAAATAAAATAAATCTTTAAATAAAATAAAAAGTTTGATTGGAGACTAACAACTACACAAGGTAATGTATCTATCATAAACAAACAATTCAATGAATTTTCAAACACTGAATGCTTGACTGTAACCAGTACCCAGCTCAAGAAACAGAAGAGTTGCAGACCCAGAAGTCCCCCCATTATGGTCCTTTCCAGTCACTACCACCTTTCCAATGGTTACCACAATCCTGAATTCTCACAGAAAGCTTTACCTGTCCTTGTAATTTGTATATAAATGGAATCATACCACATGTATTCATTCCTGTCTGCTTTTTATTTAAACTCAAACTAATGTTTGTGACATTCACGGATAATGTTGATTGTAGCTATAGGTTGTTTATTCTCATTGCTACAGAGCTTATGACTGGGTGAATACATGATGATTATTTATTTTACTGGTGCTGGGCATTCTTGTTCTTTGTGGTATTTTACTTATACGTAAGTTAGATCTTCTGTGTGTGCCCCACATGTTTCTTGGCTCGTACGTGCCTCATCTATTCTTTTACCCTTTCTGCCCTTCAATCGAGGTGTTTTCTTTTGATCTGTATCCCAATTTACTTCTCTTGGGTTCTGCTGTGGCCAATCTGCTTTTACTTTTCTGTTTTTTTAAAGATTTTATTTATTTGAGAGAGAGCATGAGTGAGCACAAGGGGATGGAGGGAGGGAGGGAAAGGGAGCAGCAGACTCCTCACTGAACATGGACTCCAAGGCGGGGCTCAATCCCAGGACCCTGAGACCTTACTTGAGCCAAAATCAAGAGTCAGCCACTTAACCAACTGGACACCCTCCCAGTCTGCTTTTAAATTCATCCACCAAAGGCTTATTTTCTAATACAATATTTTTCTGGTCTAAATGTCAATTTGATTTTTAAATATTTTTTAAAAATCTTAATTATCTTTTCCATTCATCTCCTTTGACCATCTTTTCTCCCAAGTTCAATATATTATCTATAGTTACTTTAATGTCCTTGTCTATTTATTAACTACAATGTCCAAATCATGCATGGGTCTGCTTGTCTACTTTTTCTCTTGATTATTGATTGTATTTTCTTGACTCTTTGCACAGCTAGTCCTTTTCATTTTCCATGACACCGTCTATATAAATGAACTGTAGTGACTCCACACAAAGTTATTTTCCATCAGGTGAGATTTCTCTTTTCTTTGTTAAGCCGATAGGGTGAGGGCACAATGACTCCAGTTCAGTCTAGGCTTGGGCTGGGTTAAGGCTCAGGTGCAGTTTTAGTAAGAGTCTACCTTTGGTTTACCCCTATTCCTAAGGCATGGCCGTCTCAGGCTTCTTATTAAGATACTGGCAAGTCTCCCTTTCTTCAGCCCTTAAACACAGAAAGATCAAGCTCTTCCCTTTGGAGAGTCTCCACCCAGATCTCTAGCCATCTGTCTCATGACAATTCAAGATGTAGCCAATCTCTTTCATCCCCTTGACTTGAGTATAAACTCCTTGAGAATAAACACTATGCTTTATTTCTATTTTACCCACAGCACATACTATACTGACTGAATATGGTAGGCAACCAAAGGACATTTCTTTTACTGAATTGAATTAACCAACCTCATCACATCTCATGTATTTCCTTCCACTGTTCCTCATGGTATTAGTGTTCACCAGTATAAAGTCCATACATACCCAGATGCTTTTTTACAGAAGGTAAAATAGAGAGAACACTATGTTGAAATGACAGTACTTAGGTGATTCTTTATTCCAGTCATTTCAAATAAAACTGAATAAAACTATATACATAAACACATACCATGATTATTCTAAGAGCTTCTAACTATATATTCTAATAAATAGTAATAACCATGATTTCTATAAGTCAGTAAGCTATTGTGGTAATCAAGGAAAGCCACATGAGTCTCAAAGCCTCTTCTCTCCTTTCCTTTTATTCTCCTTGCCTTGTCTCACCTCTCCGATTTTTCTGAATTCCTTTTCTCTAGACTTCTTTCACTATCTCTCCCTCTTGCTCTTTTTTCTTTCAAACTCATTTCATTAACCATTATTCTTTGCCTTTAAAGTGAAAATTCCAACTTGTTTGGGGCCACCAGAGAGTGACATATAAAAGAGTCAATGTTCTGTAGGCATATTCTAAAAAAGAAAATTTTTTAAATTAAAAAAATTAGCAATGCAATAAATCAATTTTGCAATTTTGACTTTTTTAACTTTCTTTGACCCATATGGGAAGAAAGAAGTTATGGTATGGTTGAGGACATGATGGATTTCATAACTTTGAAATAAAGTATAGACTATTAGAAGCTCTGGTACCATTAATGATTTAAAAAAAAAAAAACCCAAAACCCTTGTGTTTTGTTAATTCTTACATTTACAACAATTATAAACTCTCAGAAAAATAAAGAATAAACTATTTGATTGTACTAGAGGGTGACAAATAAAGTAGAAACTGAAGGACATTTGACCCTTATACTGGGTGAGCTCTATTTTTATATAACTTCTCTTCTGATGTCACTTCCCAGCTGGAGACATGTTTGACCCTTATACTGGGTAGGCTCTATTTTTATATAACTTCTCTTCTGATGTCACTTCCCAACTAGAGCAAACACTGAAAATAAAGGGGAAAAAAATCTCAGAAAGAAGAGAGCCCGAGTGATGAGAATCCCAAACATGTGTGTAAACCACAGTAAATTCCTTGGATGATCCCTAAACTGTGTGTGTGGAGGAGAGAAGTTTCACTTAGCCAAGCAGAAAGCAACAGCTGGGAAACTTAAAAATGTGACATAGATTTTAGCTACTACTGACACAAGGAAACACAGTTTGGTGTTGAATCTCACCAAACCAAAAGTCCTTGGCAAACATATCAATCTTTTGCAGAAAAGCCAAGCAAAGACTATGTGTTGAGTCTCAGTATTCAACCAAGACAGACATGACATATAAAACAAAATGTCACCTTCACAAAATCAAGGAAATCAGCCAGAAATCTAATTGTCTGCTAGGAGAAACAATCCATATCCTATAGAAGAATACAATGGAACGTGGAATCTCTATAACATATCACCCCAAAAGACTAATACAGGATAATAATTTTAAAAAGTTACCACACATATGAAGAATAGAAAAATGTAATACAAAGTCCAGAGAACGTCCTTGGATGACATAGACTTTGGAAACAGCAGGGAAGAACTTCAAATCAGTTATTGTATTACATAGTCAATGACATAAAGACAAATGTAGTGACAGTGAGAGAACAAACAGACATCTCAGTGCAAAAAAAAGGAAAAAAAATAATTTTACCACTTAAAAACTACAATATTGCAAATGAACAATTCACTGAATTGTCTTATCATCACAGATAGGATGTAGCAGAAGAAAGCCTCAGTGAACTTGAGGACAAAAAAACATAATATTACACATTTTGAAAAGCAGAAAGATGACAGGGAAAAAAAAGACCCTCAGTGACCTGTGGGACAATACTGAACAGTCTAATGTATGTGTAATTGGAGTCCCAGTAGAAGAAGCAAAAGACAATGAGGCTGGAACTAAATTTGAAGAAGCAATGAAAAATACTCCCAGATTTGTTGATATCCATTAACTTGGAGATCCAAAATGCTCAGTAATCCCCAAGGAGGAAAGATACAAAGAAAAACACACCTAAGTATATCATAATCAAACTAACTGAAAGCAAATATAAAGAGGAGGACTTGAAAGCAGCCACAGAAAATTTGCGCAGAGGAACAATGACACGAATTACTGCTGTTTCATCAGGAAAAAATGCATAGCAGAGATAACCAACCATCTTTAAAATGCTTAAAGAGAAATACCTCAACTCAGAATTTTTTTTTATTAAGTTCAATTAGCCAACATATAGTACATTATTAGTTTTTGATGTAGTGCTCAATGATTCATTAGTTGCAGAAGGAGCCGAGATGACCTTCAACAGATGAAAGGATAAAGAAGACTTGTTTGATATATACAATGGAATATTACTCGGCCATCAGAAAGGATGACTACCTACCATTTGCATCGGCATTGATGGAACTAGAGGGTATTATGCTAAGTGAAATAAGTCAAGCAGAGAAAAACTGAATGGGAACCCAGAATTTTATATCCAGTAAAAAGATGTTTTGAATAAAGACATACTAAATTGGATGAAGGAAAACTGGGAGAAATCATAACTAGCAGACCTGTCCTTAAAGAAGTCTTAAAGGAAGTTCTTTGGTTGAAGGGAAATGACGCTACATGGAAACTCAGATGTACGAGAAAGAATGAATGCACATTATACATATATATATGTGGTAAAATATAAATACTATTTATTTTTTTTAAAGATTTTATTTATTTATTTGACAGAGAGAGAGAGACAGCCAGTGAGAGAGGGAACACAAGCAGGGGGAGTGGGAGAGGAAGAAGCAGGTTCCCAGCATAGGAGCCTGATGTGGGGCTCGATCCCAGAACGCTGGGATCACGCCCTGAGCTGAAGGCAGACGCTTAATGACTGAGCCACCCAGGCGCTCCTATAAATACTATTTAAAATAATTTTTTTATAAAGACAACCAATCATTTAATGTGATATATACAGCATTATAAAAGAACCTTGAGACAGTATAATTTCACGGACATCTGGGTGGCTCAGTCTGTTAGGCATCTGCCTTCAGCTCAGGTCATGATCCCAGGGTCCTGGGATCGAGTCCCGTATCGGCTCCTTGCTCAGTGGGGAGCCTGCTTCTCCCTCTGCCTGCCCCTCCCCCTGCTTGTGCTCTTTCTCTGACAAATAAGTAAATACAATCTTTAAAAAAAAATTATAATTTCATTTAATTTCCTCCATCCTTTCTGCTATTGCTGTCATATCCATTATGGCTGCATATATTACATCCATCACACTATAATTGTGTCAAAGAGGTTAAATACATTTATAAAGTTTCAAGGGTTCTATATTATTACATAAGTAGATTGTTGTAAATTAGGAGCTCTTATGGTAATTTCTAGAGCAATGACAATAAAAGACTACAAAGAGGTACAGTTAAAAGGCCATTAGAGAATTAAAATGTAATACTAAATTTATTTTAATAACTCAAAGGAAAATAGGAAAAGAGGAAGAGAGAACAACCTGAAAACAAGTAGTGAGATGGTGGTCTTAAATGTAATTATATCAACACTTAAGTGTAGCTTGGCTAAATCCTCCAATTAAAAGGAAGACTGTCAGACTGTACTAAGCAAGCAGAATAACTAAATGCTACATTCCAGGGAATAAATTTTTTTTCTAGAAGGTCCAGATAGTAAATATTTTGGGCAGTAGGCCATATGGTTTGTGTTCCAACTCTTCAACACTGGCCTCATAGTGTGAAACAATACAAACAGTATGTAAAAAAAAAAATGAGCATGGGGACGCCTGGGTGGCTCAGTGGGTTAAGGGTCTGCCTTTGGCTCAGGTCCTAATTCCAGAGTCCTGGGATCAAGTCCTGCATCTGGCTCCCTGCTCCATGGGGAACCTGTTTCTCCCTCTGCTCATGAATGAATAAATAAAATCTTTAAAAAAAAAAAAAAAGAAGAAGAAAGAAAAGAAAAGAAAAGAAAAGAAAAAAAAAAGAAGAAAGAAAAGAAAAGAAAAGAAAAGTTTTATGGTAGCATGGCTGTGCTACCATAAAACTTTATTTACAAAATTGGACAGCAGCCTGAGAGTCATAGTTTGATCAACCTTACTGTATATGAAATGTACTGTAAGCATACAAAAATAGGAAATTGAAAATAAAAGGATAGAAAAAGATACACATGTAAACAGTAAGCATATGAAAGCAGTATATCTATATTAATATCAGGCAATGTAAAATTCAACACAAGGAACATTACAGCAATAATGAGAGACATTTTATAGTTATAACAGATGCAATACATAAAGAAGTCATAACAATTGTAAGTGTATGTCATTAGTGAAAACATAAAGCAAAAATTGACCAAATTCAAGGGAGAAATTAATAGACAAATACACAATCTTATTTAGAGAAGGTAATACCCCTGTCTCAGAAGCTGATCGAATTAATGGACCAAAATCCCATATGCACGATCATGATGAAGTAACAAGTACTGAGCTAGCTCTAGTATTGGAAGTGTATGCTTATAACCCTCTTACATGTGAAGTAATTTCATATAATTGGGAAAAAATTCTGTAAGGATAAGAAGATATAAACAAACTATTATCTACCTTAATTTGACATACAGCTATAGAACCCTGTACCCATCAACCACCAAATACTTTTTTTTAAGTGTCCATCTAGCATCCACCAAGTAATACTGCATGGCTGCATGGGAGGCCAAAAAGAATAGATCTCAATGCATTTCAAAAGACTAAAAGCTTGAGAAAGCTTAACAAATCAGAAGTCAATGAGAAATGTTTGGAATTTAACAATGTTTGGAGTTACATGGCTCCAAAGAAACCAAAAGGAAATCTGAAAATATTTTGAGCTGAATGAATATGAAAATACAACATACTGAAGTTTGTGGAATTCAACTAACACAATGCTGAGAATGAAATTCATAGTTTAAGTATTTGTGTTATGAAAGAAGAAAGGCTAATATCAGTTATCTAAAGTTTTAATTCACTTTATGAAATTAGAAAAAGAAGAGAAAGTTGAACTCTAACTAGAAGAGAATAGTAATCCTAAGAGCAAAAAGAATTAAAATTAAAAATAAGCATTAGAAATAAAAGCAAAACAAATAAAGTTATTTGAAATTATTAAGAAAATTAATTCTCTAAAAAGACTGAGCACGATAAAGGAAAAAATACAAATTAACAATATTAAAAAACAAAGTGTTATCACTACAGAATCTGAATTCTATGGGTACCTTTTCTTTTTGCAAAAATGTCAACTTAAATGGACATTTAATATTCAATAATCAATCAATATAATTTACCAGAGTAAAGAATATAAGAAAACAGTATGGTTTTTTTGTACAAATAATGTAGATGTAATGTAGATGTAGAAAGAACATGAGAAAATTCAACAGTAATTTGTGATAGAAACTCTTAGTAATCTAGGAATATTTCAAAAATTTCTTTAACCTATTAAAGGACATTGTGTAGTAAGGAATCTGGTCTTGTCCCAAAAGAGGCCTGGGCTTTGTCCTCAGTTCCTGGGAAATAATCTCTAAATAGTTAGAATACTCTGAATGCTAGGAGTGGCTTTCTTTTCCTGGTGGGCGTCTTTAATCACAGCTGATAGTTTATGCTGAGATGATGTCTCAAGATAGGTCCATCAACACCCAATGGCTTAAGAGTGGGGGCTGGCCACACCTGAAAGAGCAACTATATGATTTATAGCTTTAGGTCGTGTGATATCAGTCTGATTTCTAAAGAAGAGTGAGGCTGGAAATTGAGTTTAACTATATGGCCAAGTAGTCAATCAGTAATGCCTATATAACGAAGCCCCAGTAAAAACTGCACAGCAAATCTCAGGTGAGCCTCTGAGACTGGCCATACTCCATGCTTTTGCTACACATGAATGCCAGCAGAGTAACACATTCCTGAAGACAAAGGAAACTTCATATTTGGAATTCGCTCAAACTCTGCCCTATACGTCTTTTCCTCGGCCAATATCCATTACTTGTAATGAACATAAATGGGAGTATATTAGGTTCCAGTAAACTCTGTATTTCTAAAAATTGATCAAAGCTGAGCGTGTTTTTGGGAAACCCCTCAACTTGGATTGGTATCAAGCGAGGGTGCTCTTATGTAGACTCTTTCTCTAATTTTGTATTTGGACCCTAACTCCTTGCATCTGGGGTCAGAAGTCTTGGGCAGACTTGGCAGTTGGAAGGACTGTACCTTAGCCTCACAGTTTGGCTAACTTTGCAGAGGCATATGTGAAAAACACAGAGCCAATATCATACATAATAACAAATATTGAACAGTTCTCTCCTTAAGATTAGAAATGTAAGGATTTCAACAGCTCTATTCAACATTGTATTGGAGGTCTCTATGAGTGCAATAAAGCAAGAAAAAGAAATATAAAAAGCATACAGAAGGGAAAGGAAGAAGTAAAATTATCTCTACTTTCAGATGAAATAATTGCTTACATAGAAATCTTAAGAAATTCACAAAACAACCAACAGAATTAACAAGCAAATTTAGGAAGATGGTTATATAGATTTCAACAACAAAAAATTAATCATATTTTTATATACTACTATAAAAATGGAAAATAAAAATTGCAAAATAATTGCATTCATAATAGCTGCAAAGGACATAAAGCATAAGAATAAATTTTGTAAGACATGTCAATATCTACATTAAGTTATAAAATATTGCTAAGAAAAAATGGAGAGTAAATGGAGAGATATATGATGTTCATATGTTGGACACAAGAGGTCAAATTTAAGATTAAAATCTACTGAAATTTATCTATAAATTCAAAGCAACTATAATCCCACAGAGCTCTTAATTTTTTGGTAGAAATTAACAAGTTGCTAAAATTTATATGAAAATGCAAAGAAATAAGGTTGCTAACACAAGCAGAACATAAAAGTTGAAGGACTTACGTTATTACTACTACTACTATTATTATTATTACCACCACTACTACTACTACTAGTACTACAAATGTTCCAAGGTCAACATATGGTGCTGGAATTACCTGACAAATATATGTATAGGAAAAGCAAAAACCAACCAAACAGAACACTTTTATCTTACCTCAAATGTACAAAGTTTCCAGAAAATGACAGAAAAATATCTTTGCCATTTAGGGATAAGCAAAGATTTTGAAAAGTGAGCACTGGTTTTGAAGAGTGAGCACAGAAAGCACTAAGCATAACAGGAAAAAGTTCCTAAATTGTTTTTCATTAAAATTAAAAACTTCTGCTCATTAAAAGACATCATTAAGAAAAGAAAAAGAAGCCAACTCACAGACTAGGACAAAACAGTCACAATGTATCTATAACAAAGAACTTTTATACAGAATATGTAAAGAACTCTTACATCATTCACAAAAAAACCCAAATACCAGTAAAATCATAAGTAAACGACTTGAACAGTTGCTGCAGAAGAAATGATGACCAGTAAGTACATGGAGCTTAAAATCGTTAGGTCTCAGAGAAATATAAGTTAAAACCAAAATTAGATATAATTTCACACCTCCTGGAATGGCTAAATTAAACAGAATGACAACCCCAAATTTAGGCAAGGATGTGGAAGAACTGAAACTCTCAAACAGCTGGTAGGAGCTGAGAACTGGACAACTACTTTGAAAAGCTGTTTGGCAATTTCTTATGAAAAATATTTACCCTGTGACCCAGCAATTCCATTTCTAGATATTAACCCAAGAGAATGAAAACATATGCCCACAAAAATGCTTGTATAAGGTTGTTTTTAGCCATATTATTCATAATAGCCCAAGCTGGAAACTATCCAAATGTCCACGAACAAGAGAATGGATTAAAATAATGTGACATATTCTAACAGTGGAACACTACTCAGTACTTTCAAAAAATGAAATCATTAATACATGTATCCCAGGAACATTATGTTAAATGAAAGAAGCCAGGCACAAGAGAGTACATTCTGTGTAATTCCATTTAAATGAGGCTCAAGATTAGGCAAACGTAATCTCTGGTGATAACAATCAACACGGTGGTTGCCCAAGGGAATGTGGATGGTGGGGCTGAACAGGAAGAGTTCAAGGGAACATTCTGGGGTGATGGGATGCTCTATTTTGTAACTGGAGTAATGTTCAAAAAGGTGTATTACATTTATCAAATCAGATTTAATTGCACATTTACTGTAAGCATATTTTACCTTAACACAAAAACATTACACTGAGAAAAGCTAAAGCATATACGCCTTGTAGCAGGGACGGAAAGAACCAGGCAAAAGGTGCGATGAAAAACTGCATACTATTTGCATTTCCCTTTCTATTTACTTTCCGGGTGGATTTATTGGTCTAGAGACAGAGAGTAGCTTCTGTGGTTTCCTCAAGTTGTATTAAAAAGGAGGAGGTATCAAGGGGAAGGGAGTGACTAGAATTATCTCTAGGGAAGCTCTATTCAGGGCAAATCACAGTATCTTTCAATATATTTGTCCAGGTAAATCAGGCTAAGGATCACTGCTTACAGTTTGGAATTACAAAAAAAAAGGGGTTGTTAGGGGTAATATGAAGTATTTGTAGACTAAATTCATCAAGTGAGAGTTGAGTAACTTCAAATGAGTTGTTTTTTCTTATTTTAAAGTTTATAAAACAAAATAAAAAACCAGTAAGAAATGGTAAATGAAAAGCAAGCATTTCCCTTCTTTTCTTAAGCTCTCTCTCCAAAATAGTAACAGCTAGCCCTGTCATAATGCCTTCATGTGCCAGGCAGTGTTCTAAGTGTGGCATAGATAGGAAATTATTTCAGCGTTAGGGTATCTCTGTCTATATTCCATTGAGACTAATAAAACTGCTTGCGATCACACACCTAGTAAGTAGCAAAGCCAGGATTCAAACGTCAGGGGTCTTGCTCCAGAATCATGCACCACGTTACACAGTTACACAAATATGCTAAGTGCTAACCACTGTGAAATGTACTCAATAGAAATAGAAAGAGTGTGGCTGGTGGGGGGGGGTATTCATTGAGCATACGTATATAAGATTTACATGCATTTATTATTAATTTTTCCATTTTTATTACTGAGACCCCACTCTCTAGCAGGGAAAAGCCTTTAAAAATGATTCCGATTACTTTGGCTTGGTTTGGAAATTGATGGGGTAAAAATAAATATAAAATGTAACTTTTTTTAATTTTGGAAAACTTGAGAGATTTGAAAGAATTACAGAGGTTAGAAATGCATCTACTACTGGAAGGGAAGACAAATGTATTTAAATCATTCTCTTCAGCAAAATATTTTTGGGTCAATTGATTTGAAGGACAAGTTTAGGCATTTATAAAGAGTGAGTACGTGGGTCAAAATTTTTATGGTTGTCCTAAACTTTCTTCATTGTTTGGCTTTTTTGTAACTTTAAATATGAGAGAAAATTTAAATAGTAGAATCACAATAACGTTGGAAGAAGCCCTAGAAGTGGGTGACCCTCTTGTCTAATCTGTGACGCATGGAGAAGTCTTGGCCTTAGGGTCGGTGGGCCTGGATTCTCATCCTCATGTGTCAAGTCTTAGCTACAAGTCCTTGGATAAATCACCTCCTTGGAAGCAAGCTTGCTCACCTATAGATTGGGGGTGCCAGGATCTGCTAAGCAGGGCTGCTGAGAGGGTAAATGTGATGGTGTCTAGGAAAGCCCCCCGCAGGTAACACAGACTAACCAAACTGAGGAGAGTCACGTAGCTGCCACCCAGTCACAGAGCTGGTAAGCAGCAGAAGGGAGTTCACACTTAGGTCTCAACTCTGTGCTGTGTTATTTCTGTAAGTACAGTGCCTACTAAGGGTTCAAGTTGCTTTTAAATAACTTTTCAGAATATTCACCAACTTCTTTGTGATATTTCCCTCAATATTATAGACTTGTTTCGAGATCTCCTTCAAAGGAGGTAGGAGACTAATAATGGCGGTGTCTGAACAAAGTGCGCCTTCCTTTTAATACTTCAAAGTTGCTAAGACACTAGGTCTTAAATGTTCTCACAGCAAAATGAGATGATAATCATGTGACGTGATGGGGGTGGTAGCTAACGCTCTGGTAGGAATCCTATCATGAGATATAAATGTATCAAATCAGCATGTTGTACACCTTAACCAGTGTTGTATGTTGACTATAGTCCAATTAAAAAAATATTTAGTGGGGGATGAAGGAGGTTGGCAAAGCGAAGGAGGGTGAGAGTGGGAGGCATAAGCAATACATCATGATCTTGGGAGGTGGTATCATTTGAAAAGATAGAATGTTAAAATGGAATTGTACAGTTGAAAAACAAAAACAATACCCCCTTAAAATAATTCCCACATGAAAGAGTTCATGAAATTTCAGGTGTTTCAAAGGAGGTTTATGTATAACAAATTTGAAGACTCTTCTAGAGGGAGCATGAGTAATCACTAACACTTCCTAGGAAGAGGGACATTTTCTGTGATTTCTCATTTATGGCAGGCCTGGCAGATACCACAGAAGGGTACCAAGGCTACCAGGATTGAAGACCGGGACCTGATAGTGTGGAATTGCCACTTTCAGCAAACTGACACCTGTGCAGGCAATTAAGCTCATATCCAAGAGAACAGTTATTTTTTTCCTTCTTCCCTGGTCACAGCTCTCAGGAGAGTGAGCTTCCTCCCAGGCCAAGCTTACTAAAGAGTTAGAGGAGAGGAGGGCTCTAATCCCTGCATCTCAGAAGAGCTGTCAGCATTTTCTGGGTTTGAAGAAGGAAAAGAAGAATAAAGAGTTGGTCTTATTATTACCACTTTCCATTTTATATCCTTAGAATTTCTAAGACTCTCCATAGAAACTCTCCACTGAAACAGGGAATCCTTAAGTCGTCAGTAAAAATTTTAAAAAACGGCCTTTCATTTAGGCCAATGGTGAATATGGGGACATCCATTATATAAACAATTGGGCAATTAATTAAACATAAAAAGAGAATATGCACAAGAACAGGATGCCACCTGCACGCACTCAGCCTCAGAATTCAAAGTGTTTCCTTAACGGGGGTAGTGTTGGTACAGCACATAGCCTGGCTCACGGAACAGGGCTTCCATTCACATTTGAAGAGAACACACTTGAAATTTAAATTAAAAAAAAAAAAAAAGAAGAAGGGGAAAGAAATGCATGTATACAGAAAGCTAGAAAATATTTTAAAAACTGAAAATATTATATTTTGAAGCAAGCCCTTTCTTCTGGAAACATTTCAGGTAGTACCTAGCAGGAGAGGGGAGGGTCATGGATGGATGGTTCTGCCCTTTGAATGGCCAGTGACCTTGTGATTGACTGGATGGGGATTCTACCATTTCTCAATTATCTTACTTCCCCTCTAGTCCACTCTGTTATTTACGGTTTGATAGAATAATGGGACATTTTCTTTTCTTCCTTTTTCCAGCTGCCTGCTAGACTATGGGTAGGGAAAGAGAAAGAACCCAAAATTTGGATTAGCCCAATTTCTAATATAAGGGGAGAGGCCACATCAGCCCTGCATTTTAGAGCACACCCTCCCATCCCTTGCACTATATTAAATGCCAGCAGGCAATCAAAGTCAGAGATGAAATTTTAATTCCAATGAAGTCTTGAGGCAGCAAAATATATTTGAAATGATATGTGATAATATAGAATAATATACTACACGTATTATCTTGAATAGGTTAATTTCACAGAGACTTGGACACTGTGAAATAGGGTTAATTGCACTTAACTCATTAAATTGTTGAGGATTTCAGTTAAAAAAATAAGAAAAAAGACTAATAGGTGCTTATGTAGTGATAAATGAGGGAAGCCATGAGAAATGTGCTATAGATGGTCCTCAAGCACAATCTTCTCAAATTATTCAGTGGGGAGTTGATTTTCCCTCATGGGAACACACATTTAATTTTAGAGTAGGTATTGATTGGAAATAGAATTCAGTTAAAATCAACTTTCTTGCAAGATCTTCCATGTATCAGGAGATACTAATGAGAAAAAATTTAGAAAGGCTTAATAGCATTGTTAAGAAACAAATAACATTGTTTCTTGAAACTTCAGTGTTTAAGCCAAGTCCTCTTTAGTCTTTTTTGCCAATGTAGGACCGTCTCTGTTTTTTTTTCTCAGACAGGAGTGGAATAATAAAGCAACATACATGAAAGAACTGACAACAGATTTGTGAGTTTTATACTTACATAAAAACTTCATGAAAATAGTCATGAGTTCCAGTTAGAAAAGATAAATCTCTTGGTAAGTTTCCAAGATTCACACCATGTGTATTTTGAGATGACAAATATCTGGTTAGTGCTTACTTTCAGTTTAGCGATACGAAGTATGGTGGTCAGGGGTCTCTTAAATGCAACAAACCTGGAAATTATGGTTTTAACAAATGCCTGAATAAGTTAGTGGCTATATCATGCTGCCTTTATATTTTTCCTTCATCTTTGGCTCTTTTTTCATTATTATTATTATTTCATTATTTTTTATTATTCTGCTTTATTATTATGTAACTATTGTACTATAAGATATGCAAGAGAGGATTTGGAACTCAAATAGCAGCAGAGCTACTGCACAGCTAAAAACAATGTTCAGAGGACAGGATGGAGAGAAATGGAGAAAATAATAAAAAAATTATAATTGAATCAGTCCTAGTTCTTTAATGTTCTCCTATTTGTTAAACAACTAGACATGAAGTAGACTTAGTCAATTAATGCTTTTTGCCTAGAACTGTAAATACCCTACAAATATGGGAAATGGTCAGTCATCCATTTTCATTATCAAAAAATAGCCATTGTAAAGAAAAAAGCTTCTAGTGAGAATTTATGATTCAAAGCAGCATAAGAATCATGAGTCCTTCTCTCCAATGAATATACCAGATCACAATGCCAAGTACAACTACTAAGCATTTCCTGCTGCAGTCCTCCATATCTGAAATAGATATGAAAATATGTAGCTCATACCAATGGAATCGGGAATGCATGTTAGCGAAGTATCGCTAGGTATGTTAACAAAGGCACTCTTAAATAATTCTCCTTGGGCATAAAAGATTGTTTCTCTCCTCTCTCCCCACTGACTTTTAAAAATGCCAATGCAAAGAACTTCCCTTAAATGTTGTTTAAACCTCCCTGCTCTGCGAGCTGTATCACTGAGTCTTTTAAATAAAATGTTTAACTCATAATTTTTACAAAGTGTTTGCCATAATGGTGACTCACAAGATCGTTAATGGTATTATTTTGCAAGATGGTAAACATAGGGGTATGTATCTGGGGGAAAACTTTGGACCGTATCTTTATTAAAAAACCTCTCCTACCCACATAAAATGGTGATGAATTAGCTAATGATAGTAATGAAATCCTCATATTGATTTGAAAAGTTGAAGAATAGAAAAGAAGAAAGAGTATACTAGATCCAAAAATGGCCTTAGCAATTCTTAACCTGAAAGCTCTTGTTATGAAAGTATACTTACTCTGGACACGGGGATTAATAATAACTCATCTTGCAAAAATGCTGGCTTATCTCAGAGGGCACTAGCAAGGAATAACCTACCAGGAATGCAGAACACTTAGCAAATCTTAAGAGTTTCAAAAATTCTTCATAAAAACACTTTGATGCTTGGGATGAGAGTTGCAATTTATTACTTTGCTTACAAATAATATTAACTCTGGCAAAACTGATGGGCTTTTTACTTAAATAACAGTTACCGAGACAAACGTTCAAGTCACATGGTAAAATCTGCACTTACTTTAATGAGGCACTTTAAAGGAAATCCATGAAGTCTTAACCCTTGACCTAAAGACACTATGAAGCCGAGTGTCTAGCATTAATTTATCCATGATTTTAATTCTGAGTCACCATATGATAATAACCAATGAAGTAACAACAAAAAAAATCCCACACACATAATTTTTTTTTATTCACGGAAGGATAAACAGTGTCTAATGAGATCCTGGCAATTAGAACAGGATGATTAAGAACATTGGGGGTGTTCCAAAAATTTAGCATTTATTTGGTCAAAATGTAGAAAACTACTGTTTATTTTTCAGCTCAATTCCAGGATACAGAGAAATTTCATTTTTATTCTTTTAAGAAATAAAATTACATTGGAATGCATCAGAAATCCTAAGTAAATAAAATGGAAATACCCCAGGCCCAAGCTGTTAGATTTGTGAGTACCTTATAGTGGATTATAAAGAGAGAATAGGATTTTGACCAACAAGAAACTTATACGCATAGAAGTAGAATTTTAATAAGATATTGCCTTTGGGCAACTGCTTACATTTCCTTTCATTCACATGGTACAGGCAATCTTCTAAATTTTCCACAGAAACCACAGACACAAGCCCACATGAAGTGTCAGTAGGTAAAAGGTTTGCTGAGAAAAAGAACACATTTGTCACCAAGTGACAGTGGGGACTGCCCAAGATGGAGGAGTGAGGTGCCGAGATCAGAAGTGACTGTACCCCGGTGTGAGAGTGGATGAGTTCACCAACTACAACACACAACAGGAACAAGTTTCTGCCTTACATGACAAAAAAACAAAAAAACAAAAAAGCCCAGAGAAAAAGGCATGGTGAGAGAAAATCCGACCTAGTGACGAAGCACACCGATGCCAAAACAGCACTGTCTGAAATCAAACACAGCTCCGGCCCTTACGAACCGTGTAACCTTAAGCAAGTCATTTAACCATTCCTTGCCTGAATTCTTTCAAATGTAACATATGAGTAATAACAGAATCCACTTCAGAGATGAGTTGCAGGATCAAAACAGAGCTCAGTACGTGCTCATACAATGTGACCTTAAAAATTTCTGAGCTATTGCCTCCCTTTGATGGCAGCTCCATTCGAATATTACTTTCTTTACTGAAATTGCTTTCTTTAGAGGGTAAGATCATGGGTCTTACTTATTGAGTCTGCTTTTTCTTTTGATTTTCTTTTAAGTTAACTTACCTGAGTTGTTGAAAGGGGTGATACCAGACATCAAGAAAGTAAGTCCAAAGTTGCCACTAGCTCTACACATCCCCTCGCAAAAATCAATTTCCTCATGTTTGAAACAGAATCACTAATGAAACTTTAAAAATGCAAATGCTAGGACCCCATCTCTATGCACTCACATCCAAATCTGGGGTCAAGGCTGGGGTGATGAGAAATATTCGGCATGTGTGTATGTTAAGAATCTTCATTGGTTAATCAGATTGTAAACCATTATAAAGCACTGTTAGATAATTTTTAAAGTTGGTTCCATCTATATTATTTATGACTAATAATTTTTTTATTTTATTTTTTTAAGACTTTACTTATTTGACAGTAAGAGAAAGAGAGCACAAGCAGGGGGAGCAGCAAGCGAGGGCGAGGAAGAAGCAGGCTCCCTGCTGAGCAAGGAGCTTGACATGGGGCTCAATCCCAGGACCCTGGGATCATGACCTGAGCCGAAGGCAAACGCTTAACCAACTGAACCACCCAAGAGCCCCTACAACTAATTATTTTTAATCTAAACACCATCTAAATAATTTTTAAAGTAGTCTTTTTACTTGGTCTAATTTTCTTTTTAAGTCCAGCTAAAATACTGACAAATTTTTCTTTTTTTCTGAATTAGATCCTTTTATGGACCGAAGTGACTTAACTAGAACGGAGAAGTGACAAGACACTACTACCTCACCAACAGTTTCAGTGCTGGCCAGTCCCATCACCGCAGACACCTGGCAGGATGTACTAACCACTTTTAATTCCTCTCCACCAACCTCAGCCGCATGGCTTAGAATAGTTGACCTT
This sequence comes from Ailuropoda melanoleuca, assembly GCF_002007445.2. Classification (NCBI taxonomy): domain Eukaryota; kingdom Metazoa; phylum Chordata; class Mammalia; order Carnivora; family Ursidae; genus Ailuropoda; species Ailuropoda melanoleuca. The sequence continues at coordinate 49,861,303 of NC_048218.1, read as the reverse complement.
TTGGAAGTATACGCTTTTTAAAACACCCCCTAGCTCTGAAAAAAAATCAAATAGTTGAATTTAGACTACTGACTGAGAAAAATAAGGGGACACATGTGAAACCACACCCCAATTCAATTCTCCAACGCTGGCAAAGCATTCACTGTGAGCTGAAAGCAAAACATGATCCTCAGCCTGATTTGGGGGACACATCTTTCCCATCACAGAAATTACATGCCCGGCTCAAGTGAGTGTCATTACACACTGTATTAATAACTCTCCCAGTGCAAGTCAGTGAACAAGGTCTTCTTTCTGCAACTTACTTTGATTTCTTCATGTACAGCCAGTAGACCACACCAGCGACTAGGGCAGCAAGGAGGAGACCAACGACGATTCCCACGATTAGCTTTGCCTGGTCATTTACCTTTTCTCTGTTTTCATCTACAACAGAGAAGAAAAGCCCACGCAATTACAGACACTGCCAAGGATTTCTGAGCAGAAGTTAATCTGGTTATTATTTCTTATTAAAAATAATTAAGGCTTACTACTACTAGGAGTAACATGCAAACTTGTGCTTTTAAAAGATAAAATTTTTTAGCATTCTTACTATCTTGTCTCATTTGCTGTTTTAATTCAAGTCAAAATTGTGGCAGCTAAGAAATTACTTATACAATGACACTTCATAAATCTTGAGCTGATAGTCAAGGAAGAAGAGTCGGCAGCATAGTACCTACCACTTATCTCGTCTGCCTCATCGTGCTCTGGAATACTTACTGAAATGAAAAATGTTAATATGAAATTAAAAACAAAATCTGTTGATATATGAAAGTCACCTTTACCATTATAGTATGATGTAATAATACTCAAAGATAAAATATCTATTCTACAGCTAAGGGTAAAAAAAAAAAATTTACATTTAATAGAGCGTGAACTTCCCTACAAAGAAATTAATCTTGTTTTAAGGAGAGTCGTTAAAACTGCAAAGGTATTAATCTACCACAGAAAATTTCACAACTGACAAGCTTTAGTGTTAATCTGAAATCCATATTAATTTCTCCACTATTTACCACCTTTTAATAGGACTTTTTTTCTTTAAGAGAAACAAGCTGCCATCTATCAAATCTATAGTGCAGTGTTTCTCAATTTTTCCTGCCTCAGTGGCAAATTCATTTTTATCCTCCAGTATCAGGGACTTGTCATTAGAGATGTTCTCACAGTTGAGGGGGCGGAGATTAAAACTTGGGATGTCTCAGAGGCAAAGAGGCATCATCTGTGATGTTCACAGAAGCCCTCCAAACGACTCTGAGCGCACCATGCTCCTGGCCCATTTTAAGAATTGCCAATGTGCTAGATTTATCACCTAATATTAAATTACATAAATATTCTTCTATGGACCTGCACCAGAACTTCCAGTGACTTTTGTTAAAAAGCAGATTCCCAGACCCCTTCTCATACATACTATATTGGAATTTCAGGAGGTGCTCACTAAATTTGAAAAAAACTGTATTAAATGTTCATCAAGCCACTGCAAGGTCTAGAAGCCACTATTCAGTGGGTCAGAATAAAAGAAAAACTTGTGTTCAGGAAGAAAGGATAAGTTCTCTTTCTAGGTAGGACAAATCAATACTCGCTAAATTGAATTTTGAGAAGTCAATGCACCTATTTTAAAGTTAAATTTGTTTGGTTCTTTTCTCCTGTCACTCCACCAGGCTTTTTATATTCCAGTCATATTCTGTTAAGGACCATTATCTTTACACAATTATTTTTTCCTAGCTCCAGCTACTTTTAGCCAGTATATCCTTATCCTGCTAATATTACATACGGGAATCCAACTGACTAAAAAGTAAAAGTTTGGAAGGTCAGTTAGCATCCTGTCCAGAACCAAGCCTCATTGCAGGGCCTCTCCTGATTGAAGGTTGACACAGCAATAGGAACAATGACAGAATTGAAGATGATGGATAACTTCAAATTAAATGACAATTGTTTTCAGAAAAAGCTGGTCAGCATGTCAGATTTTTTCACTCTTTCTAAGATAATTTCATTTATCTAATTTTTAGCTATGATTTAAATATGATATTCAAAATTATCATTTTAAAACTGGATTTCATAAATTCTATTACCAGTTTTACTACCAATTTGCTAAATGACTATGCATGTGTCATTCCTATTCAAAATAAAGGCGGGATAAATACCACAAAGAACTGGAATGCAAAATAATAGATTAAAGGGAATTAAAATTTTACCAAAATTAAAACCGTGACAAAAATGCTTTAAGATAATCTTTGAGTTATCTCTATTCTGAACACAAAAAGTGGATTAAATAATAACAACTCAGTTATTATCCTCTGTTGCTCTTGGGAAATATTCCTGGACCAGGTAAGGTCTCTGACCCAAAAAGCATGAAATGATTCAACTGTCTAGACAAGGATAATACAAGGATGGACACGAGGACAAAAAAAAAAAAAAAAAAAAGCCTATGACGATGAAACCAGATGCAAAATAAATAAATAAAACTTACCATAATGCAGTACAGGAAGATGGGATTGAAGATTTTAAACTAATGAAGAATAACTTCAAATTCTCTTACTTTTTTTAATGCCAGAAATGAAATACTCACTAGCAGAGACATTCAAGGAGTTTACTGTTCTCTCCAGCTGGTTTTCTGCTGTGCAAGTTAATGTAACATTCTCTTCAGGGGAAATGATAATTTTACTATAATACCTGCCATTGATATAAGGAGATTCCTCTGTCTGGAAAAGAAGAGGGAAGATGGGTTTAGAAATAGAAATGGATTAAAACCTTGGAAAAGAGTAATACCTAGTGAAACAGGGAGGTGCTTCGTAGTGCTACCTGGTGTTCCAGGGTACATGTAAGGTCATCGATAAAGACCAAATCAGGCTTATATCTACAGCAGGGAGGAAGAAGATTAGTGAATCCATAACTGAATTTCTGTTTACGCTCCTATCGTAAATTCTAATAATTAATTAAACTCTTCTCTTTTGATTATCATGTTAGTTAATATTTTGGCATGATAGTATTTTTCTCAAATAATTGGTCATTAACTAGTCACTAATTTTCTCTTTAATAAACTCAAGAATTTAATTCTTATTTGTAAATCATGTCATTGTTTTTCACTTAAGGGGTTGATTCCTTTACCTTAAACCATTATTTCTAAGTACTGATATAACGTATGATTTGCTCATGGGAAAAACCAAACAACTTTTTCTTGTTTCCTAAGCTAAATACAGAGAATGGGTTATTTTTTAGTGACTGCTAAGTTCATTTGGTTTTTGTGAGGTCTTAACGAGGACAATCACTACATTTAATTCCTCCAAAAATAAGAGATATTCACTTTCTTTTCTTTTTAAGTAACTCTACACCCAACGTGGGACCCGAACATAAGAACCCTGAGATCAGCAGTCACATGCTCTACCAACTGAGCCAGTCAGGTCCCTGAGACAATTCCCTTTAATTTCTTCCCTAGGACTTGAGTCCTAAACCCAACTGCACTGAAGCAAATACGTATTGGAGCTATTTTCTGAGTTGTGTTATGCCCACCATGTCCTACCTTGTTCTTTATTTGCTTTCTCCTCAACTATATGATAAGGGCCTTGAGGACAAGAGATAGTCTCTTGTTTAGGGATATTGTCTAGTCCCTGGGGCAGGAGTGCTTAAAGGCATCAGTAGCTATAAAACAACAGATTCACCATGTGTTTGAGGAGGGAACAAATAAAAGATTATAGATGGATCAGCACAAACCTAGAACAAGAAAAATAACACATCACCTAGTGGCCCAGAATCAATCCTTCTCCTTGACAATGAAGAATGACATTGTTATTTTTATCCTCATAGTAAGTTCACATTCTATTTTTCCACTTCCCATTAGTATTTTTCACATGACTTTCTCAGAGTCTTTGTTTTTGTTTTATCTCTATAAAATATATTCATTCTGAGTGGCCTTTTAAATCTTTGTATCTGTTCATTCACCAAATATTTATTGTGTGCTCATTTTTCTATTTTCTATGCTTGTAGTACCAGTACCCAAAGGTTCTTTTTTGCTATAATTATTATTTGATTAGGTAGAAAGCAAAAAGGATAAATAGAAAAGAAAAAGTCATTTTTGAAGATTTATTTTAGAGAAAGAGCATGCACACAAAGGAGAAGGGGTGGAGGGGGGGGAGGGCAGAGGGAGAGGGAGAGAATCTCAGGCAGACGCCCTGCTAAGTACAGAGGATGACACCACACAGGGCTCAATATCACAACCCTGAGATGATGACCTGAACAGAAACCAAGAGTTGGACGCGCAACTGACTGAGCCATCCAGGCGCCCCAGAAACAGTCGTTTTTTATGCTAAAAAAAAAAATCAAACCCCAGATCTGTACACTGTCAGCAATTCAGCTATTTCAGGTCTTAAGTCTGAATCCAGAAAAATGCATTTCCTTAGAGTTCAGGTGCCCAGAGCCATTCTGCCTTTGTCATGCATGCAACCTTGTGTGTTCCCATTACACCGAATAAAATCAGGAGTCATTTGTTTCAAGTGTGTCCACTCCTTTGGGAAGCTTCCATACTTAGAGTTTTGCAAATATATATGCATTACCCATAGCTGAAAGAACCAAACTTCACCTTGCTCTGCAAAACTATGTTGTATAAGCTGGATCATCAGCCTAACTAACTTCCTTTCAGAGAAAGAATTTTAACTTCAAACTAAATGCAACTCTGCTTTATGAATGCCTTCCTGGATTTCCATTGGGTCCAAAGCTGGGAAGAAGGCAGCACAGAAGATTCAGACAATCAAATGGTGCCTCTGGGTGTTCCATAAGAGTCTTTAACTGGCTCCACCGAGAAGAGGGACATGAAGACTTTTGTAGAGAAAATGGTATTAACAAGTATGTCAGTAACCCAAGCAAACTAGCCATTTAATGGGATGATAGTTCTGAACCCCTAGTGACAGGCCAGATTCTCTCTGTACTTCTTTTCTTTTTTTTTATTGTTGTCAAAGAGAAAATTACTGGTAGTGTCCATAAGTTCTTAGCCCTTTACTATTACTATTACTAAAATGTCCTGACAAATTTACAAATATTAAACTTTGGTTGATGCCTACTTTTGTTTAGAAGGAAACATCCTAGACACTATATGTTTAGCTAGTCTTATTCTGGCCCTAGGCCTGGCATACATAATTTAGACCGTATGTTCACAAACGGTGACTGTGTTCCTCACCACCCCCAGGGCCCAGTTTTAAGAAGAAATATCCCTTAACATGCATAAGTAAGCAAAGTAATGGAGGCCACTTATACTCAGATGTGTAAGTTTATGATGCATAAAAGTGTATACCTTAATGTTTTAATCACCCGAGTTTCAGAAACTAATGACCACGGAACAACACTCAATTTACATTCTTTTAAAAACAGATACTGACCACAACATAATGATTCTCCCATTCTCCATGGCCCTGGGATTTAAAATTTCTCTTTGAGCCATGTTCTTTCCTTTGGAAAAATTAAGAAGTTAGCAAAAGCCTCCTCTGAGAATGAATATACTGCAAATTTCATGTTGCTAACAAGCTAGCCTACAGCTTAGGCACTTAGTAAAACCCCACATTGGGCCAAGCGCGGCATCTAACAAGAGGACAAATACTTGCTTGGTTTATGACGCTTCCGCTGCCGGTAATTGTCCACTGTATAGCTGGCTTCGGAAAACCTTCCACATGGCAGATTATTGTTTTAGACAGTCCACTGGGATCAGTTTTCTTTGTCATTTTGATTTGAGGTTTTCCTAAAATATCATTAGAATCAAAATAAGATGTTACACTAAGATCATAAAGGAAACCAGATATCAAATTCTCAAAGAAAAATCTGCATTGCTGCTCAGGTATTTCTTACCTTCTACTATTAGTGTCAATGACTCTCTTTTCTTTAGGCCTTCAACCTCTTGCAGAGCAGTTTCACAGACATAGTTTCCAGCATCCTGATAATGGAGACTAGAAAATGATGGGCTAGATCGAAGCCTGATGTTGTCCTGATTTAAAAAAAGCTAATTACTTCATATGGCTCAAATACAACTCTCCACATATTTATTAGATAATCGTGGAGCCTAAAATTATTCTTCCAGATCTAAGGAAAATGAACATTCCTTTTTCTTAAACTTCAGACACTTTCAAAAATAATTTCCCTTTTCCTTTGTAGTTTTACACATTCAGAGTTTTATTTCGGACTCTTTAATTTACTGAATTTGTAATTTGAAACAAATTATACATTTCTGAGACTCAGTTTCCTTATTTTTGAAAGGGGATAATAATCTTACCATATTGAATTATTTGATGACTTAATTATGTAAGTAGTATAATGTATTTACATAAAGGAAAGTTCTTAATTGATGATAGCTACTCCTTGTAGTAAACGTAGATGACCGAGTATAGAGAGGCATTGGAAATCTGTGCTATGTTATCAGTGACAGGCATAAATGCCAGAAAGCCATTTGATAGGATGCATTTATCAAGACAGGGGATCCATTACAGAGCCATGGCAATTATAACAAAATGTTTTTAAAGAAATCATTACTAACAGCTTCCTACCCTAATTTCTATGAACAAAGGAAATGCAGCATTTAATGTAAAAAAAAAATCACTTGGTATACAGAAAATAATGCTATTTTACCAGTAATGGAAATTCTAAGCAGGCAACTAAACACAATCCTGACATCATGTGGTCTTTCTCCACTATGAATTTTTCTCCACTCCCCATCAGCTAACCACTGGCCAGGCCATCTTGATCAGCACTACCAACATTAGGCATTCAATGAACAACAGTGACTGCAGTTGATGTAGAAACTGGTTTAGCCACGTAAACTTAGTCTCTTTAGTCCTGTAGTGAAGCAACAAGTGCTTATGTGATTACCCAGTAGTCTAGTTGCGTAGAATGTGTCTAGACCTTTGACCATGGACTACTACAAATATGCAGTCTACGGAGTGACATTTTAATTATCTGAGTGAAACAAGAAGGGTGATGAGGCTCCAATTAAAGGAGAATAAAATAAGAAACTGCGCTTTAAAAGAAAGCAAGTCAGAGAGGATCTAGTGTTAAAAGTGATCAAAAAGCAATACAAAATAATGTAAATTTTCAGCAAGAAGAAATGCTAACAATACATTTCTCCACAATTTTTTATAAAGATAATTCTTGTCAACTCCTATGTGAAATGGTTTGTATGTGTTTTGTCAACATGTGCACTGGGTGTTTAGATATACTAGCCGAGGACCTGAATAGTGGGATTACAGTTACAACCTTTCCCTTTGGCGATAACCTTGTCTCAAATCACCAAGTACCAATCCTACTACCTCACTCTAAAAAGGTAACAACGACTGGGTTCCCAGTGATGGCTTACATTTCAGACAATGACAAGACTCGAGGAACTCACTCAGGAAATACTGACTAAGCTCCACTGTGTTCCAGGTGCTCTACTATGGCCCAGGGCTGAAAAGGGATCTCTACCTTCAAGGTGCTATGAATTCAATGAACTCACATTCAGACACTTATGCTCAGTTGCAGGCTGAAAGTTGTGTGATCAGAGCACAGTATTTATTAAACCCAGTACGGTCTGAGTTTGAGTCTAACTCTACCACTTAAGAGCTTCCTGATTTCTCTCCTCTCAACTTCTTTCCAAATAACATGGCGAAATAATAAATGTCCTGAATATTTCATAGGGTTCTTTGCAAATGTCATGTGAGAATAATGTGGATTAAAACACACTGAAAATTGTTAAGCTCTGGAGCATAGAACTGTATACATGTGTGGGTCCATGAGCATGTGTGCATGCATAGAATTCCTTAGTAGATACACATAAATCTATGTCCCAAAGTAAATTTCAGGCAATCAAATTACGGATGCCATACTGTTGTTGAGTACCTCTAAAATTTTATTGTGACATCATTAACACGAATATAATATAGAGAAAGAGAGCATGAGTGTGAGTGTATAAACATATTACCCACAAGTATATGTATTTAGAGGTCATAGTAAATGCAAAAGAGTCAGTCAGTCCAAACAGTATAATATTACCAAGAAATACGACTTACTTTCATCCATACCACGGTTGCATTCCTACTAGCAGATATTGTGCATGACACAGGCAAGGCATCACCAATCTGCTTGGTCACTTCCCCACTTGGGTTTAAGGTCAAATCCAAATCTGTGAAGCAGAAAATCTGCTTGAAATGTAAAGTCCAGGAAAGGAAGATAGTCAAAATATTTTGGAGAAGAAAAGATAAAAGACCAAAAAAAAAAAAATCCTTCTAACTGTATTCAAAATTCAGAACTAATTTACGTGACCAAAATAACTGAACTGTTGGGGCGCCTGGGTGGCTCAGTCTTTAAGCGTCTGCCTTCGGCTCAAGGCGTGATGCCAGCATTCTGGGATCGAGCCCCACATCGGGCTCCTCCACTGGAAGCCTGCTTCTTCCTCTCCCACTCCCCCTGCTTGTGTTCCCTCTCTTGCTGGCTGTCTCTATCTCTGTCAGGTAAATAAATAGAATCTTTAAAAAATAATAATAACAACTGAACTGTAGTGTAATCAGCCCACTTTTGCAAGCCAGGTTTGAGACCAGTTTGGACAAGGAAATGGTCAATCTAACTGATTATGCATTTATTTGCCTTTAACATGACTGATGTTTTGAGTGCATAGAAATATTCCCCTCAGGTCTATTACCTTAAGAAAAATAATTCTTAAATCAATTCTGGAAGAAAAGAAAGATGATGACTAGGTAAATATTATAAAAAGAGTTGGTAAGGCATGCCAGGAGAAAACTAAGTATATTTAGACAGCAGGTGATAATCTGAAAAACCATGAGGTAGTCTACCTGTTTCTTAGAGAGAACTGACTGTAATAGTTAGATTTTTTTTTAAAATGCAATTCCATTTCTCATGCAGTTGAAATTTTAAATAAGATCTATTGTTAGGGACACTGTCAGCAGACATCATTTTTTTAAAACAGGATAAACACATCTAAGGAGGTATAATCATTCAGATGGAAAGTAATTTCTACAAAAATCTTACTATCACAGTATGATCTCTATGAGGAAAACCTAATTCAACAGAACAAGCATTTATTGTGCAGCTACTAAGTAGCAAGCACTGATGGGAGATACAGAGATGACTATAAGCCGACAATTTACAATTTTCGAGGTAGAGGTAATATGCGCTCAGCTATGTGACTGACACGCAGCAGCATGAAATCAGCACCTACTAGCATACACACTATAGAGTAGAAGCTCAATTAGTATTTGTTGAAAAGCTAAAGGAAGGGCTACAAACGGAGGCAGAAGCAAAGACTTCTGGGAGTGTAGAGAACAGAGCCAAAATGGGTTGCAAAGCAGTAATAAAGGCTTGTATATGAGGCAGTATCTGCTTGTGGTCCCTGACACTTGAGAACGGCTTTGATAAATGGAGATACAGGTTAAACTTTTGGCACATGAACAAAGGCAAACTACTGACAGAGTACAGCAGACTTCACCATAGTGAGTAATCTGGTATGAATGGTTATAACACATGAATGATAAATCTATATAATTAGTGGAGGCCAGACTACAAAGGACTGTGTTTGCCACGCTAAGAGCTGAGACTTTATTCTACGGCAGTGGGGATTTCCTATCGCACCCCCTGCTTCTCCTTGGTTTTACATGTTATAACTGCAGTTGGCTGATAGTTGGCCAACATCATTTGTAATCCTTGTTTTTCCCGTTTGATTGTAAGAACCAGGAAGGGAGGACCCGTGCCTTGAGCTGTCACTGTGCATGCTCTGCAAACAATTATTGCATGAAGGACAGAAGCACGCTTTCACAGTTTCTCATTAATATTAAAATATGCATGATCACAGAGAAAAGTTGCGGCATTTCCTCGGAAAATCTGGATTGATTACATTTAGATGAAAACCCTACTCAGGGAGAGTTAGAAGCTTTTGTTAGTCGGACAGTTAACGTGCCAGTGAGAAGATAAAAAGTGATTTTAAAGGCTGATGATGGACTTGGGAAGTTCTGAGGAAGAATCTGTGTGCGCATGAATTGGCAGAGGACAGGCAGACGTTTCCTCAGCAACTACGGACGTGTGGGCGGAGAGCCTGATGAGGGGTCTGTTCTGCAAATACGTGCGAGTGTGGCTTGGTGCTTCCCTAGCCACACTCCCTTCAGTCATCTACGGAAAGGAGACAAATCTTGTTTTCAGACAACAAACAAGCAATCAAGGATAAATGGGCAAAAACCAGGATTTTTATGTTTTCATTTCATGTAATTCAGAGTAAAATCTTCATTTATTTGTAATCCTTACTTCAGCTTTTAAAGAGAAATATAGGCCTTAAAGCCCGATGTTATAGTCTACCTTTCAAAACCAAAAAGCATTTAAATCCAATTAAGTGCACTGAAATCCAATTAAACTGTTACATACTTTTGTTTAATTTTGTTTTTCTTTATCACAGTTGATCGCTGCAGTACAATATGGGTGCACCACATTTACCTGATTACTCTGCGAACTATTCCTCCCTGCCTGATGTACAAGCGATAAAATAAGGCCCCTTTCCTTCTAGGGCCCTGAGTAGCTGGCATCTCTTAAACATAAGCTTACTGTACCATCTATAAGCACTAGATTATTGGTTACTGGCCACAGATCTCATGGATAATGCTATCAGAAAGTTGTTTCACAGGAAATTCTATCTGCTGGCTGTATTCTCTCACTTCCCTTTTTTTTTTTTTTTTGGTCATGGAACAGGCTGAATAAATGGTCCCAGGACTGGCTGGTCCTCAGAGAAAAAGTAGCATTGTTTTTATCTTGAGAGATTGCAGCTTTCTCTCTAACCAGTTTCTGATGGCAGACCTCTCAGATCTATACAACATGAATATGGCGCAAATAGAGAAATGGCCTGGCTGTGAACATTTCTTAACAGTCCTCTATTTTTATAGGGCTCCCCAGGGTGTGCTCCCAACATCAGACACTCAAAAGCAACCATCTGGCTATTCTATTCCCCAATCTATCTATCTCCTTGTATTTCCCTCAAAGTTTTAGCTACTATCCTGTATGTTTTCCACGCATTATAGGTAGAATGAGAGATTTAGAACCATTTCCTCAGAACAATTTCTAGTCTTTCAATTTTGAAACAAAGAAACCCCTCATACTCAATGGGATTAGAGCACATCATGTCTAGAGAAACTTTATTTCAGTGGAGCACGTCAAGAGGTGTTATTGGGTACAAAGGACATACTAGAAAGTTTGGCTTATACCTCTAAGCAAGACTGACATTTGCCTAAAGCACTCTGTAAATTCTGGTGTTACTGGGAAGCAGTTCAAATTAGTTCCCCCTTTCCATAATACAACAGGTATATCAAGAATACAGACTGTCAGAAATTACAAAATAAAGGACCTGAGTGCTCTTTTTCATGTATCTCTTTTCCTATCATACTAAAGTATAACTTTTGGAGTATCTGGGGATCAAAAGCAGGTTAAGAGTAAATGAATACATTTAGGGTGATTTTGAAGAGTTTCTGTTTCCAGAAATTTTCTGTCTTCTATATAGAAGCCAATAAATGGCTTTCAGTAGTCTCTACCTCTGCTATTTCCAAAAGCTGAGTTTATAGTAACTATGTGTTGCTTGGGTTTCAGTGCTAATGTTATTCTGTAATAATAATAATAAAAATAAAAATAATAATAAAGATACTTAGTCTATACTTTTTTTCTGGGCCAAATGCTAACGTTGCGAACCCTGAGAATATCTCAATATTTTCTTAAATATAAAATGAGTAATTTCTTTAAGATCCACATGAATATTTTCTTGATACCACAAACTGAAGACATTTAGAAAGAAGACGGACATTTACCACTGCCAAAAGTTGCACTTATTAGATCCACTCAAGATTCAATCTTGCAGTGCAAATCTGGACCAAAGCTGAGTTTGCTTTGATGCACTTCAGTAAGTCTATTGAAACCACCCTACTTAAGAAAAACATAGTTGCAATTTATTTGAAAGACAGCCAAGTTAGACTATTAGAGGCCTTTGAAGTGAAGTTGGTAATGAAGAATAAGGTGACTTACAGTGAACTGTGATGGCTGTTGAAGCAATCATGGTTTTTTTGTCTATCAGGGAGCATTTGTAGTCTCCTGTTGCATTGCGCCTCACATCTGTCAATGTGTAAGTATTTGAGCTTCTTATTCCTTCAGGCTGTCCCTTTTGATAGAGGCAAAATGTCAGATGATTACACTTGGTAGCTACAGTGAGATGAGTTGTATTTCTTGATGAAAACAGTATTTTCTTATGTAAGAAAAAAAAGGGAATGTGTTTCTATGATTGGACAAATGAGAGTAGAATTTGTGTTGCTTGATTTCTGGAAAAATAATAGCAATTTTGGTTCTAAGGAAATTGAGGAGCTGATAAACATGATACTGATGACATCTATTTTATTGACAGCATGGCTTGAATTTGAGAGTTAAAGCAGGTTTTTTTTTTTTAAATCTATATTTCATTTTCTATTTATGTCTTCTAATTCAACAAAAAGATGTGAGGCAATTTAAAAGAAATCATGCCACATATCCAAATAAAAAAGAGAGGAAAAAAAGAAAGGAAGAAAGGAAGGAAGGGAGGGGAAAGAAGGGAGAAAGAAGTGAGGGGGGGATTTTTTTTTTTTAACAGAGTGAAGAAAAAGAAAAGAATTAATAAACTAAGTTTAGAAAGAATATAGATGAACTAGGTGTAAATAGTAACAAAAAAACCATAATCATCAGATATTGCTGTAAAGCTAAGACACAAATTTGGCTCTCATCTCTGATAGCCAAAGTAGAAACATAATTAGATTCAGAAGTTCATTTGCATATGAGACAAAAACAGTATGTTTTTTGAACATACTGTTTAAAGAACATACTATTATCTATTGGGAGAAACAAACTTTTCTACCAACATTTAAGTCTAAAAGAAATCAGCTATATTAGTCTTCTAACGTAGTAGATGATATTCTTAAATGCTGCTGAGAAAGGTAGTGGGTGACATTTGTAAACGTAACCCTTAAGTAAATGCAATATAAGGTTGTATACGGCTTCTCTCAATGGAAGGTTATGTCATACACAAACCTAGGAAGAGCTCTGGGAGAGCAGACAAGTGTCCTCAACAGCTCTCTCCTAGTCTGACTCCATACTACCATGATATCTAGAACGCATCCTAGAGGAATATCCAAATTATCTTCTCTATATACCATTCCTTTCAGCTATCATATTGATAAAAGTTGAGGAGCCTGCCCTTCAAGACCATACGTCACAGCAAGATAGGGTGCCTAGCTTTATTCTATCAAGCTGAATATAAAGTGCAACAGAACGGTGCCACTTCAGAGGTTCAGAGATGTGTTCAGGAAGGCACTGTGGGTAGATTTAGAATCTACATCATTGCTGCCATCATTCTTCATTTTGGAGTTATCTGTTTCCGAAGAACAGATTCTAATAGCTTATCTAGATAATAAAAACTTGAGTTTTGGTAATTATGGTTTCCTATGATAAGCTTTTTTACCCTTTCTCCCCTGAAATCTCTTGAAACTGAGAAAAACGGCAAGATCACGGGTAGATGCCAAAACAAAACAAAACAAACAAAAAACAACCTTTCAAAGGACATTCTACAGGTGTCTCTTTTCCCCGAGAATAACACCTTTCTCTCTTAAGCTGCCCAGCTACACACAATTCTTAATGCCAGCCAGCTGCCACACAACAGGAAAAACTGATAGCAGTCTAGCTCAAGTCATAATCCTTAAGCACTTACTGGTAAGTAAAACAAAAATTCCTCAGGAGGAGGGTTACCGTTTCCCAAGCACTTAAGAGTGATGTCATCCCCTTCTTTGACGGCATTTTTTGATGGCAGCACCTGTATTGTCACTTGCTCAGTAGGATCTATAAGAGTCACAGACACAAGTTAACCACTTTCATCAAGTACCAAATTACTCTGTGCATACAATACAAATGACTAAATTATACACAATTTCCTCAAGAAGCTAGTAATGGTAATTACTTAAATGTATCCTTCTATAGAGGGATTGAAGTTAATAGCTACTTGCTATACCAAGTACTAATCTTGGTTAGAGAAAACTACAAAAAGACCCTGTTACATAAAAACCAATTTTTTCTTAGCAAAATGTCTTTAACTGAGGTAGGATGACCATAATTATTTTATGAGTAAAAGACCAGTAGGAACAATCTCACTGCATGATTTCATTATAAGGACATTTAACTATATTGTATGAACCCCATGGTTTGGAAAGACTGGATCAGCAAGCATAGCAGCTAAACCATTAGGCACCCCTACACTCATCGTACCAATAATACCTTGTATTAAATAAAAAAGAGACACGAGCTAAGCAATGCCAGCAAGATTTCTGGCAAGCAGGAGAGTAGAGCAGTTTTCAAAAAGAATCCCATGAACTGAAGGAGACCCTTAAAACAATCAACAGGACTGTCAATGCATTGTAATTCTGTTCTGTTCACTGGAGCAAAGGTGCAACTTTCATTCCATTTTGGTCACTTTTATGGAGAAAATAGGGCTAAAGAGTATTCTTTAGTAGAGGCTACTACTAACAGTAGAACACTAAAGAAATTAAAGGCTAGATAAAAAGGACAATATCTAGCAAGCAGAAAATAAGAGGAAGTGGTGCTGGCAGTTATAAATGACCCACTTTTTTAAAAAATATTTTATTTATTTATTTGACAGAGACAGCGAGAGAGGGAACACAAGCAAGGGGAGTGTGAGAGGGAGAAGCAGGCTTTCCGCAAGCAGGGAGCCCGATGAGGGGCTCGATCCCAGGACCCTGGGATCATGACCCGAGCTGAAGGCAGACGCTTAATGCTGAGCCACCCAGGTGCCCCAAAATGACCCACTTTCTAATATAGCTTGCTATACAGCTGGATAATAAGAACAGCTGGATAATAAGAACAGTAGAATAAGAATAAGAAAAGAATAATAATCTATGAAGACTTATTTTGTTAAAACAAATAAGTGGTAGTTTCAGAAGTTTTTTCTTATCTCTTGCTATCATTTATGTATCTTTTTAATATCCAAATACAGAAAAAACATAGGAGGGTGTAGATTGCTTTGTTGCCTTTTCTTCATGCTTGGGCCTCTCTGACTATTTGCCCAGAACATTCTGAAGCTAAACGGTGATTGTTTTAATACACTTTTTGTTAGTTTTTCTGAATTTCCTCACGGTAGTTTCCTCACTACAGTTTCCAGTAAAGTTGGAAGGTAAATAAAGTCTGTTTTTCATCCCCCATTGGCCTTCCATTTCTACGCCTTCTTCACTCTTTTATGTGGCCCTTCGCTGACTATTTTGGCCTGCTGCATGTCACTGCGAGACTACTCAATCAAAGCTGACACCGGAACAGCTAGGGATCACAATCTGTCTGACTTCCTGCTTTATTTCAAAACTTCCCTTCTCTGTGTTCCCTTTCAATAGGCTCTGTTCTGTATTAGAGAACTGAAGAACTACACTGAGATCAGAGAGATTTGAGTTTTAACAGTAACTTTCTGGATGTCCAACTAACATGCCTCAAACAAAATTAACAATCTCTTACTCTCCCGTTGCCCCTGAACTTTTTCTCTGAATTTTACTCTGCCCATTAGTCAATCATTCTGCCAGGTACTCTGGCTTTCTCTTATCCACTCTGTCACCATGTCTTAATGATTAATACAAGGTTTGCATCTGATTCTCCCCTTTTTATTCCTACTGTCCATAGTCCAGGCTCTAACCTATACCTGAAACACTGCCATCAAATTTTAGACAGTCCCTCATTCCACTCCTTCATATTTATAAATATATATATATATATATATATATTTCCTCTAAATCAGTTTTCTGAAGTAATGTTTTAAAAATACAATGATATGTGAAGACTGAAATAAAAATTTCTTAAGCAGGTACCCATGATTGCCTTGAACTGTTCAGGTAAGAAGTACATCTCACTTACTCTATATATATCACTACATAATAACCAAGAGTCTATTCAAATTTTCTTTGTCCCATCTCCAGTTATCTTCTGACCACTCATGTATTCATTTGTTTAGTTAATATTTATTTTGTGCTGGCACTAAGTGCTGAAGTTATAAAGTTGAAAACAGCATGGCTTTCAATCTATTTATAATGACATCAAATAATTAAGACTATAACAACATAAAAATTGCATATGATGTGATCACTGGTAGATTATAGATGCATGAGACCAGGAAGTGACTGGTAGGAATTGATGCTACAGCTGGGATTTAAAGAATAAATAGGTGCTTGCTAGAAAACAAAAGTAAGGAGTGCCAGTAAATGAATAGGAATGTAAGTAGTCATCTAAAGGAGGAATCTGGAAAACAGAACAGGACTGCAGAAGATACAGTGAAGTGATAAAGATTGAGACATAGTGCAGGACCATGGCTACAAAGAGTCTGAAGCATATTGAAATTGGGAGTGTAAAGAGGGAAAAAAAAAATCTCAGATCATGAAAGTAGACCTGGGGAACTCAGTGACTCCATCAAACATAATAACATTTGTATCATAGGAGTCCCAGAAGAACAAGAGATAGAAAAGTGGGCAGAAGGTTTATTTGAGGAAGTATAGCTGAAAAATTCCCTAATCTGGGGAAGAAAACAAACATCCAAATCCAGGAGGCACAGAGAACTCCCATGAATATCAACAGAAGCAGGTGAACACTAAGACATAGTGTAGTTAAATTTGCAAAATATAGAGATGAAGAAAAATCCTAAAAACAACAAGATAAAAGAAGTTCCTAACTTACAAAGGAAGACCAGTAAGGTTAGCAGCAGATCTCTCCACAGAGAGATAATCAATGCACCAAATGGAAAAAATCTGCAGCCAAGAATACTCTATCCAGCAAGGTTATCATTCAGAATAGTAGAGAGATAAAGAGTTTCCTAGACAAACAAAAACCAAAGGAGTTCAAGACCACTGAACCAGCCCTGCAAGAAATACTAAAGGGGATTCTTTGAGTGGGGAAGAAAGACCAAAAGTGATAAAGACTAGAAAGGAACAGAGAAAATCTCCAGAAACAACAATAAAACAAGTAATAAAATGGCATTAAATTCATATCTGTCAATCATTATTTTGAATGTAAATGGACTAAATGCTCCAATCAAAAGACACAGGGTGTCAGATTGGATAAAAAAAGCAAGACCCATCTATATGCTGCCTATAAGAGACTCATTTCAGACCTAAAGACACCTGCAGATGAAAGTGAAGGGACAGAAAGAATCTCCCATGCAAAAGGATGTCAAAAGAAAGCTGGAACAGCAATTCTTGTATCAGACAAACTAGATTTTAAACCAAGGTCTATAAGAAGAGATGAAGAATGGTACTATATCATAATAAAGTGGTCTATCTAACAAGAAGATATAACAATTGGAAATATTTACGCCCCCAACATGGGAGCACCCAAATATATCAAACAATTAATAACAAACATAAAGGAACTTATTGATAGTAACACATTAATAGCAGGGGGACTTTAAAACTTCACTTATACCAATGGACAGATCATCTAAGCAGAAAGTCATAAGGAAACAACAGCTGTGAATGACACACTGGACCAGATGGACTTAACAGATATATTCAGAACATTTCATTCTAAAGCAGCAGAAAATACATTCTTTTCAAATGCACATGGGACATTCTCCAAAACAGATCACATAGTAGGTCACAAATCAGGCCTCAACAGGTACAAAAAGACTGAGATAAAACCATGCATATTTTCTGACCATAAGGCTATGAAACTTGAAGTCAACCACAAGAAAAAAACTGGAAAGAACACAAATACATGGAGGTTAAAGAACATCCTATAAAGAATGAATGGGTCAACCAGACATTAAAGAAGAAATAAAGAAATACATGGAAACATGTGAAAATGAAAGCATAATGGTCAGAAACCTTTGGGATGCAGCAGAAGTGTTCATAAGAAGGAACTACATAGCAACATAGGCCTACCTCGAGAAGAAAGAAAAATCTCACATATGCAACCTAACCTTACAGCTAAAGAAGCTACATAAAGAACAACAAATGAAGCCTAAAGCCAGCAGAAGAAGGGAAATAATAAAAACTAGAACAGAAATAAGTGCTATAGAAACAAACAAACAAAAAAACACAGAACAGATCAATGAAACCAGGAGTTCATTCTTTGAAAAAATTAATAGAATTGATAAACCCCTAGCCAGACTTCTCAAATAGAAAAGGAAGGACTCAAGTAAATAAAATTAAAAATCAAAGAGGAGAGATCACAACCAACACCAAAGAAATACAAACAATCATAAGAGAATATTATGAAAAATATATGCCACCAAATTGGACAATCTAGAAGAAATAGATAAATTCCTAGAAACATATAACCTACAAAAACTGAAACAGAAGAAATAGAAAGTTTGAACAGGCCAATAACCAGCAAATATATTGAATCAATAATCAAAAATCTCCCAACAAACAAGTCTAAGGTCAGATGGCTTCCCAGGGGAATTCTACCAAACATTTAAAGAGGAGTTAATACCTATTCTTCACAAACTATTCCCCCCCCCCCAAAAAAAAAAAAAAAAAAAAAAAACAGAAAAGGAAGGAAAACTTTCCAAACTCATTCTATGAGGCCAGCATTGCCCTGATTCCAAAATCAAAGATTCCACTAAAATAAGAGAACTATAGGCCAGTATCTCTGACGAACATGGACACAAAAATTCTCAACAGAATACTAGCAAATCAAATCAACATTACATTAAAAGATAATCATTCACCATGATCAAGAGGGATTTATTCCTGGGTTGCCAGGGTGGTTCAATATTTGCAAATCAATCAATGTGATACACCATATTAATAAAAGAAAGGATAAGAACCATATGATCCTCTCAACAGATGCAGACAAAGCACTTGACTAAGTACAACATTCATTCTTCATAAAAACCCTCAACAAAGTAGGGATAGAGGGAACATACCTTAACATAATAAAGGACATATATGAAAACCCACAGGTAATACCATCCTCAATGGGAAAAAATTGAGAGCTTTTCCTCTACACTCAGGAACAGAGATGTCCACTCTCACCACTGTTATTTAACATAGTGCTGGAAGTCCCGGCCTCAGCAATCAGACCAAAAAAAAAAAAAAAAAAAAAAAAAAAGAAAAGAAAAAAAAAAAAAAAAAGAAAAAANAAAAAGAAAAGAAAAGAAAAAAGAAATGAAAGGCATCCAAACTGGCAAGGAAGAAGTCAAACTTTCACTATTTGCAGATGACATGACAGTTTATGTAAAAAACCTGAAAGACTCCACGAAAAAATTGCTAGAACTGATACATGAATTCAGCAAAATTGCAGGATACAGAATCAACAGGCAGAAATCTGTTGCATTTTGACACACCAATAATGAAGCAACAGAAAGAAAAATCAAGAAATCAATCCTATTTATAAATGTACCAAAAACCATTAAGATCTAGGAATAAACCTAACCAAGGAGGTAAGAGATCTGTACTCTAAAAACTATAGAAAACTTATGAAAGAAATTGAAGATGACACAAAGAAATGGAAAAACATTTCATGCTCATGGATTGAAAGAACAAATATTGTTAAAAAGCCTATATTACCCAAAGCAATCTACACATTTAACACAATCTCTATCAAAATATCACCAGCAATTTTCACAGAGCTAGAACAAACAATCCTAAAATTTGTATGGAACCACAAAAGACCCAAGTAGCCAAAGCAATCTTGAAAAAGAAAAGTAAAGCTGGAGGCATCAAAATTCTGCACTTCAAGCTGCACTATAAAGCAATAGTGATCAAGACAGTATGGTACTGGCATAAAAACAGATATGTAGATCAATGGAACAAAACATAAAAATCAGACATAGACCCACAACTATATGGTCAACTAATCTTCAACAAAGTTTCTTCAACAAATGGTGCTGGGAACACTGGACAGCAATATGCAGAAGAATAAAACTGGACCACTTTCTTAGACCACACACAAAAATGAATTCAAAATGCATGAGAGACCTAAATGTGAGACAAAAAATTATCATAGTCCTAGAGGAGAACACAGGCAGCAACCTCTTTGACATTGGCCATAGCAACTTCCTACTGGACGCGTCTCTGGAGGCAAGGGAAACAAAAAGCAAAAATGAACTATTGGGACTTCATCAAGATAAAAGAAAAGCTTCTGCATAGTGAAGGAAACAATCAACAAAACTGAAAGAGTGGGAGAGGATATTTGCAAATGACATATCTGATAAAGGGTTAGTATCTAAAAATCTATAGAGAACTTAAAAATTTAACACCCAAAAAACAAATAATCCAGTTAAAAAATGGGCAGAAGACATGAATAGACATTTTTCCAAAGACATCCAAATGGCCAACAGATGCATGGGAAGATGCTCAACATCACTCATCAACAGGAAATACAAATCAAAACTACAATAAGATACCACCCTACACCTGTCAGAATGGCTAAATGTAACAGCTCAGGAAACAACAGATGCTGGTGAGGGCGCAGAGAGAGGGGAACCCCTCTTACACTGCTGATGGGAATGCAAACTGGTGCAGACACTCCAGGAAACAGTGTGGAGTTTCCTCAAAAAGTTAAAAATAGAACTACCCTATAACCCAGCAATTGCACTACTAGGTATTTACCCAAAAGATCCAAAAATACTGATTTGAAGGGATACATGCACCCTGATATTCACAGCAGCATTATCAACAATAGCCAAATTATGGAAAGAGCCCAAATGTCTACCAACTGATGAATGATTAAAGTAGTTGTGGTATATATATACAATGGAATATTACTCAGCAATAAAAAAGAATGAAATCTCGCCATTTGCAATAACACGGATGGAGCTAGACAGTATTACGCTCAGCAAAATAAGTTAGTAAGAGAAAGACAAATGCCATATGATTTCACTCATACGTGGAATTTAAGAAATGAAACAGATGAATGAACATAGGTGTAAGAAAAGAGAGAGAAGAGTAAACCATAACACAGACTTCTAACTATAGAGAACAAACTGAGGGTTGCTGGGGGTGACGTGGGCAGGGGGATGGGTTAAATGGGTGATGGGGATTAAGGAGGGCATTTGCTGTGATGAGCAACTGGTGTTGTATGTAAGTGACGGATCATAAATCCTACACCTGAAACTAATATTACACTGTATGTAAACCAGCTGGAATTTAAATAAAAACTTGGAAGAAAAAAAACAGGTAGTGTGAAGATTAATCTGAGAGATCTGGGGAGTTATTAGAGAATTGTAATCATAGCACTAACCTAACATGGTCACATTTGTTTTTAAAAAGGTATTTCTGGCAGCAGCTTGGAGGGCAGTTTGGAGTGAACAGAAAGGAGTATTATTCTAGAAATCACAGAAATACTGGCAATGAAGAATGGTGGCATATTCTCAGGCAGTGTCAGAAGGCAGAATCAGATAAACATAGAAGAGCTAGATTCTATAAAGCTTCATTACCGACTGGAAAGGGTAAGGAAGACTAGGGCAGGAGTGGACTAGTGCATCTTCCTCAAGATGAACTGATCAAATTTCTTCCTTCTGAATGTACTCTCTGTCCTTTCTGTGTAGCTCCTTCCTTCTCCATTCTGAAGTCACCTAGAGTAGTGGTTTTCCAAGTGTGGTCCTCACATAAGCAGCATTAGCATCACCAGCATAAATGCAGAGTGTTGGACCTCTCCCCACAACTACTGGATGAGAAACTTCAGAGCAGGGTCCAGTGATCAGTGTTCTAAGTCCTTCTGGTGATTCTGATGCACACAAAAGTTTGAGAATCACTGTCCTTGGGCATCTGAGTTCTTAGGGCTATTCACTGAGTTCTGAGTGTCACTTACCACTTGCAACCTTGCACTGACAATTACAATTTCCTCCTGATGTAGGTATTTTATTGCTCTGTTGGAGTAGTAAACTCTTTGAATGTCAGGACTCTGTCTTAAGCACTTTTATATCTTTACCAGGAAGCATACATTGTGGCTTCTCAAAAACTGTGCCAAATGCACCCCGCCCCCCAGCCAAAGTAAAATCATTTCCTTCTTATTCATCCAAGGACTTTTCTGCTTACCCAGCTCTTCATGCCTGATAACATACATTTCTGTTTTTTTCTGAAGCCACTTTTCCAGTCCTTATTACTCATCTTGATGCTCTTTCCTATTTTGTACTCCTGCACTTACACCAAGATAGTTTATTTCCAGTTCAACATTTTTGAACAGACAGAATTCTGCCTTTACTTACAGAAATAATAGTTTGATTTCAGATAAGTTGCACATAATGAAATCCTTTAAATCTTCAATTTTAAGTCAGTATATAAGTTGAAACTTAGATGCAAAGTTTAAGGCACAACAATCCCTTATCGTTAGGGCAAGTGGAATGTCGGTTTTGTTCTTATATAAGGTTCTGCACTTTATGGAACCAAAACAGAAATGTAGAGGAGATAAAATGCTACAAAGGCTCAACTGGCATTTCTGTTCTTCCTCCAGAATACACATAGAAGTATTAGGTTATTCTACCACATATGACAGTATTACAAGAAGATTTGATTCATTTTTTTAAAATAATTTATTGAAATTCTTTCTTGCATTTCTCCAAAAATAATATCTCTAGTTCTATGCGTATGTAGTAATAATGATCATATAGTAATAATAACAATAGTACTTAATAACAAGAATTTAATAAGCAATATAGGATGTTATTTTAGATTTGTGATTTCACTTAATCTCCATAACAACACAGAGTTATTTTTTCCATTTCAAGATAAGAAAACTGAGACCTAAAGCAGTCAGCTACTCTTCCAGAAAGACACAGAAATTGATTGCGCTGGACCTGGACTATCAGCCTGTTTGCTCTGAATCTTGGCACCTGTCTTACAGGACAGAGAATAGCATTGCAG
The DNA here is from genome assembly GCF_002007445.2 of Ailuropoda melanoleuca. Lineage (NCBI taxonomy): Eukaryota > Metazoa > Chordata > Mammalia > Carnivora > Ursidae > Ailuropoda > Ailuropoda melanoleuca. Next base: position 49,838,414 of record NC_048218.1, on the reverse strand, counting down.
AAAAGAATTCTAGCCCAGTCTCTACAGCTAATTTAGGGCAAGGCTCTGGGCCTCACTTTATTGCTTAGTAAAATAATGGAGTTAGATCAGATGATCAAGAAGATTCCTTTTTAGTCTAATATCCTATGTTCCAAATCTATGAAATAAAGTTAACCAAAATGTCTTGGAATACAACATCCTATTTAAACTTATGTAACTGATCTCATTATTAAAATAAATTTTTTCATTAAAATGGAAATCCCACATCTAGAAGACCAGTCAGTCATAAGCTTCTATTCTTCTGTCCTTCATTCAGAAAGTAATCAGATGGCATTTTTAACTCCTACAAAATTCATAGCTTATGTGCCAGGCTGAGGACTACCGGAAGGGATCAAACTAAGTTAGAGATCTTGTCTTTAAGGAACTTAGCATCTAGCAGAATACAGAAGAGATGTTCAGAAATGACAGAGTAGAAAATGAAAGGAATCATAAGATAGGATAAGCGTTTTTTCTATAGGTCTTCCAAGGAGAAGGAAATTATTTGAGTACTGCAGAACAGGAAAGGGGGATTGAAAGCACAATCCAAAGAGCATGTGGACTAGGACTTGAAAAATTAATAGCATATGAATACTCTAAGACATTAAAATTACACAATTGTATATTGAGTTACTTACAGTAAATATCAAAGATTGCTTGTTCAGACTGAAGCGTTTTCTGGCCAGATGGTCCATAATACGTCACAGAGCATGTGAATGGCATTTGTATGTCAGCCTTGGTTGCCTTGTACTCCAGGGATGAAGTCATGGTATAGAGCTGAGTTAGTGGGTCCATTTGCTTTTTAAAAATTAAGACCACCACTGAAGAAAATAAGAACACTAATGATAGCATCTTTCATTGGAAAATCACAATCCTTTGTTAAATGTCACAACACCTTGAGAAGTGGTTTTGTCCTTCTTACTGTATTTAACAGGAGGGAAAATTGACATGTACTGAGGTAGAATGTCTTTTCAAAACCATAAAATCAGAGACATAGACAGAAATAGAATCCTGGAATCCTATCTCCCACTCACTTTCATTAACTTCTAGAACATGCCATATACAGAAATAATTTTTCTCTGCTCTTGATTCTTCTGCACAAGGACTAAAATGATGTTATTAAAAAATCACTTAATGACTTAATGGTTACTTAAAGGAACAAAGCACGGAGCCGTAGGTCAAAAAGGGCAATGCATTTAGATGCAGAGCGGACTAAGGAATGCCCAGAAAAGATAAAGTCAAAACAGATCATCTGAATTTACTGCCCACTTCTTACCCACCTCCTTCAAGGGGTTGCAGCACTTTTCCATTCCTGTACCACGTGATGTTGCCATCTGGATAACTGTCTTTTGAAATGCAGTCTCCCAACTGCAAAATGAAGAGGAAATGTTGCTACCCTAGTTCCATCAGTGGTTGTCAATTTGAAAGCTTTGGACTCCTCAGGGGGTGTAGCTCTCCCAAAGGTTTCCTGACCCATTCATTATCCAAGCACTGACTGGGGACTGGATACATGCTCTCTTGCATTTAAAAACAACGCCTTGTACTTAAAATTCTGGTCTCAACCATTAAAAAATAAGCAATAGATGCTGCCACTATTAATAAAATCACATTTGTCTAAAAGCATTACCAAATTCATTTTGACATAATTCATTTTTAGCATTAACTAAATAACATAACTACATTAACATTGGCTATTCCCATGGTTCACAGATCTCCGCATGCAAGAATCATTAATGGTGTGAAAGTGGGGCTACCTCTTTGGTTTCATTCTATCTTAAGTTCAGATACATATACTTACCAAATCTGTAATTCCCACCGCTTTTCTTCAAATGTGTTATAACTTTAATATTTAGCATTTATCAAATAATATTATGAAGTAAAATTTAATCTGACTCAAAGAACTTTTAACTTGTTTGTATTTTTTTCTTCACAAAGGAAAATGTAGGTATTTTACTTAGTGAAAATAAGATTATTAGTCAGTTGATGTGCCCAAATACAACCTCCAGCTTTGTCCCCTCTCGATACAGCCTCTGTTCACACCTCTTAATGTGACTGTTAAATTTGATCTTCCTCACATCTTCACTTCAACTTTTCAATAGTTTAACCTGCCAACAGAATAAAATGCAAACTCCCTCTACGACATAAGGCTTGTCATAATCCAGCTTCTCTGTACTTCTCCAGATTTATCATTTACTGCACTCTCTTGCCTACCGTCTTACCACACAAAGTTCCAGCAACTCAAATAATACGATGTTTCCTAAAAATGCTATTCTCGTTCACGTCATATTATTTCATGTTGTTGGAAAGCATTTCTACCTTTAGTTTGAAGAAAATCTACTCATCTTTCATGACTCCATTGAAAATTCAGTTCATTCATACAAGAAAGACTTATGCCTCTTCACCCCCACCCCTTCCTCTTCTGGAAATGACTACATCTTCCTCAGTGTTCCCACTCTAACTCAGGCAGACTTTCTGACTGGCATCTGCAATACTGTTAACTCCACAAGAACAAAGTCTATCTTATTTGTTCTCGCATCTGAGGGCAGGAGAAGACATTTAACATTAGGCTAAGTGAAGGCAACAAATCAGACTAAGTCTTACCTTTTTTAGCTGCTCTGTTTCGAGAAAAGGCGCTTTGCTTACAATTTCAGGTTTGGATGGTTGCTCTAAAGTCAAGCAGAGAAAGGTTTTAAGTACACAAGAAAGAATAAAAGGACAGTTGTGATTTGGATTATAGAAAAATAATTCACTTATTCAAAGCACAAAAACAAGAAACAAAATAAAGACGACATTCCCATATAATCTGTAATTAAGAAATCTGGTTAGCCCACTCCCTCCAAGTATTTGCTTTATTATATTAAATACTATTTTAAATGCTTATTACTCCTTTGAATAAAACATTGGTAATGTCTTCTGAACACTTCATAAGTAGTAAATATGGATTTGACAGTGAAATGGAGGTTAATATACTAAATATGAATATTATTGCCAATTGATTATCATGTGTACTTTCTACATATTAATGACTTCCAGCTACCTTTAGATGAAGACCTAAATCCACAAAGGGTACTTATTAAAAATGCAGATTTCTAAGCCTTCCCTGGCCAGAATTAGAATCTCTAGGCACAGTCCTACAAATCTACTTTTTAAAATAAGCTCTCTATAAGATTTTCAGGCACAATGAAGTTTAAGAATAAGGGTTCTAAAATCATGGTAACTAAAAGGAGTTAAGGGATATAGAAGTTCAAGTTTTCTGTGTATCTCAAACCTTATCTTTAAAGTGAAATCATGTTATGAAATTATAATGTACGGAAATCCTTCAAATTTGGAACTGAGAAAATGGACAGAAGCATTTCAAAAACAGGAAGTTCTATAAGCATCCGTTCTAAGAGAGTTTTCAGGAAGAACTGGTTAAAAATCACAGCAACAAGGTATTATTCAAACTTAAATTTTAAGTTATTTACTCTTCGCTGTTAGTTATCTATCACTGATGGGTTTTTTACTTTTTAATTAGGTCTAACAATTAGTCTCCAGAAAATGGATATTGCCTCTTTGTCACTGACTTTTGTGAATTTCATGAAGCAAAACTATTCTATTCTCATATAAACACATAAAGAAAACCAATTATTCTTTCATTCATGGTCTCATTGTATACCATCTCTAATACCTTTAATTTCTATTACCAAACTAGACTAAGTTGGCTTTTATGTAATTATTACTCAATCTGGAATTCCATTATCAGACATGTTGCCTACTCAGACCATTATAGAAAATAAGAATGAAGACAGAAAGTCTTTGGAACAGCAAAATGGCTATCACCAAGACTGTATGTAAAAAATATGTAAACTTCTTCGTGTTACTATGGAGAGTTAATTTCCCTTTTGCAATTGTTTTATATTAGAAATTGGAACAATGAATAATAATAGTAAATCTTCCTATGTGTTCAACTTATGCACTTAAATTATAGGAGGGCCTACTTACTATCAATTCTAGAAACATATTTCTAATTCAATTTTCACGAGGTGGATTGTTTTCTAAATACACAGATTGGAAACAAAACACAAGAAAGATAGAAAAATAAAAAAAAGAAATACAGAGGGGCGCCTGGGTGGCACAGTCGTTAAGCGTCTGCCTTCAGCTCAGGGCGTGATCCCGGTGTTACGGGATCGAGCCCCACATCAGGCTCCTCCGCTATGAGCCTGCTTCTTCCTCTCCCACTCCCCCTGCTTGTGTTCTCTCTCTCACTGGCTGTCTCTATCTCTGTCAAATAAATAAATAAAATCTTTAAAAAATAAAAAAAAAGAAATACAGAAGAATAGAAAAGTAGAACAGAGACAATTACATTAATGCAAACAAGAAGTGACATCTGGTTTCCTGACTGTTAGAAATGTGACCAAAAAATTATCAAAAACTGACCAAAAGTCAAAATAAACAGCAATTTCTGGGAAACATATGGTAGGGGATTAAAACCTTCCACATATCAGTAAGCACCAGTGTTACCACGACTTTAATGTAACGCCGTTAATGTTCACAATTACAACTCCAAATTACTGATAAACCATTAAATTCTGTTCTGAATTTATGTTTTATGACAAATGTCTAAAATATCTGAGAGAGGGATGTATCCAAAAGATTTAAACAAACTGAAAATTCTCGGTGCTTAAGTAAGCCAAAGTTCTCTGGGAACTAAAATCAAGTATTTCATGATACCTTTCTGAGAGAGGTAAAATATTAATTTATGTAATCAATCAAGAGTCAAAATTAACAAGAGAAAAAGAACAAGTGGCTTTTTGTTTCCCCTTCAGTAGTATCTATGCCTGGAATATAGAAAGAGATTTAAAAAATCATCTGGAAAAACTGAGGTTCTTTTTTTTTTTTTTTAATTGAGTCTTTTAATACAAAATGTAGGTGGGCAGTGTTGCTAAGTTGCATTATATTCTAGTTCACCAAAACAGTTGGGCAAATACTTCCTCTTAGGCAGAATATATATATTTCTCTGCTTTGTAAATCCTCTGATGTTTTATCAGTGTACATAAGATCATAAATACTTGGTGTGTTACAAATGTTGGTCCTTTACACATGGCCATGTATATGTTCCTTCCATAAATATTTTCTAAAATTTATACTTATATCAAGAAAATGAAACTGTGGAAAAACCAGGAAACCTGGTGAAAGAATGCTTAAAGTTTAGGCCTCTTTAGTCTATATCTCATCTTTTTATTTGGAAGAGAGACACAGTGGGTATTGTGGAAGTAATGGTGGTACTATTGCAATTCTTTTGAGTTCTTTTCTCTGAAACTTTTATTTCAAACCCATGAGATATTTTGTATGTAGTTTTCTCTTATATTAGTTTGCAACAATCAATGGATATTAGTTGGAGGACTGTAAAAGAGGACATGTACTATTTTAGCAAAATTGCATATTGATTCCAAAGTGTTTAAAAAAAAAACTTTCCATGAATTATGCCTTAATATAATTCAGGGATTCATAACCAAGTATAGAATTGAAAGGGAAAGTCACAGAACAGATTTATTTGTATTATTAAAATAACTTTGTCAAGGGTATCACAGCCAGCTGAGGATGAAGTGATGAAGGCAAAACTGCTCTCTATCACCCACAATCTACAGTGTTACTACCAAAATCAACACATAGGAGAGCTCACTTTGATATGGGAGGAAGGCAAGAAAAGAGAGGCTAACTGCTTACACTGACTCATGAACTCTCCCCTCAGTACTTTGTCCGTCATTAACTCTTATAAATTCTGGTGTACTTTAAGTAAACAACTGTTAGCATGGAATTGTTGTTTATTTTCCTCATGAGATGGGAAAGGTATTTTTTATATTAAAGAATTGAAATAAAATATACTGTGTAGGTCTCATTTGTTAAATAGGTCATTTTCTGCTGCCTTCGTTAAAAAAAAAAAAAATCCTTGCCGGTTGATCAACTTGCACAGGGAGGGTGAGATGAAGGATGCTCAATTCTGATAAAACACTGAGAATAGTGTCCAAATGAAAGCTCTAACTAACTGCATGAAGTCAACCTGCATTGCCCGATACTAAGGGAAGAACTGGTCCAAGTGTAGACTGATTCCACGTCATGGAAGCAGTCTTCCTTTTAATGCCACAGACAAGAGTACGAGAGGGTTAGCAGATTAGCCTCGACTGTTGTTTTCAAATGCTTGTTTAGAGTTGGAACCATTTTCCCCTTTTTTACTCCCTGGATTATCACGAAAGAACTGAAATGTAGCGGGGGTGGAATTCTAGCAAATAAGAGCAGTGCAGCCCCTTCTTCTACCCTCTTCAGCAGCTCCTCAGGGGGATCCCAGGAGCACAGTAGGAAAACCACCCTCAAATTCAAAACACTTACATTACTGTTGATGAGAGAAGCAGCCCCAGCCTAGTGAGCTTCCCCAAGGTCAGAAATCAGCAACAGACCTAACAAAGTCAGGTCTTCTGATGACCAGTCAGGGATTTTTCTGTTCCAGCACAGACAGCCAGCTGGCAATCTGGGTACCCATTTGACCTCTGAGGAACTTTTGCACAATGATTGAAACAAACCTTTGGGAACTTTGAAGCCTTTATTGATGTTTCTGAATGTTTTTATTAATTTCAAATGTGCATTAAATGCAAACACATTTTAATTTTGATGTCATTCAATTCTTTTTTTAAAAAGTTGTACTTGTGGCCATAAAGAACGTGACTTATTTGAATCTGGGGTGCTTTATGGGCATGGCTATTGTATCTGAGGTATAATTTAAAACTAAACAAACAAACCTATACCAGAGGTAATGGAATCATCAGTCATGGCCTCCAGTTGGAATAAGAACAGTCTGAGTTTGCCCATGAGGATGGCACTCTGCAGCAAGCTGATGTGGGATTAGCTCACATCAACCATACTTAGTTCTGTAGTACACAATGCGTGTTGCTAAGTGATTCGACAGAAGGAAACAGAGCACTGATTGACGAGCCTAGTAACTCTTAAGTGACTGCAATATACACATGCACAGAATAAAAGTCTCCCTTTCACAGCTGCTGTTTGCTTCACAAAATGTGACCCAAAGTAAATTCATTATTTTTTTAAAAAGCTAAAGCCCCTATATGCTCTTGCAAACACTTTCCTTATCATGAGCTGTGCTGTTCATTTAATTGGACTTGGAGGGTCCCACGGTTTCTAGCATAAAATGCCATTTTCAAGAGTGTGTAACTTGTCTATTTAAATTCTCCCTGGCCCAGAGCCTGGAATGCAAATTCTGTTTCTGAGAATCACTTTGTTTTCAACAACATTCAAAAGAGAAGGGGGTAGGGGGTGCTGCCAGTATGTGGGGTGTGAGTTTATTTTCACCATCATCAAAATCTCCTGTATTCCAAAATAGCTTACAAATTTTTATCAAAGTAGACCAACTGGATTTTTTTTTTAGATTGCTGTATGGTATTTTCTTTAAGTGTATTCTGAAAATTGTCACAAATGATTCTTCTAAAGGAAACAACCTGGATTTTCTCAACTTTTTTGCGGACTAGCTTGATATTTGAGAATTTTAACACAGTGAGAAAGAAACCTGACAATGACAAAGCAATACACATAACCTTCAGGGTGCTATGACTTAATCTCTACCTACTATCTTATATTCTTGTTGTGTTCTTATATTTATGACATCATGGCCTAATTTAAAAAATTGTTGTGGTTGTTCTCTTTACAAAAAGTGTCCCTAGCAGTGCACCATCAATCTTCCTAATTACATCAAAGTGAAATAAAAGAAAGAAAAAAAAAATGGGACATTTGTAAATAAAGGATGCAGATTATTTGGGGTATTTAATGGAAGGCATGACTGGCAAACACTTGGAATTTTATGTGATTCGTTAAATGATTGAGAAGGGTGGATGGTTTCTGGAAAGTGCCTTCTAAGCTGAAAAGTAATCAACTGAAACATGTAATATGCTTTTACAAGGTTCTTCTGGAGAACAAAGGTTTCCTCCGATAGTACAAAAATTCTTTGAATCCATGTCATGAGCCCACAGGAGCTTTGAAATCTATATAAATACTTAAGGGACAGTGCCACTTAGTCACACAGGCTAATACAAGAGAAATCGGAAAAATCCATGGTTGTTTGCTGTAGTCACCCTCTGGGCTTCTTTCTTCCCTATTTATTTTAATAATTTGTAGGTGCTGCCACATTATCAGAAAGCAGAGGGAAAACACTGAAAAGTGAGACCTTCTTCCCTAATTAAAAAAGACTGGCATTCTGAAAATTTTGAGACCTATTTTTCTCCCTGTAACTTCTATTATGATGTAACAGGAGGTGGGATTTTTTTAATTTGAATATTAAAAGATAAAATGTTTAGTTAGAACTTCTCAAGTCATTCATTTGCATAGCTATGTGCACAGTAATATTAACTATATGTTATCATTAGGCAAAGTAATGTTGCCATAATGCCTACAGTAATTACTCCAAGTTTCTTCCACTGGCTTCTCTTCTTCCAGCCCCACTCTACTTTTTCCTCTTGATGTATTCCAGATACACATTCAGGGTGTGGTGAACTTTTTTATTTGGGGGCAATTTTCTAAACCAACTGAACACTTTGAAGAACTAAAGCAAAATTATTAAAGGCCAGGATATATATATGTGAGTGTGTGTGTGTCTGTGTGTGTGTATAATACTATTTACACACATATATTCACACACACACATTTCTAAGTCATAAGATGTTCAGATTTACCTGTATTTATTGTTTAATATATCAAAATATTAATTTCACATGGTTCAGCCTAATACAAACACGTGTGCATGACAAGCATGATTATATGTATGTATCACGTGTCTATGCATATATCAGAGAATATTTATTTGTACATGTCAGTGAAAGTTAAAGATCACATGCCAGTGTTCACTTAGTAGTACTTCGTATCACAGGAAATTTTACCCAACAAAACATCAGAGAATATTCTTTTAGTTCCTCACTGCAAAACTCCTATTTGAATTTCAGGGCTTTTGTTTTCCTCCCTGACAGCATGCATGAGCAGAATGAAGATCGTTAGAAGTCCTCTTACAGAGATGCCTGCTGTGGAGACACTACAGAGTGTTCACTCTTCTTTCTAAAGAACATTTTCTAGTACCAGCCATCAATCCCACTTAGCAGTTACACTGCAGACTACTTACTGAACACCTTGACTATTGTAGGTGCCTCAAACACGTTGTCCTCAGTTACTAGCATGCACACAAATCTCTTTTCATCACTGATCCTTGCATTACTGATAGACAAAGTGTAGTTTTCTGAGAGGCTCAATCTGTCTTTGTATTCTGGTACGTCGTCGTACTGCACACTTTTCTTTGTAGAGGACCTGAAGGCAATAAATACTGGGGAGCCATCGGGCTTTTCCTAAAAATTAAAATAACAATACATTTTAAAAGCAAGCATATTCAGATGTTTCAGGATTACATCCAGAATAACAAAATTTCTTGGCCATATTCTTCCACCAATATTTATAGTTCTGTCCAAAAGGAATAATTTTGGATATGAGCCTCACATAAATCTTTGGTTATAGAAAATTACTCTTCATAAGAGGAGAGGCTGTAAGTTCTTTTACAGGTATCAGTTTAAATATATGAAAATGGAAAGACAGAGCTATTGGAATCTGAACTTTTCTTGTATCCAAAGGACAGAATTAGTGACTGTTCTGAAACCAACAAAGGCGGGCATTGTATTTAATTTAAAAGAAAAAAAAATAGATGAAAACAAACACACAAATGCACAAAATGATATTCAGTTAACCATCACAGCAAGCATACCCGTGGGCTGCAAATACTCATTAAGAAATCCTGGGCAGTTGTCTTTTGTATATTCATTACTTTAATCCACATACTTTAAACGTCCACACCTTTCAGTTTCAGCCAAAACTGACAGAGCTGACCTTTACTCATAATATAATTTAATGAGTCTTCATGGAGGAACAGTATTTGCCCTTGTGAAACAATCATGTCCATTAAGCAACAGAATCAGATTAATCACTAAAATCCATAGTTTTGCTATCTGAGTCATAAAACTTAGCTCAAAGAGCTTTCATATAAAAACTTATTATCAAAATAAAATATAATCTGGCATGGACAATTATGCCAAGAGCCCGAGACATATAACTCATCTCTTCCTTTGCTCCCACAAAAATTCTCTTAGCCAATAAGCAATTTAATCTAAGATAGGAGCCAATCCCTCTTCTACTTACCTCATAAGACCTTTGAGAAAATAAAATATGATAAAACATTTTAAAGTGCATGGCAAATTCCAAGGTGCCATGGGGAGTTACATTTTAAAAATTATTAATATTTATTACTGCTATGGACTAAATGTTTGTGTCACCACCAAATTCATATGTTGAAGCCCTAATCCCTAGTGTGCTGATATTTGGAGGTGGAGCCTTTGAGAGGTAATTAGCTTTAGATGAGGTACTGGAATGGTGCCCTTAGGACAGGATTAATACCCTTATAAGAAGAGGAAGAGAGGTCTCTCTCTCCATGAAAACACAGGTCATATGAGCACATAGCAAAATGGCAGCTGTCTGCAGATCAAGAGAAGGACCCTCACAAAGAGCCGAATCTGCCAGCACCTTGATCTTGGGCTTCCCAGCCTCCAGAACTGTGAGAAATAAACAGATGTTGTTGAATCCCACTACTCTATGGTGCTCTGTTATAGCACCGCAAGCCAAGACAATTACTAAGCTAATTTTAGAGTCCAAAAGTTTTAGCTGGTTGAATATCTGAATACACCAAAAATCTTCTCCTTGAATTTTTTAATTTTGTCACAGGTTTACAATGCAAATCCTTGCTCTAAATCATTCCTTCACTGAGAGAAATATGTTAAACAGTCCCTTGTATTTCATACACTCATGCAATAAATAATAGTTATCAACCACAGGCCAGGCACTTTCCTTGGGTTTTCCACGTAGTAACAGATTTAATACTCCTAACGACCCTGTAAATTAGATTTGTAATATTAGATTCATTTATAGATTATATAGTAGAGACAGAAGTCAGTTAAATACATTGTCCAAGGGCCCAGCTCTTGTATCTCAGCAGAGCAGAGGCTGGAGCTCTGCAGTCTGGCTCCATGATGACTTCACTGCAGCATTCTCCATAGCTGTTAGATGCCCCTTCTGTCCCAGCACTTAGGCAGATGCTGGAGAAGAGGAGGGGGTGAAGGAGGGCACAAACTGCGATGAGCACTGGGTGTTATAGGCAATTAATGAATTGTTGAACACTACATCAAAACCTAATGATGTATGATATGTTGGCTACTGAACATTTAAAAAAAAAAAAAAAAAGGTGGGGATGAAGTGTGGAGAGGCTCACAGGGAACCATGATTTCCATTCACAGGGAGATGACCGGGCAGGAGGGGAGAAGCCAATCCAGCCTTTCTCTATGTCTGCCCCCTTTCACTCTTTCCAAACCTACCATTTGTCTTTCAGCTTTCATTAAATTAGAGCTTATAGACGATGCCTGCAAATCGACACTGGCTTTAGAGCACATGGTACTTCAAATGATCTCATCCGTGTATTGCCAAAGATTTTTGCTTTAATTAAGAATTGGAAAATTGTCATTATTGTTTCCACTACCACTGTACCAGTTCAGTTTGGGTGAAAATTATTCCCTGAATTATCATCAGGAATGCCTATGATCATGGTTTTTAACCATCTGTGTTCCATTTATTTTGGCAGTAAGTTTGACTCAACCGGTGAAGCATGTGCTAGTCTCGCTTGGAGTTTGAGAGGTGTGAATAGACCTTGTCCTCATAGGCCTTAACTTCCTATTTCCACTTTAACAGTAAACCAGAAATAGTTCTAAATTCCCATCATGAGCCAAGTATCAGGAGGGTCCAGGGCAGTGCTGAGCCACCTCACCCCCTTCCTCTGCTGTCACATGACCTCCCCACAGGCGCATGCGCTTAGAGCCCCACAGCCAGAACACGGACCACGTGCTAAGCACTGGGTCAATATTCTGCTATGAATTACCCCATGTAACCCTCACACCACTGAGGGAAGACTATTCTTATCACCTCCTTTTTAGAGATGAGAAAATGGAGATTCATTCATTTGTCCAGAATCCCACAGCAAGTATATGGTAGAACATGTGGGTCTGACTTAAGAACCCACATTTTGAAAGACTGTCTTCTACCCCTTCCTTGGGTGCAAGCTTAGGCACATTTCTCAAAGTGCGTTCTGCATGTTTGTTCTTGCAGATATTTGAGAGAAAAAGTTGGGTGGTTAAAAAAACCTAAGAAATGAATGAAGCACGGACAATTCAGAATGCATCTTAGTACATGAGAGGCTCTGAGAAGAACTGTGATAAAGTTTTCAAAAATTATTTGACCACCAGGTTTTTTTTTTCCTATTAAAATATCTTTTAACATTTCAAGGAACTTGAGAAAAACTGCCATAGTATTCAAGGAAGCATATGTCTACTTTAAACTTGCAAACTACCATGAGTCTCATGTGATTCAGCATTAGGAAACTGTGCTACACAGACACCTTTTGTTGGTTTCCGTAATTAAATTGAAACATTTTATCAGTCGATGTTACCTAGCCACCATATATCATCTACCAGGGTTTCTACCCTCCATTTCCAGACCCATCTGCGATATCTGAGAAAGTATGACTTCCTATCTGCAAGAAAGGAGTAAAATGAACACTATTACACGTAAAAAGGACCTGCTGCATCAACATAGCATTAAGACAACATCAGAACAAGCTTCTAATGCTGATGACTAACTCCCAATGAATATTTGGGTATTCTAGCAACTGGTGTATTTTGTCTTTGCAACAGCCACACCAAACATGAGTATGTGGAGAAAGGCTGCCAACTTCCACTAAGCTCTCTTCTACACGCCACTGATTTTACTCTGGAACTCTGCCTTTTCCTCTGCCTCTAACATTTAAGGTTAAATCTTTCAGACTAATATGATCTAAGAATTACGTGTTTATTGGCTTTATTTTAAAACAGCACTTCTTATGGAAGACTTAGGAATTACTCTTTTGAGATATTCAACACATAATTCTACCTTCCTACATTTGTAACCATAGCTGAATATTTGCCATTACGTTAATTTGAAATTCACACTTACTCACAGAAGGAATATTATCTCAAAAAAAAAATAAACCCAAAAAACCAAAACAACAACAACAACAACAACAAACCACTAGAGGTAATTAGCCAAGTCCAAAGTAGGTTACACTTACATATTTCCATTTGCCAAACATGAGATTCTGAGGTACATCAAGTCGGCAAGGCATGATAATGGTATCTCCATATGCTGAGTTTACACTATACCAACCAAGTCCTTTAGAAAAAAAAAAGAGAGAGAGAGGAAGATGGTAAGTGTTTTCTTGAAGTAACTAAGCAAATAACTTCAGTTCAGGCTGTGTGCCTTTCTGACGATTATCTATTTTAATTTTATCTTAAATGACTACAAAAAGTATGAAGCTAGAACATATTTCCTATTTAAATATCAACAACTCTCATTTAGCTACTAAGTCTTTGAATGTCATACATTTCAAATTTATAGACCCTCAATTTTACCAGGGAAGAGACAAGTGTGTGCTACAAAGGAACATAGTGGAATGTGAAAGTATATTTTTTTTCCTAAGAATATATGTCATAGAAAACATATATATATGTATATTACATTTCATAGACATGTGGGACCACACAAAGATTAACACGTTTAAAATTCTCAAAACTAGCTTTAAATATATTTGTTTTTCATTTGAAAATACTGTCAAATTAATCTTCTGGAAAAATTTTTAAAACTACTAAAAACTAAACTAACATATATAAGACCACAACTAAATTTTAATTTTAAGTAGGAAAATGACTAATTTTATAGTAGCAATGGTTACTATATTTGGCTTAGTTTTAATTATGCATAAAATATTTTAAAAGATAGGAACCTGTAGTATAAAAATTCTTTGTAAAGTGTTTACTGAGTGGGTTACCCTGAATTTTGGGTAGACAATGTAACTTAAACCATAATTTGCTACTAAGGTAAAGAAAACTTCCTGGTCTTATTTAATTCTTTACTGAGAAAAAATGTAGATGACAAAAAATTAAAATGTCAAAACCCCACAACTTTTGCATAAGTATGAAACATACTATTCAAATCTGTATATATTCATGAAGTTTAAAAACTCAGGCATTTAACTTGACAAGAGTACTTAAGAAACATCTCAGAATTTTTTACCTTATTTTATTCACAGTGGTTTTTAAGATTAAATATGTTAACAATTAAATATCTGTTAAGATATATCATAATTGGATATAGTGTGAACAGGGTAACTTAATTTGAAACTGTGGAGGGGGAAAAAAGATATTTTGTCCGCCAGGTGGTGCTGAAGTGCAAAGCTAAGGCCATTAGAAATACAAATACCATTTTATGACTTTCTGAGGAAATTAGACAGTGGACGTTATCTCTCACTGTTACCCATCAATCACAATGCATAGGGAAATTTCATATAGGGATAAAAATCATTAACCTTAGCAAAGACAAAAAGGTAATAAAATTCCTTTTTAAAAATTCTGTCGACTGAGGAAGTTACTTCCCTTTAAAGCAATTTTGCCCCAGTGAACAAAATCATTACAAGAAACACAAACTTCAAGTAAATATGCCTCAAAACAACTAGTTTCCGGCATTTTTAACATTTGTTAAAATAAAGAATACAAAGTTTAATTCATGATGATGTGTTTTTCACTTGCTATTGGAGAAAAGCAGTTTACCAAACTGTTTATCGTATGTTCAATATTATAATAAAAATTACCTCAATAGCTTTTAAATTGTTTAGTGTTTCCCATACTGTAACTTTAATTCCTTTTAACTTCAAGCTGTTGCAGAGCATAAGACTATAAATGAAGACATGGTCTCTTCAGCCTTGTTAAAATACAAATTGTGAGAACTCAAACTAGTGAGAATTAAGAAATTATTTCTCAGTATAGTACTTGTTTTCTACAATACTTCGTATGATAAATGTGGAATTTTAATCATGTATTTTAAGATCTGTTCATGCACTGCACCGGCACAGATATGTCAACCCAAGAAAACAATTTTGTGATTTAATGTTTTGTTTTTTCACCAGTATGAAGCAAGTCACTGGAATATGTAACAACTCAAAGATGATCTGTATCTATAACTTAAATTATGGCAGGACATGCCCCTCTAATTTCTCCTATCACTTGTAAAAGCCCACCTTCTTTTGACAATTGGCAGTACTCCCATGGTTAATCAAGGAGTGAAAACAGTTTACAGAGCTTAGGTACCAAGGAGGTGAATGAATCCTTTGCCACGTACACAGGGAAAACAAGAAAATTCTTTATGCAAAAAAATGTAATTCTTTGCTATTTCTTACAGACCATTTTTCTTTTCTCTTCCTTATAGAATTTTAATGCGCTATATAGATACCAAATTTTGTAACAGGTTTCAAAGCTATAGGAATTTCAAGTACATCCTGTGTTATTAGCATAATGAAATGCCCATATATTCTTATCTTTGTATACCCAGGGGCAATGCCTGGCATCTCAGTTGAATGTTCTGAAGTCCTTTCCATTCTGGTTATTAAATTAACATCTTTAAAAATCAGGGAGGAGTTGGTACCATTGGAACTTTGGGAATTCTTATTCCTACCACATAGTCTCGTAAAGGCTGTCCTAGATTGCCTTTGATATGCAGAGAATGTGGACTTATGCTTGTATGGCATTTGGCACTCATTTCTGAAGAGAAATAAACACAAAGCAAACATTCTTATAAGAGCTCATGGATGAAACTATGGAAGAGAATATTTCTGCCTACCAAACTGTATTATTAATTTCAGAAGAAATTAAGGATTATCATCAGCAGATCACAGAGCACAAATAATGTGAAATGCCTCTTTTTCTTACTGTGATGACCACAAAGCAAAGGGTTGTTTTGAAAAGTATTCGAGAATTTGTGAGTTTGGGTCTTTTAATGACAGCTTGATATCCCAAATAGCCAGGACAGGACTCTTTAGAGCATAAGAAACCTAAGGGAAATAAGACATGTGACAAGCATGAGGGCAGTAGGTAAAAGGCCAATGATTACAGACAGAAGCACCAGTCTCTAGGCTTAGGGCACACAGGATGAAAGTCAGCTGGACTGCATTAGGAGTCACAGATTTCAGAAATAATTATCAAGTTTGCTATAGTTATCAACTTTCCTCTTTTCTAAGAGTATACCAACTTCCGGGGTCACCTGATAGAAAGACTCAAGGCTTCAATCTATGGTAGAGCCAATATCCCTAGCCCTGGAGAGAGAAAGTGGCTACAAAATCACTGTGATTGGGTGATGATTTAACATCCTGATTTCTACAGATGTCTCAGCCTTTGAGATGAAGTGCCAGTGAGACCCAAAGTACCTGTCAACACAAATGGCTCTGTTTATACTTTTCACAGAAGCAAAGAATTTTATCTTTGATTTGCCAAGTCTGAACTGAATTTAACTCACAAAAATTCCCCTGCAATTTTCTCCCTGCAATATTAGTTGGTTAAATTATTCATGGTTTTGTAGCCTAGAGATTATTGGACACTATTGCAAATATAGAATGCCTATGATGTCCTGCCTCAAAGAAGTTAAATATAAAATATAGAAGGAATGAGTGTGTGCACAAGTGTGCATTTCTGTGTGGTACGTGTTATATCTATGTGTGTATGTATATATCATAAGATATTTTAAACTGGGCTAAAAACCTTCTGCATTAAATATGTTCTATAAATGTAAGGTATTGTTATGAATTATTAATATTACTATGGCTATCAAAATGTCACGACATAAAATAAAATGCAAAAACATGTTACACACGAGAAGCAGTGTAATTATTTAAGAAGTTTTTTATGAAGAGCTATTAACTAAAGATAAAGAACAATAGAACTGAAAAGGTTACATAGGAGAATTCAATAAAAAACACAATGGGAAAGCATAGCATAAGAAAAATCTCTTAGCCCAGTAATTCTGACGTACCAAATCTCAGACAAGTGATCATAAATACAACATAGCTATGGTTATGTATTTTGTACAGGAAATAATTTAAGGAGGCACTGAAACGGACTCTGGCTTAATTTCAAAATTAGGTGAACACAGCTTATTTCTAACTGAACTAATAAAAATGTAATAATTGTGCCCATATTGGTGAATACACTTTTCCTGTATAAACTAATTTTAATGACTATCAAGTTCAGAGTGATCGTTCTCTGTGCATTGTTGATATATAGACATTTGAGTGGAGGGATCTTAAAATTCAGAACCTGCCACTACATTTCATGCAGAACAGTAAATAATACGGACGAGAGGATGAGAATGAAAGAGTCTATTTTCACATGCTGTCGTTTAGCGTGGTTAATTATTTTTTATTGCATTGATACTTTGATAGCATCATCATCCTTAAAAGCATTGTTCTGAGCTCTGTAGCTCTGTTAGGTGCCAGAGAAAGGTTGTTCACAATCACAACTGGCACAGAACTTAGCACATGAGAACTATATTACAGTTCTACAGAAATTTCAGAGAAATTTATTCGCACAGATGAATTGTTGGGGAGGAAGCAAGTAGAAGTGAGAAAGCTATCCTTAGAAATTACTTTCATGTTTACTTGACTGATTTTGACATGTAAACATGCTAGTGTCCCTATGTGCTTTATTAATGAATTAAGACGCATATAACTCTAATTAAACACATAAGTATTTCTTAACATCAGTTTATAGCAGTGTTTCTCAACCTCATCACTAATGACATTTTGGGCTGAAAAAATCTTTACTATGGGAGGGGGCTGTCCCATGTATTGTAGGATGTTTAAGAGCACCCTCACCTCTGCCCACTGGGTGATAGTAGTGGCACCCTCCCACCCCCCCCACCCCCGCTATGGCAACAAGAAATTCCTAGACAGGACAAATGTCCCCTGGAAAGCAAAACCGCCCACCAAATCCCATTTAGTGGAAAACTGCTAGTTTAGATCTTCTACTATTGGCTTTCTGTATTCCATAAAATTGTTTCCTTTAAAGAGATCATAGTTGTAAAGTAGAATCTTAGTACAGGACTAAATAACCAAGAAATATGAACAGAGGGGTGGAGGAAGAAGTGACACATCATAACACTTAGCTATTATCAACATTGTTTTCTTCACAGAACATCCTATACTATATTCAACTGTGACAGGGAGATAGAGTCCTGACTCCAAAGATTTGAGATCCAATCTCTTCACAGAGATTACCAAAAAAATACTCTATTTTAGCAAATCTACTTCATGTATCACAATCAAGTACAAATTATACATACTATATAGGTTCTCTAAGCTACACATATTACATGTATTTTATTTAATATGATAAAATATCTACTGATAGAGTGTGAAATAGGTACCTTTAAAGTGTTTTTCAAACCTGTGATTTTATGACTCAATGAGGCAAATGTACTTCATAATTCCTCTTATTCTTTATGGCATTAAATAAGAATTTAAGATTTCTGTCAAGGTCATGTGATATATAACAAGAACTGAGACAGAGGGAGGTTGAGAGAGAGAGAGAGAGAGAGAGAGAGAGAGAGACAGGGCTTGTAATTCCCAAGTAATTCACAATGGATGGCAGAAAGGCAAAGACATCTGATGGAATATGTTATTTTTAGAAATAGAGAAAAGGGTTTTCCTACTCTCTTTTTCAATTTCCCTTCAACAAATGGGTACTTGGGGACCAAGCTGGTTGTTTGCTGAATCTGCAAAAGGAAGATGTTTATTCAAAATTTGCTTTCTGGATGGTCTTTCACCAGTGTCACATACTAGGATGTAGGTGTAACTCTGTAATGCCTACAGATAAAGAAAGAGTATGGTGATTCTTTCTTTCTCTTTCTTCTAGCGGTTGCTACAATTCTATATATGGATTATAGTATATCTTTTAGGTAAATGGTTAGGGCACTGTGGAATAACATTTAGAGGGGAAAGGGCCATCTTACTAAATTATAAAATACTGCTAGTACCCAAGAATATGGTTTAATATATGTGCTCTTCACTGCTGAGTTTGGTATATTATAATGCTTGAATTCTTTATCTTTTTAGTAAACAATAGGTTAATATAATAACCTATATTATGTCATAGAAAGGAGATCTACAAAAGCAATAAAATTTTTAAAATACAGTATCAGTATTTGCATCCCTGTACTGAAAACTATCCTCTCAATTTACCACTGCCTGATTGTTCATCATGGAATGATCTATGAGGCTGGAGAAGTCACAGCTCTTCCCAATTAGTTTAGGCTTTGTCCCATCTCTGCCTCATTTTTATCTGTGTTCCTTGGGCCTTGGTTGAATCCGTACATATCCTTTAAGGCCTATCTCAACGATCATCTATTCATACATGTGACCATGCATCAAAGTATTTACTGAACACCTACTAGAGGCAAAGTGTTAGATAGTCTTTGTGGAGGAAAATATATATAAAGTGCCAAGCTCTAGTCCTTCAAGATCATGAGCTGCTGTAAACTAAGTGCTGTGGGAAATGCAGAGCAAGAAGTCCCTGCAATGAGCTTGAGGATATCGGTAAAGGCTCCTTCCGGGTAATTTCATTTGACCTGAACACTGAGTGCAGGTTTCTGTGAACAGGACGGTAAGAACTACTTCACCAGCATGTCCTAGCCAGGGACCATGCAGAGGCACTGAGTGGCACTTAGTTTTCTCTCTTATGGCAAACTTCCTTTTTTATTACAGTAATTTCTACATAGTAGATCTTTGATCTTCATAAGGAACATGTCCTGACTGGCAGTTTTCTCAAACTCATAAATGTGCATAAGATTTCCCTAATGAAATGCAAGAAACTGTTAGATCTCTCTACTTTCTCTTTACTTTCATCACCAGCACTAACATTTGGATTCTTCTTGGGGCCACTTTTAAATTATAAGCAAAAAGTTTATTTAAAAACTATTTAAAAGCAACAGAAGTGATTTATGTTGTGAATCCTTATTTTTGTTTTCTGGGAGATACCTCATGAATTTTAAATCCGTAAATGTAAAGATTCTACTGTGCTTCTTAGAGTTTAACTTGGGCTACATGAATGATCGCTAGGGCATGTCTGACAACTCTACAGTTACTTAAAAAAAACCCAAACTGTGGGATATGAAAACATTTGTTCATATAGAAAGAGAATTTAAAGCTTTCATCAGATGATCAAAAGTAACCTTAAATAAAAAATAAAATATTTAAGGGTGCTTGGGTGGCTCAGTTGGTTAAGCATCTGCATTTGATTCAGGTCATGATCCTGGGGTACTGGGATCCAGTCCCACGTCAGGCTTCCTGCTGAGCACGGAGTCTGCTTCTCCCTCTCCCTCTGCCCCTCTCCCTGCTCATGCGTGTTCTCTCTCTCTTTTGCAAAAATAAATAAAATC
Source organism: Ailuropoda melanoleuca (assembly GCF_002007445.2). Lineage (NCBI taxonomy): Eukaryota > Metazoa > Chordata > Mammalia > Carnivora > Ursidae > Ailuropoda > Ailuropoda melanoleuca. The sequence continues at coordinate 49,817,990 of NC_048218.1, read as the reverse complement.
TTTAAATAAAATGAAATAAAATAAGGTTCATTCTAAATTGACTAGAACTTGTGGAAGCACAGTTTGATGGTATCTGTCAAATTAAAAATGCTAAAAGCCTTTGATGCGGTAATTCTACCACTGGGAATCTATTCCACAGAAGTTTTTGCACAAACGCACAACTGTATACAAAGATAATACAGCATTATTTTAAACAGTTAAAAAAAAAAAAACTGGAGCGACTTAAATGTTCATTAGTACAGATGCAATAAAGTGTATATCCATACACTGCTCTACTTGACCTATGGAAAAGAAGTAGGATCCAAACACACAATTTTTCTCTATATATATTTCAGTATTTATGATTTTTATCATTCATTCATTCATTGACCGTTGAGTACCTTCTCTGTACCAAGCAGTGTTCTAGGGTAGGTGATCAGCATATGCAAAAACAAAAACAAAACAAAAACTGTTTTCATGCTTTAAGTTCTAAACATATGCATATTTATTCGTGCATTTAAAAACTTAATTTCCTTTTGAAAAAAGGAGAAATTATTGGTTTAATTCCTCCACTATGCTGCAACCTATTTGAAGGAAGAGCCTTATTTTTCTCATTTTGAAACTTGTTGCAGCATCATGAAGACTACAGGAGTTCAATAATAATGGGTAAAATAAAGCTCCACTGCACGACATCGAAAGGAAGTCTGTAAGATCATATTCTTATAGTTCATATTCTTTTCTCTGCGTTTAACATTCCAGAAAACCATATACTACCCTTTGAAATTCTAGGGAATCCAGTGAGGTAGGGATGAGGGGTGCTGTAGTATTTCAAAATCAGTATCTTAAAATTGTCCCCCCCAAAATGCTATTTTTATTTTAAAAAATTTTAATACAATATAACATACATGCAAACCTGTGTACAGATCTAGATTTACATTTGAAATGTCCTAAAAGTGCCAGGATTTAGGGTTTCTTTGGCAACTCTTTTCATGTTCTTTCTCTGAGGGTAAAACTGGGATTTCCACACATCTGTCCCACAAAGGACTCTGTTTTTACAAAGTCATCATTCCCCAGTGATGAGCTTTTGATGAGCCTATGGGGTCTATGCCAAAATGCCAAAACATTGGTCCCTTTGTGGGGACAAAATTAAATGAAAACACTTAAGAACACTCTGTATGTGTGTGTGTGGGGGGGGGGACAGGGAGACTACACTGAACCTGAAATTTTTAATTTTATATATGAAAAGAACAGTGTTCTATATTTTATTTTAAAATAGACAGTCATAGTGATAGAGACTTAAACATGAGAATGTTTAAATATATTTTATACTATATAGTTACTCATTATAAAAATTAAAAGCATTTGTGTAATGAATAATTTATGTTAGTTGAAGTTCACAAACCTAACTATTCTTTACTCTCATACTTCTAATTACCTAGGACTTGAGGCTGTGTCTTTAAGATGCTTATATAAGGAGAGTCCCCCACTCATACAATCAGTCAATACAATGAAAAAAAATTGATAGCATGTTATTTTCCTTCTGCTCCCCTCTCCCAATTCAATTTCCCTTATTAGTTCCTGCACTGTCTCTGTCCATATTCTGAGGACTTCATTTGGGAACTAGCTTAACTAAAAAGGGAGATGGAAGAAACCAATATCTGAACTCCTCCAGGTTAAAATAATGCAAAGGAAAAACGAATACATTTATGCTCCATTGCTCTGAACATTTTCTCAGCATGAAATTCCAGATTTAACTAATTCAGACTATCAGTTCTATTTGAATGGTGAAAAGTTACATTTTTCTGTGCATTTTGTCATATAAGTCGTATTGAAATTGTGAATACAATTCAATTATTTTAACAAGAACAATAACTGTACTGTATTCATGAAAACACTATCAAGAGAAAAACACTATCAACAGGAAAACAGGCACTATGCTTCACAAAAGATCTTAATTGCATCATCTGAAGTAATGGAAACTTTTGGAATTTAGACTAGAGTCTGTCTTCAGAAAGAGTCCATAATTATTGTGACAGAATAAATTTGTTTTCTGCAAATAATTTAATGCCATGACAACAAAAAGACTTCTTGATTTGAGGAAATAAAAGCTGTCCTTGATAACACTTCCAAACCCCCAAACAACAAATTCCTAATAGCTTTAATACTCCTCAAATGCCTTAGAAAAAATATATCAGAAAGACTTTTAGTCAATAAGATCATCATTGTTTTCACAGAGAGCTTCTGTTAATAACAGCTGTGTTAATTGTATTTCTTTAGCATTTCAATTGCTATTCAATGGCATTGGAGAATTTTATTTTATAATTGATGTACTGAATTAACCAGGGACAGCGAATAAATTATTAGGGCTACTGAATGAGCAGAGTAGTTGACTTTTGCTTCTTGATTGGTTGAGCGATCTTGTCCAGTAGGGTTGTTACTGGTGTGTTCCACATCAAATGTCTAACTGGGTATCAAAAAATGTTTACGTAGGTTGAAATAGCTTTTTTTGCTCTTTTCTTCACACGAATCCCAATTAGCATTGCCTATGTCTCCTGAGGAAATAGATTTGTACAATCAAACATGGTAAGTAATAAGGTTAAAAAGCTATTTAATAGGTTTTCCCACAGATTCGGTACAGATTGCTGGCTGACTTTTGAAGTTTAGATTTGTGTAAATTTCATGCCTTTAATTGACATCTCCCCAGAGGGGCTGTAATATAAGGTAAGGTCATAGGAAAAAAAAATGATGGCTTTTTATGGCATGTTTCCCTTTCTTTAAGAATTAAACTCAGTTTACTGGAAGATCTAGTCTTCTAGTTTTGAGGAGGAAGAAGAAATAGAAACATTTGTCCAAAGTAATTTTTAAAAGAGATTAAAGCCACAGGAAAGATAAAATTTTAAAAGAAAACAAATAGTTGCATATGCTTAGAAAATCAGTATGGGGCGCCTGGGTGGCACAGCGGTTAAGCGTCTGCCTTCGGCTCAGGGCGTGATCCCGGCGTTGTGGGATCGAGCCCCACATGAGGCTCCTCCGCTATGAGCCTGCTTCTTCCTCCCACTCCCCCTGCTTGTGTTCCCTGTCTCGCTGGCTGTCTCTATCTCTGTCAAATAAATAAATAAAATCTTAAAAAAAAAAAAAGAAAAAAGAAAATCAGTATAATCTGTCATATGAAACTGAAATCATCTTCCAGCACTGACAGATTTTGTGTCACCTTGAGGACCAAGTAAGCATGCAAAACAATACACATTATAGCTTGCCCACAGTAGAGGCTCAATGGAATAACTCTGGAATGCTTAAACCTAGAGAGACAATACTGTCTTCTATTAATATTAACAATAACTTTTCATATATTCCATTTTCCCTGACAGTCATTATTCTTAATTGATGAGTGGGAGGAAAAGTGGGAAAGAGAACAAGATAATTTAGGAAGGCAATGAGTAGAGATGAAAAATATAGGAAGCTGTATTGAAAGGTAGTTTTATCATTTCTAAGGGTGTCAGATGGAGGAATGCTTTAAATATCTTGTAAAATCTGGACCTGAAGTTCCCTCCAGCTTTGAAACTTTCCTTTACTTGCAAAGATTTTAACTCACTGAATACTTTGCCTTAGAGAGCCAGGGGCCAACTGTTAACTTAAAAATGTGCCATACTTATGCTGTAATTTGGGAAATTATTAAATGACCCCCCAGAAGGATTTCTGGAAGAATAGCTATCATGGACAAGATAATCCCAACAAAACAAAACAAAACCTAGATCAGAAAAACAAGTTCTTACAGCAGAAAAATGGCTCTTCTGTAGACTGAGACAGTGCCTACCTTCAGTTGGTTTTCCGTGGTTGTTAAAGTTTTTATCGTATCTCACCTGCTTCTGCTTCTCAGCTTCACATTCTTATTTAAGCATCAACTTAGCAAGTGCTTCCTCTTTATAATTCAAGGGAAAACCGTGAAGTGTGATGGACATGAAGACATACCTCACAGACTCCCAACCACAGTAAGTGTAACTTACCAGGGACCTCAACTGCCCCTGCCCTGAAATCCGTCACTAAGTTTTGCTGAGGCCACATTTTCCCTGTGCTGCTGCCAGCTCAAGACTGAGCAGAGTAGGTCTGTAAGACAGGCAAGGTTCTGGGAGGCAAGGGACTCCTCTGAGGGCTGACTATGGCTCAAGGAATTCATTTCCCTAATGAAACTTCCTTAGACTACACACCAGTGTAGAATGCGTCCACCCGATCTTCCTTCTGTCTCTCTTTCCCCTGATGTCAGATTCACATTGCACTCTGACGATTCTCCCCACCCACCTGCTCCTTCCTCATTGTTTTCTGATACAGGTGTTTCCCTAGTACAATCCTTACATGTTCAATCCATTTTGACATCTGCTTCTCAAAAGATCCTGGGTAACATGTGGGAGAAATTAGGCAGAACATAACTACATTGACTCTCTGACATTAGTAGACTACTGGATTCAAGAAAATTGGGATTTTAGTACAGATGCAGTTAAAAAAAAGTATACTTGATTTAGTAAGGGGTTAGCTAAGTTAAAAATAAAGATAATTTAGAGCAATAATAGTATTAATAACGGACATTTTATTTTTTTTTAAAGATTTACTTATTTATTTTAGAGGGAGAGAGAGACCTTGTGCCAGTGGCGGGAAGGGCAGAGGGAGAGAATCTCCAGCGAACTCCCGCCGAGGGGGGAGCCACATTTTATTTTTTTTAAAAGATTTACTTATTTATTTTAGAGGGAGAGAGAGAGCTTGTGCCAGTGGGGGGAAGGGCAGAGGGAGAGAATCTCCAGCGAACTCCCGCCGAGGGGGGAGCCCAACATAGGGCTCAGTCCCCGACCCATGAGATCATGACCTGAGCTGAAACCAAGAGTCAGACACTTAACCCACTGAGCCTCCCAGGTGCCCCAATAATGGACATTTTAATAGTGCTTTGTAGTTTGCAATATTCTTTTATGTATAGTGTGCATTTTTGCATTTGAGTCTCATAAAAGTTCTGTATGATAAGTAAATAAACCTGCATAGTGAAGAAACATTATGATGCCTCATTTTACTGATTAGATACTGTTCATCCTGCAAAGCCAAGAGAGTAAATGAACATGACCAAGCCAGTATGTAGTAGAGCCAGAGTTCAAAATTAATTCTGAATTCATGTTCAATTCTCATCACTATAGATACACAGAAAATGATTATGTGTTTTTATTTCGTTTTATACTGTGGCTAATTTGGGAATATTATTCAACAAGTATTAGAATGTTTTCTATATTTAGACTTAAATATTTAAAAATCTATAGATTGGAGGGACTAGAAAGAAAACAAATGAATATATTTGATCATCTCTCTCTGAATGTGATGTTATGTAGCAGTTGACCATTATTGCCAGAAATAAACTGAGTCCTGTCCATGATAGCTCACCTAATTCTCAAAATAACATAGAAAACTGCAAATAACTGAAGTGATAGACATCTTTCAGGTAAGGAGCCAGAGGTATATTAAGGTCCTTTAATGTAGACGAGGCATTCAGTTGCCAGGCAGAATGGCACTTTATTTATGTACCCAGCACAGTAGAGATAATAGACTACCAAGAAAAAATTACTGGATGAACAAAATGAAAAGATTCATATCAAATCTTTCTAACTTAAAAACCTGTCTTCCCATCAAAAAAAACCTTTTCAGAATAACAACTTTTAGGTTAGTTGAAAATGTAAGTTCACAAAAAACCTGCACTTGAATGTTTATAGAAGCTTTATTCATACTTATTCAATTTTGGAAATAACCCAGATGTCCTCCTGTAGGTGAATGGATAAACCAACTATGGTACAGCCATACAATGGAATATTATTCAACAATAGACAGAAATGAAGAAATGAGCTATCAAGCCATGAAAAGACATGGAGGAATCTTAAATGCATATGGCTAAGTGAAAGGAGCCAATCTGAAAAGGCTACATTCTGCATGATTCCAACTATATGACATGACAGAAAAGACAAAACTATGAAGATAGTAAAAAGATCAGTGGTTGCCAGGGGTTTGAAGAGAGGGAGACAAGGATAGGTAGATGGAGCACAGGGAATTTTCTGGGCAGTAAAATTATTCTGATAATGCTAAATGCAAGTTATACATTTGTCAAAACCCATAAAATGTACAGCACAAAAAGGGAATTCTAATGTAAATTGTAGACTTTAGTTAATAATAATTACGTATCAAAACTGACTCATCACTTTTAATAATGTATCACATTAATGCAAGATGTTAATAATGGGAAACTGGGGGCTGGAGAGACTTGCAGGAGTATGTGGGAACTCTACTTTCTGTTCTATAAACCTAAAACAGATAAAATGTACTCTTAAAAAATTGATGTACATAGTTTCTTCGGCCTATGGGATGCATTCTATATTTAGACAATCTTATCTAAATTCCCTTGCTTATGGTAGAGGGAAGGACATAAAAATCAAGGGCAAAGCTTTGCACCCACCAGCAAAGGTGATCTCAGTCTAGGCAGCGGAATCCCCAGACAGATATCAGCAGGTGCTGACAACACCAGGACCCCTGCTGAACAGAGTGTCCTGGGTGGCCGTGCTGCAGCCCAGCAATTGCTGTTTTATGATTATGTTTCCCACATATTCCCAATCCCACTGAGGTGCTAATACATTCTGTTCATCTTTCCATTGAAAAGAGATAATGTCTTTGATCATTTGTTCATGGTTACTGCTCAGGGAGATAATGACACTCAAAATTCCCCTAAACTGAATATTATATTACCTCTTTGGCTCTGCTATTTTTAACACCTTTGAAAGACCATAATGTCATTAAGGTTAAAAAAGGTTCATTGTTCCTATACATTAAAAGATTGCCGGGTTACAGAAATGAGCTGTAAGTGTCTCAGCACAGCTTTAGAGTCTATGTCCTTTGTTGATGAATCTCATTTGAGTTCTATAGCTGAAAGTCCTCCTAAAGTTTTCCCCTGTAGAAGTAATTAATTAGAAAACAAACAAATAAAGCAAATTAAAAAGCCTGAAATGTTTAGACTGTGTTATTGTTTGAAAATCCAATGGTATTTTCCAGTTAGTTCACTCTGAAGAGTCCTATAAGAATATGCTCTAAGTGTGTGTTCTTTAACCACAATTCTGCCTCTCTGTGTATATTGAACAGATGATAAAGAATGTCTCTAGAATCAACTTCAAAATTTTTCTTTTTTATCATTCCTGAATTGTCAGCAGACTCAACATACAAATATGATTAATGGTACATGTTCAATCAGTAAGAATATATTACATACCTTCTAGGTAGAATCAGTACGGCTTTACAGTTTGTTATTCAGAAATCCACTGATTCTGGGGTGCCTGGGTGGTACAGTTGGTTAAGCATCTTACTCTTGGTTTCAGCTCAGGTCATGATCTCAGAGTTATGAGATCGAGCCCTGCATTGGGCTCCACACTGAACGTGGAGTCTGCTTAAGACTCTCTCTCCCTCTCTCTCTCTCTGCCCCCCCACCACTTTCTCTCTCTCTCTCTCATGAATAAATAAATCTTAAAAAAAGATAAAGAAAAGAAACCCACTGATTCTTCTAATTTTAAAAACTGGAAGCTACTCTACAAAGGAAATTTCCAATACAACATCTTACCTAACAGTCAGCCAAGAGAAACAGATATGGTTAATGAAAATAACTGATATACATGTACTTCAGAAAGTTATCATTATGGAAGCGTGCTATTCATTCTAAAACTTTTGTAGCTACAAGACAATTTATGATGATGTTTATGGCAAAGCCAGTGCAATCTATTGACAATGGAAAACTTATGATGTGCCTGAAGAACAGACTATAGTAAATATGGGCTAAATATTTATTCAACACTGTTGATATAAATGAGATATCATAAAAAAAAAGGAAAAAATTATATGCTAAACATCAAGAGCCATGGGGTGCATCTCATTAATACCAAATAAGTATTTACTTATTGACCTTTGGGAAACATTCCTGATTTTTCTCTTTAATTGTTCCTTATATAATTCCTTGTTTCTATAGACTTTTGAAAACAGAATTTTTCTTAATCCAAAAGATTCCATTTCATATTAATTCAAACACATTGGACATAAAGCTATTGATTAGCTACAATACACCAGATACTATATTCCTACCAGGCATACAAACATAAGTAAGTTATCCATTCCACAAACATTAAAATCCAGAACAGGTAAATGAAATGAAACAAGTAGTGTAACATAGTGGTCAAAGCATGGTCTCTCGACTCCAGCTGCATGGATATAATGCAAGCCCTGTTACTAGGAAGGTACATGACTTCCAAAGAGTTACTTAACCTACACGTGATCATGTTTCCCAACTATTAGATGTTAGGCAATAATAGTATCAAGCTCATAGGGTTACTATGAATATTAAATAAATTAATAATGTGTAATTGCTTAAAAGAGTGTTTTTCATACACCAAGAGCTCAATACATATTAGCTATTATGAAAAGATACTCAACATCACTAATTGTTAGGGAAATACAAATCAAAACCATGAGATATCACCTCACACTTGTTAGGAAGGCTATCACTAAAAAGTCAAATATAAGGGTTGGTGAGGATGTGAAGAAAATGGAATGAATCCTCTTACACTGTTGGTGGGAATGTGAACTGGTACAGCTATCATGGAAAACAGTATAGAGGTCCTCAAAAACATGAAAATTAGAATTATCATATGATCCAGAAATCCCACTTTTGGTTATATAGCCGAAGGAAAAAAAAAATCACTATATCAAAGGGATATTTGCACTCTCATGGTCATTGCAACATTATTCACAGTAGTCAAGATATGCAAACAGTCTAAGTGTCCACCAATGAATGAATGGATAAAGAAAATGTATATGTGTATACACACACACATACACACAAGAATGTGATTCAGCCTTTAAAAGGAAGAAAATCCTGCCATTTGTGACAACACTGATGTACCTAGACATTATGCTAAGTGAAATAAGTCAGCACAGAAAGAAAAATAATGCATGATGTCACTTAGATGTGGAATCTAAAAACACAAAAGCAAAAAAAGTTGAACTTACAGAAAAGAGAGCAAAATGTGTTTACTAGGGTTTGGGGTGGGGGATGCGGGGATAGGGGTCAAACGGTAGGAATTTCCAGTTATAAGATGAATAACTTTTGGAAACAATGCATAGTATGGTAATTATAATTAATAATTATGTATTGTATACTTGAAATTTGCTAAGAGAATAGATCTCAAGTTTCCCACGCCCTAAACACACACACACAAAGGATAACTGTGAGGTGATGGACATGTTAATTAGATTGAATGCAATGTATATGTATATGGGTATCACAATGTATATGTATGTCAAAACATCACATTGTATACCTTGTGTGTGTGTATATATATATATATATATATATACAATTTTTATCTGTCAATAATACCCCAATAAAGCTCAAAAAAGGATAGCTATTATATTTCTTTGGCTCTTATTTAGTGGAATAAAAGAGATCATGTGCTAAACGCAGAAGTAGAGGAGGATTGTTGCATAGACTGGACAAGGCTTTACCCAGAAAGGACATTCACATTGATGTTCACAGAGGAGGATTTCTTCAGATGAAAAGGAGAATGAAGGAAACTCCTGCAGAAGAAAGACTGGGAGTGAAAGGAGTGATCTTGTCTGGCTGAGGTTTAGGACATGGAGAGACAGTGAAGGAAATCCAGCTGGGAAGGGAGCTGTGCAGGTGAGACTTTAAAAGCACTTAAATAGGAGCTTAAAGATTTTGGACTGTATCCTATAAGGAATTCAGAGGCAATAAATGGGTTTTGGTTGTTGGTTTAATTCAAAGATGGCAGTGAAGTGGTCAGATCTTTGCTACTGGAAATTTTTAGCAGTGGTGTGGAGGATAACCAGCCAGCAAAGGGACTTGGGAAAGGTAACCCTTTTAGAAAGTTAAAATGTTTAGGTCATGTAATCATAGTAAATAGAGCAGGGATTGGAATGAAGAAGCAGCATGGTAGAGAGGAGACATTGCCAAAGTGAAAACAACATGAGCTTCAGTAAGTTTGCTGTACTGCGCAACTACAAAGTTCACATTTCCCAACATAGATAAGTACATTGCTCACAGAAAGAACAGCTAGCTAATACTTAGTCTCCGCAGAAGCACGTCACACAATATGTGTGAAAGCATCCCCTCACTAGGCAGATAGGAAAGCTGCCCTTTTGTGTTAGCTCTTTGGAAAAGCTTGAGACTAAATGAGAAGAACAGTCCAAAGCAAATTATTAACTGGTGGTATGAGGTGCCTGGATTTCTAAACACCAATTGCATTTTGGGTTTAACACAAGCAAGTCCTTCTCAATAAACACTACAAACTACAGAAAGAGAAACGCTGAAAGCTAGATGCTAAATAGTCCTGAAGAAATATTGCTGTTTTTCCTTACTTTTTAGGCTTTGCTACCAATTAGAAAGAAACCACAAGATGAAATATAAAAGAAAAATACCTACAATATTGTGCTTTTCAATAACCACTAATTTTGCCTTTTTAGAGCAGTTTCTGAATTTATTAGGGACTCCAGAAGTGTTTCCAAAGCTCTGATATAAAGTGCAAAGCCACTGTGCTGTTATTGTTTAAACATTCCAATTCAAGTGAGAGTGTGACCAAAGATAGTTGCCAAGGGCTATTGCCACTACCTTTGATTACTAGTGAATTTCACTTTTGACTAGATACACACTGTCCTTTATATACAGGGAGAGAGTGGAAAATATTACTTACATATCTTTCAAATATTTCTTTTGAAAGTTGCTGGTAGCCAGGAGTTCAGCCTCTGGTATTCTTGTCTTACTTTCCCTGCTGTACAAAGGGTAATTGAGTAATCTGTGCCCTGGTCTGTCTGGAAGTCAATCCCTCCCAATAACCTGCATCTGGCTAATAGCCTTTCTCTTATTTACCATTCAGTTGCTTTTCTGTGTTCTCCTTAAATGCCCCGACTCTGGGAAACAATTTCCAAAATTATGGCATCAAGCCCCCAGGATCATGGTCTGTCATGTTCACCACGCTGTTAACTCTTAAAATGTCTGCCATTGATGTTATGTAACAGATGATATCTTTTTTAAAAATCTCAGTATCAAATATCAGTTCTGTAATTCCTAGTTAAAAGAATACCAGAATAAAGAGACCTGGGTTCTTGTTTCTTCTTTACCTCTAAATCATTATGACTTTGCTTTCTTGGGCCTTAGTTTATTCACACACAAGGCTTAAATATTCTAGGGTTCACATTTCCCAATATAAGAAAAGCATACAATTAATTTTCAACTGGGATTTGAAGCCATACTACTTTTTTCTTTTTCTTTTTTTTTAAAGCAGGCTCCATGCCCAGTGTGGAGCCCAACACAGGGCTCAAACTCATGACCCTGAGATCGAGAACTGAGCCGAACCCAGGTACCCCAAAGCCATATTACTTTTGAGTCTAGACTGGCAAAAGTTTATAAAATACATCAGATTTCTTATGTTCATTTTATAGCTTAATTTGCTGTTGGAGTTTCCAATGAATATTTTAGCAACATGACAACAAACAAACTTTGGTTTTGGTTTTTATCTCTGTATCCACTGGTAAGTGTTTTTAGATAGACCTTGAGTTTGCTTTACATTGCTTAACCACTATCATTTAAGAATTATTAAAAAATTTTTATTACTTTGCCTCAATGTGTAATGTTTTGAATATTAGGATATACCATGTTTTATATTTCTCCAAAAGTACTATCATAATGAGCTCATGAGTTTAAACACACGTTGTAGACAATTCTGAACCAAGCACAGAATCACTTTGTTTCAATATGGAACAAAATGAATTATTATTATTTTATCTTAATTACTTCCATTGTGGATAATAAAAAATTAACTGCATTTAAAAATTACAGTAATATTTCATGTATTCAAGATTATTTAGATATAATTTTCTACGTAACTGAAATCTAACCCCTTATGTACCATGTATATTTTTAATTTTCTTAGATGGAAAACATTTGTACCACATTGCCTAGTCTCCTGACTTCAAATCAAATTATTATATAACTAACATTTATATAGTGCTTAAACATGTGCTTTCCAAGTACATAATATCTTAAACCAAATATCATTCAGAATATAAATGAACTTTTCTGTGATAACTCAGTTATTTTTATAAGCATATACTATGCTGTAACTCACGGAGGAGCTCGGAAACCACTGAAGTGACTAGACCAATTTGCCAGTATACTAAACAGCCCCACCCCAACAGGATTTTGCAACTGCTGTGTTTTGTTTGAAATGATTGATCTTTTCTCTCGGAGTTCCTGTCAGCTGTCACTCTTGTTAATGGGAACAGCTCACACGTGCATAGTACTTCAGCGCCTGCAAAGCACTTTCCCAGACGTTGTTCCATTTTGTGACTGCCTTGTAGTCCCTTTCCAATTTGCCACTAAAGTGCCAGGCCTTTGAAAACAAGATGATCAAACTTAAAAAGAGATTCTATTTAAAGAGTAAACAGTCTCTGAATGAGGACCCCAAGGAGTTTCCTTAGAAAGAAGGTTTAGTTCATGGACATCAGCAGAACCTTTGTGTTTCCCATGAGTTCTTGGCTGGGCTCTGAAAGGTTGAAGATGGCAGATAAGAAGCCTCTGGCTCAATGAAATATATCTGGCTCAATGAAATATATCTGTTATTAATGCTTTTATAAGAAAATGTCTAGTGATTTAGAGACTTTGTACATTTGAATGCAAAATAACCTTAAAGATAATTCATTGCTGGTAACTCATCATACAACCAAAGAGGCTGAGGACCAGATAATTTTTAGTGTTAATGGCAGAACTGACTTAAGGAAACAATTCTTCTGACTCTAAATCCAATATTCTCTTTATTAACACCACACCATGCATTTGCTCTATATCACCTTGGTATTTTTAAAATACTGAGTTTTTAGAAGTTGGGCACAAATAATATGATGAAGATAATACATTTTCAAGTGTATCTACTATGACATGCAAAACAGTATGCAATAGAGTGACTGCCTTTCCCACTATTAAACTGTAAATACTGTATCAATATTTTCTCCGTAGTTTCTGAAGTTGGGAGAGGAAACATTTTAAAAGATATACTAATTTTTTTAAAATGTCATCTGGACTAACCACACACATAAAACATGTATCTTGCAAATACAGAAACCTAAAATAAAAAGAAAAGAAAAAAGAAAGGAGGGAGAGAAGGATGAACTGAGCAAAAGGAAGAAAGGAAGGGAGGGAGGAAGGAAGGGGAACTAGAAGAAAAGTTAGTCGTTCTTGCAATATTAATATTAAGGAAACAGGGTAACTTTTTGTTTCTCAATAGCTTTCTCACATCCTAATATAAACTACAATTAGTTTGTGGTTCAGTCAGCATAAGTATTTCAATTCCAGCCGTCTGGCAGCAGGGCAAGTGTGACTAAATTGGTCACTTCTATTCTAAGTGATTGTGTGAGTCAAAAACTTACTATTTCCCCTAAATACTTCATTGTCAACTAACCAACACAATCAAATATTTTGAGTGAATGCTTTGACTTGATATTTAATTCTTCTTAGGGGTTGAGAATAGCGAGAAAAAAAAAAAAAGGTTGCCTATTACAGTATTTAGTTCATTCTCTTGTTTGTCAAATGACCATACTGGAATAGAAAGAAAATGGAGCAATGACCCTGAGATTAAAATAATTCATTTGAATAACATGATGAAATAATAGTTGTCTTACTTTAGCTCTTTACTACCTAACCACTTTGCAACATGTTTATACTTGACAACAATGAAAAAGTAAAGTACACCTTTTCCCTTGGTTAGGAGAAATTGACTTAAATATTTGCAGATTTATTCTCATGACATATTCATGATGATTCACATATTTAGCCTGGGGAGTAGAATTCTGGAGAAGAATTTCTACTGTCAATTAATATGAAAACCGTGCTGGTAATCGAGTATCACGTCTAAGAAATACACTGGGAGATTTTAATTGGTATGAGTCCTAAATAAAACCTGTAATGAGGACCCTGAGCAGACTATGAGTGAAGCCAGTCAACAACACACTGACCTTCTACAAATGGGTTCTGAAAACAGAGTTATTGTTAGGTAAGACAGCAGGTATTATACTAATTTAAAAGACCAGTATTTATTAGTATAACAGTTCCAAAAATCCATTTTAAAAAGCAGTTCTCCCTAGAGATTGCTAGAGTTAAATGGGGGCTGGGTGGTGTACAAGAAAGGAGTAGCCATATTTGATTTGCTGTTCTCTAGAAATCACATCAGCTTTCTGCCAGAGGATCATAAGGAAATGTGTTTGGTTCTGCTTGCCATCCCTACTAATGTTTACCCTACTTAATCAATTGCATTTACACTTGATAAGTCAATTACATCAAACAAGCACCTCTCCGCCCCCAGAAGATTTTAATCAATGAACAGAAATTAATTGGTATGTAAAAGGACAGACATAAACAAATTTATAGAACACATTTTTAAGGCAAAAAACATTTCTTTTTTTAACAAGATGGGGTTAAAAGGCTTTTCTGTGCATGATTGGAAATCAAAGCTACGTTAAAACTATGTGAGATTTTTGGCTGGGAATTTGGAAAGAATTAACAAAACATACCTTCTCACTGGGCCCATTTACTGAACTGACAATATTACAGTACGAACAAAAACCTACATCATTTCTACATTCTTTCCTAGCTAAAATTTAACATTCTAGTATGATCTTTTGTCTTAACTGGTAATTCACTTATCCGTTTTAGTGTCCTCTTACCTAAAGTCATTTACTCTTAGAGGGTATGAAAAAATATGCACATTTTAAATTGTTTTCTAAGTCTTCAAAATTGAAGACATGGGATCTCCATTCTACATGGGCTTTGAAAATTCTACTTTGCTTGGATTTATACAGTGATTTCAACATTTCTATTTAGGTACATTTTAACTACTTTTATGAACTCAGAAGTAATTTTGTGACATTACGCTATCATAATTTATTGTCATTCATGTGCGTAAAGAAAGGCGAGATAGGTTGTGCCCTTCCTATTGCTGAACATATACATGAACTTGAATATATATCAATACAATTCAAACTCTGAAAGACATTAATATTTATATAACATATTGGAGAAACTGTTTCATTCTATTTTAGAGCAATTTGTGGTGGAACTAAATCTATGGGAAAAATTCTAAAGGCATTGTATCGTATCCCGTATTTATTCCTGTATGCAAGAATACAACAACAGAGAGGGATTTAGTAAGAGGTCATTTTAATTGTTAAACTAATGTTTCTATGTCAACTTTTGTTTCATTAATAGATCATTCTGTGCCTCTGAAGGTTTTATGTGGAAAAGCTTATTAGATTCCTTCAAAGCCTACTGCTCCCAGGTTCAGGCACAAAACTCCTAGAATCTTCACTAATAGAACAAAACTAGTATCTTATCACACTGATCAGGTGACAGCAAGACAAATAAACACATAATATACTAGTAAACAGATAATTAGAACACACTCTCACACCACACACACACACACACACACACACACACACGCAAAACAGGATGACAAACACAAACACAACATGCTGGAAACAAGTTTATCAAACTTAAGACAAATTGCATCGTGAGTCTTCTTTTCTTTTAGTATTGAGAATCTAAGTCCTACGTTCCTTAGCACAGTACTCACACATTTAATTTTTAGAACACTTCTCAATTATGTTGATGTCTTACATTTCAGTATGACCAGAAAGTACTAAATAGTGAGGCAGAATATAATAGAGAGTAGGAAGGAAACCCAGAGGTTTGGTATTCACATGTTCAAGTTTGAACCCTACCACCATGACTTCTAGCTGTATAATCTTGAATTTACTTCTGAACCTCCATGTCTCTCCACTTCACAATCTATAAAATGGAAATAATTGTACCTTTCAACATTAAGCAGATAACGTAGGACATCGATCACTCCGGCACATGGTAGGTATTCACAAAGGACAGTTCAATTGTCCCTTTCAAACAGTAAGAACCAAGAAAATTCTGTTTGGCAACACAGGAGTTCAATGATCATATCTTCCAAATGAAAAATTGGGACATAGTCTGTCAAGTATGAGTACCATTTATGGTGATAGCAGAACAGAATATTTGAAACTGGAAATGTCACTGTAAAACTTTGATGGGTGTTTATCATGCTGTGAGGAATGGAGACATCTGGAGAGCATCTGAGCGCATTTATTTTTAAAGAAATTTTATTTAACAAAGTCTGGTGTCTTCACTTAAAAGGTAGGGATAGCTAAAGCACAAGACATGTCTAGACAGTGATTTTCTCTGGAAAAAAAAAAACCTGCATTACACTTTTCATGTTAATGTAAACTATAGTGGTGACCAATTCTGATATATCCAGATTCAAATACAAGGACAAAGAGAACTTAAAGGAAGTTAGTTTATTATCTGGAATGACTGGAGAATGCTTTTCCCCCTCCTCCTCTACCTCCTTTTCTATTTACTGTCTAGAGAGAAATCATTTCTAATCTTGAATATATTCCGTGACCTTTTAAATGTCCCCTTTTCCTAGTGAAAATGATTCATTGTTGTTTAGAGAAAATAAAAAGAAAACACCCTCATGGTTCTCTGGGTTTAGATGGACAGTACACTTTATTTGAATTCTTTCCTTTAAAGGATACTATAAAACTTTTTTTTTCATTGATTCAATTCAAAAATAGGGTAGAAGACCTTTTCCTTTAGCGACTAAGAATAGTAAGAAGACAATAACAGGGTGAATGAAGAGATGGAAAAAACTTATTCAGGGCATTCATGTTTGAGGGCTAATCTTAACTATATTTCTTCATTGCTCTTTCTGGTCTCTTCCTTACACTTTTGCCACACACACACGCACACCCACACACACACACATATACACACATGCGCGCGTGTGCACACACAGAGCTACGCACAGATTTTTGTTAATTAGACAACTAGAGTATCTATCCTCACTGAGCGGGGTAGAAGTACTCTCTTAAAAGGGACCTCATCTATGAATAACAAATTACCTCACAACTTCACTTAAAGACAGCCTTATCTATCTCAGTCCCTGCTCCGTTAATATGGTTAAAAACCAAGAAATGTTAAAAGACCATATGGTGAACGCTGAATGCGAGAGGGTATGCAGAGTGATGTCTGTGGTAACTGGTATACCAAGTCTAACAAAACTGAAGACAATGGAAGCTACATGATAGATACTTCCTCTTTAGAGACTGACAACAGAAAGCTTTTTTTAAAGCCTATTTAGGTGATAGTGTTTAAAATATTAACTTCCTTTCACCTTTCCCTTTATCCCTATCCTATCTTTCTCCTTTTCTTTGTACATACAAAATAAGAAGCAAAGTTCTTTGTAAATTCTTGAACAAAAATAACTTACCATTTTTATGTTTTTGTAAACTATTAATCCATTTCAATGACATTAAGAAGATAATATAAAACATAATAATTTGAGGATGTACCAGCAGCGCTGCACTACTATATAAACTAAAATCATTGACTATAAAATCATTCACTTGATTTGCAAAATTTAAATATATTTCTCTATGTAACAAACATTTAATATTGAGAAACTGCAATGCATTGTTGGACTTTGTTGTTATGCTGTGCAATGCTTCATATGTAGAAGGCCTTTTCTGATCATATTTATTTTTTCATAGATCCCTTAAGTTTTTCTGATAGAAAAAAAGATTGGGTATCTTCAAAATCCACATATTTTAAAAAGGAGTTACAAGCATTTCTGCTAAACATTGTGAGCTTATCATGAAGGGAGGTATTTAGGCTTTAAGAACAACCAGTTGTTAGAAGCTAAGAAAAAGCAAGAGGGAGAAAGCAGAAATGGTCTAGCTCTCCTTTGTAAAAAGTTTATATGCATTGTTTAATGTAAAACATATTCTGTAATTCTGTAATTTTCAATGCCCTTAACTTTTCCTGTACCTTTAGGTAGAACAACCAACCCATTCTCAGTTAATTATTTATCTGCAGTCAAAGGGGGTCACCGCACTTTGATCTCACTTGCTAATGTCAGACACAACGTGGTTCTGCATGTTTGCCATGTAAAATGTACTCCACCCAGCTTCCATACAAGCTCAGGTTCTTCATACAAAAATAAGTTCTTACTCATGTTGTGTTTTTCTTTTTTAAAAGTTTGGTGTCTTCAGGAAGGAAAAATAAAATAAGATAAAAATAGAGAGGAAGACAAACCATAAAAGACTCTTAATCAGGGGCGCCTGGGCGGCGCTGTCGTTAAGTGGCTGCCTTCGGCTCAGGGCGTGATCCCGGCGTTCTGGGATCGAGCCCCACATCGGCTCCTCCACTGGGATCCTGCTTCTTCCTCTCCCCCCGCCCCGCCGCTTGTGTTCCCTTTCTTGCTGGCTGTCTCTCTGTCAAATAAATAAATAAAATCTTAAAAAAAAAAAAAAAAGAGAGACTCTTAATCATAGGAAAAAACTGAGGGCTGCTGGAGGGGAAGTGGGTAGAGAATGGTATAACTGGGTGATGGGCATCAAGGGGAGCACATGATGTAATGAGCACTGGGTGTTATATGCAACTGATGAATCACTAAACTCTACCCCTGAAACTAATAACACACTGTATGTTAACAAAATTGAATTTTAAAAAAGTTTGGGTTTTTTTTTTTTCAAAGTTTGGGGTTTTCACTCTTTTATTGTCTTGAGTTTGGGTATGTCATTTTTTTTTTTTTTTGAACCAGGACTCTTTCTTCACAGATATACCCTCTGTCTATGCCCATCTTCAAGTTTTTTTCTTCCTTTATGGAACAAATTTCACCCTGTTCATTCTCCCCCTCTCCACACCAAATGTCTTTCTTGACTGTAGATATATCTGTGAGGACTCTGTTAACGAGACACTGTGATAACTGCCAGCCCCTATATGGCTTCAAGGACTTGAAGTATCAAAGAAGAAACCAAAGGACTAGGTTACTTTCTGGTTGTTTCAGCTTTTTGACATGGAATGTCCTAGCAGGTGTAGTGGTAAAGAGATCTCATCAATGAGTTCATCACTTTAGATGCCGCCAGACATGGAAGGAGTGTTATTTTGATGAAGAGGATGTAAAATGTTCAAAGCTCTCAGGCAAAACAAAACAAAACAAAACAAAACAAAACAAAACAAAACAAAACAAAAACTCTCCTAACCTGAATGAGTAAAGAGAGCAGGAAGGAAAGATTTCGAAAGGAGAAAAGCATTAAAGCACCAAAACGAAGGGAGGCATCTGGGAGTAGCAATAAGAAAAAAAAGATAAATAGATAGGGGCATCAGCATAAAAAGAAAGCATTGTGGCCTGGCAAACTGCTATTAAAACATATCTTTTTAAAGAGGGATCAAACCTTTTCCTCTTCTTAAGTAAATGAGTTATTTAGGGGGAAAAAAAAGAAAGAAAGAAAGGAAGGAAGGGAAGGAGGGAGAATGGAAGGAAGAATGGAAGTTTCATTATCAAACAAAACATCCTTTGCTATGTTCTAGAATATATCAGATTAGTGATGGCATGCTTTGTTCTCATAAAATACTAGCACATCATTCTGATTATGAGAAAAGTAGAAGTTGATGACTAGAAAGAGACCTAAAACTAATTTTACATTAAGTATGCAATAATTTTTTTCTAAAGGACCCCAAATCCTTACAAAGATATCCCCCTTCTTCCCAGCGTGCAATTACTAAGGAAAAAAAAAAAAGAGAAATAGAGAAAAGAAAAAGAGAAAATGGTTCATTCTACAGTAGGGGAAGTGGAACAGGAAACTCTTAAATGGTTTTGATATATAGGAGGATTTAAAACACATCATCTTTAGTCAGACAAAACAGTCCTGGGATCAAATCCTGGCTTTATCATTTACAAGCTGTGAGCTTGAGAAATCACTCAAACACCGAAAACCTTAGTTTCCTCCTGTGTAAACTGGGGATAATAATGGTCTTTATTTCCTAGGGTCACTGTGAGGCCAAAATGAGTTCATTTAAATTATCATGGTGGAGAGCCTGATACATGAGATTTTTTATTGTTGCTGTAACAAATTACTACATAGTGGCTACAAAATAAGAATTTATTATCTCACAGTTACTGGAGGTAAGATGTCTGACATGGGTCTCATTGGGCTAAATCAAGGTCTCATCAGGGTTATGTTTCTTTCTGAAGGCTCTGTGGGAGAATCCATTTCCTTGTTACCACTGCCTTCTAGAAACTGTGACGTACATTCCTCATCTTGTGCCCTTCTTCCATTTTCAAAGCTAACAATATTACATCTTTTCCTCACAGCAGCACAAAAGCTTTTCTGCTTTTAGCAGCTCATGTACTTTTGTTGGACCTACCTGGAAATCTAGGATAATCTCCCCATCTCAATGTTCATAACTTTAACCACATCTGCAAAGTCACTTTTGCCATGTAAAGCAACATATTCTTGGGTTATGGAGAGTAGAATGTGGACATCTTTGAGTGGGGTCAATATTCTGCTTATCCCAGGCTGGTACCCCAGAATAGTGTTCCATAAATGTTATTACTTTCTTATTACTATCATTATCATTACTATTTTGTTGACAGTAGTGTGGTCCTACACTTAATAGACTCTTACAACCTAGGTATTATTTTGTTACTCTGACCTCCAACACATGTCCACACTGCTCATTTGTCAGATGAGGAATTGAGAGCAAGAGACGGGAAATGACTGATTTGCACAAGGCCATCCCAGCCAGTTGATGTGGATTTTCTACAATTCATAGTTCCTTACTCACATAGTGCTTTCCCCATTTTACAGTGCCGAGAACAGTAATCTAGAGTGTACACCTAATATCTATACTTAATTTGAAATTTACTTTGTATAGAACCTCAAAAATATCAAACTACTTAACTTGCAAAACCAAGAACACTAGAAAAATAAAACAATTTTTCTGCTTTACATAGAAATGTTCTTAAAATGTATTAGGGAGAATACTTATAATTGCTAAGCCTCACTGAAGTCATGTTGGAATTGAGATTTGGAAAAAGTGAGTTTTTAGAGCACAACTATTATATCTCTATGCTTCTCTTTCTCCTTGCTTTTTCTTGCATTTTTCTTTCCATTCCCTTTTTTGTTCCCATAGTTCTGAATATGCTTCTTCAGTAGGAAAAATTAACACAAAACAAAAAATTAGTTTTTTCTCCCAAATTTTTTCAAATTTTTACACATCTGACGAATAGTTGTATTGAACTTATTTGAATAATGAGAAACAGTGATAGAAAAGTTCTACCAATCTAAAGAAATCATTTGTGATCATTACTTCTTTTTGTAAATTCTGTATTTTTTTTCTTTAGGACCCCGTGGGNTTTTTTTTTTCAAAGTTTGGGGTTTTCACTCTTTTATTGTCTTGAGTTTGGGTATGTCATTTTTTTTTTTTTTTGAACCAGGACTCTTTCTTCACAGATATACCCTCTGTCTATGCCCATCTTCAAGTTTTTTTCTTCCTTTATGGAACAAATTTCACCCTGTTCATTCTCCCCCTCTCCACACCAAATGTCTTTCTTGACTGTAGATATATCTGTGAGGACTCTGTTAACGAGACACTGTGATAACTGCCAGCCCCTATATGGCTTCAAGGACTTGAAGTATCAAAGAAGAAACCAAAGGACTAGGTTACTTTCTGGTTGTTTCAGCTTTTTGACATGGAATGTCCTAGCAGGTGTAGTGGTAAAGAGATCTCATCATGAGTTCATCACTTTAGATGCCGCCAGACATGGAAGGAGTGTTATTTTGATGAAGAGGATGTAAAATGTTCAAAGCTCAGGCAAAACAAAACAAAACAAAACAAAACAAAACAAAACAAAACAAAACAAAAACTCTCCTAACCTGAATGAGTAAAGAGAGAGGAAGGAAAGATTTCGAAAGGAGAAAAGCATTAAAGCACCAAAACGAAGGGAGGCATCTGGGAGTAGCAATAAGAAAAAAAGATAAATAGATAGGGGCATCAGCATAAAAAGAAAGCATTGTGGCCTGGCAAACTGCTATTAAAACATATCTTTTTAAAGAGGGATCAAACCTTTTCCTCTTCTTAAGTAAATGAGTTATTTAGGGGGAAAAAAAAGAAAGAAAGAAAGGAAGGAAGGGAAGGAGGGAGAATGGAAGGAAGAATGGAAGTTTCATTATCAAACAAAACATCCTTTGCTATGTTCTAGAATATATCAGATTAGTGATGGCATGCTTTGTTCTCATAAAATACTAGCACATCATTCTGATTATGAGAAAAGTAGAAGTTGATGACTAGAAAGAGACCTAAAACTAATTTTACATTAAGTATGCAATAATTTTTTTCTAAAGGACCCCAAATCCTTACAAAGATATCCCCCTTCTTCCCAGCGTGCAATTACTAAGGAAAAAAAAAAAAGAGAAATAGAGAAAAGAAAAAGAGAAAATGGTTCATTCTACAGTAGGGGAAGTGGAACAGGAAACTCTTAAATGGTTTTGATATATAGGAGGATTTAAAACACATCATCTTTAGTCAGACAAAACAGTCCTGGGATCAAATCCTGGCTTTATCATTTACAAGCTGTGAGCTTGAGAAATCACTCAAACACCGAAAACCTTAGTTTCCTCCTGTGTAAACTGGGGATAATAATGGTCTTTATTTCCTAGGGTCACTGTGAGGCCAAAATGAGTTCATTTAAATTATCATGGTGGAGAGCCTGATACATGAGATTTTTTATTGTTGCTGTAACAAATTACTACATAGTGGCTACAAAATAAGAATTTATTATCTCACAGTTACTGGAGGTAAGATGTCTGACATGGGTCTCATTGGGCTAAATCAAGGTCTCATCAGGGTTATGTTTCTTTCTGAAGGCTCTGTGGGAGAATCCATTTCCTTGTTACCACTGCCTTCTAGAAACTGTGACGTACATTCCTCATCTTGTGCCCTTCTTCCATTTTCAAAGCTAACAATATTACATCTTTTCCTCACGGCAGCACAAAAGCTTTTCTGCTTTTAGCAGCTCATGTACTTTTGTTGGACCTACCTGGAAATCTAGGATAATCTCCCCATCTCAATGTTCATAACTTTAACCACATCTGCAAAGTCACTTTTGCCATGTAAAGCAACATATTCTTGGGTTATGGAGAGTAGAATGTGGACATCTTTGAGTGGGGTCAATATTCTGCTTATCCCAGGCTGGTACCCCAGAATAATGTTCCATAAATGTTATTACTTTCTTATTACTATCATTATCGTTACTATTTTGTTGACAGTAGTGTGGTCCTACACTTAATAGACTCTTACAACCTAGGTATTATTTTGTTACTCTGACCTCCAACACATGTCCACACTGCTCATTTGTCAGATGAGGAATTGAGAGCAAGAGACGGGAAATGACTGATTTGCACAAGGCCATCCCAGCCAGTTGATGTGGATTTTCTACAATTCATAGTTCCTTACTCACATAGTGCTTTCCCCATTTTACAGTGCCGAGAACAGTAATCTAGAGTGTACACCTAATATCTATACTTAATTTGAAATTTACTTTGTATAGAACCTCAAAAATATCAAACTACTTAACTTGCAAAACCAAGAACACTAGAAAAATAAAACAATTTTTCTGCTTTACATAGAAATGTTCTTAAAATGTATTAGGGAGAATACTTATAATTGCTAAGCCTCACTGAAGTCATGTTGGAATTGAGATTTGGAAAAAGTGAGTTTTTAGAGCACAACTATTATATCTCTATGCTTCTCTTTCTCCTTGCTTTTTCTTGCATTTTTCTTTCCATTCCCTTTTTTGTTCCCATAGTTCTGAATATGCTTCTTCAGTAGGAAAAATTAACACAAAACAAAAAATTAGTTTTTTCTCCCAAATTTTTTCAAATTTTTACACATCTGACGAATAGTTGTATTGAACTTATTTGAATAATGAGAAACAGTGATAGAAAAGTTCTACCAATCTAAAGAAATCATTTGTGATCATTACTTCTTTTTGTAAATTCTGTATTTTTTTTCTTTAGGACCCCGTGGGAAGAGTTAATTCATCAAAAGAATAACTGGTATTATCTGACCAAAAACCTTTTCAGCAATAAATTCAGCTATTTAACATATGTACAGGTGATGCAATTTCTGGTTTACATGTAATCGATAAATGGCAAAGTAGATCTCCTACAATGCCCCAGCCATGCTCAATTTATCTTCTCATGGCATTGTTATGTCCTTTAGTAGACTAGTGTCCTGAGTATAAACACAAACATACACGATGCCTCAAAGTATGTGTTATTCTGTTACAAATTGGCTTTTCTTTGGAGAATACTTCCTTATTGCTTTGTATTCAAATTACAGATTAAAATTAAGTAGAAACTGCAGATATTGGAAATTCATTTTTCATTTATGGGAGCCCATGCAGGGTCAAAGATAATAGTATTCAGAAAGATTAGTGCCAAGAACATCCAAGATTTATTGAGTTCAATTCAGTAAATGATGAAGAAGGAAGCAGTCCAATAGAAGTCTCTTTTTAATTTAACTGTACATGGAGAGAACATTTAGAAACCAAAATCCTAAATCTCTCTCTCTCTATATATAGTATATAGATACTTTGTTTTCAACCATTCCTCTCAACAACCCCTCCCCCCAACACACAGTCACATAGAGTTACATCTCAAATAACAGAAAACACACAGGAAATAAAGAGCCATGGGATACAAGTGTGTACTTAAGAAAGAACAGTACCTTTACTCCTGTTTTCAAAGGTACTACAGGCTAAGAGGATTTGGTGTCACAAAGTAAACCTGAACAGGTATCTTTATTTCCCAGATACCTTTTGCTAAGCGTTAAAATAATTTTATCCAACATGGTCATTTGGCATCACTCTTCTACCGTTAAGACATCAACTGAATGTTTGTGAAAGGGTAGGAACAGAAGAGGCTCGAAGATTTGGTATTTAAGAAATGTGAGATAATAAAAACTTGACTACAATGCCTAAATAAGGAAGACACTTTTGACCTAGAATCTCTCCATGAAGAAAACTTTTAGAAGAGAGGCCACTTGCAGCCTGAGATATATTTTTGAGCCTCACTTCTCCAAATTCCTTAGTTACTTTGCTAGGGAAACAAAACATCTTAAAATGTACATTGTAATCAGATCTGAGTGGTCGAAACTGATAGCGGCAGCACTAACTCTACTTCTAAAGTGCTATTGGGACAACGACTGGAATGTGAAAAATAACACAGGTGAAAATCATTTGGTGGTGACCCAGCTGAGTGAGTTCAAGTGATGTATGGGAAAAAATACCCAGATAAATTTCTTTTTTTATAGTAATAAGTCTTTACACTATGCCAACACAGTCTTCAGAGAACACAGTTTATATTCAGTCCAATAAAATGGATTGAATTATGCCTGAAGGCAGCATATAAATGCATATATTTACACTGACACTTGTTTTATATATATTTTTCCCTGGGGAATGAAATGTTCTGGATGAGAAAATTTTCAAGTTAACTAAAATATAGGCATTTAATTATAAAATGATATTAACAAAGCATGCTTTGACATTTTGGGTGGCAATTTTTCCAAAATGCACTGAACACTCCACTGATTTAGCCATCCAACTTGGTAATATCTTGCACATAATCTATCCTATTTTTGATGATATGAGGGCCATAACTATTGTCCTTTATTTAAGAGAATGAATCCCCTAGGAGGTACTTTGTGGTTTGAATGTGCTGGACCACCCACTAAGTGCCTTCTGAATTGCTGTGTTTTTGTAAATTCTGATTCTTTCATCTCCTTCATCACTGTCAACCATCATTTCTTTAGTATGCCTGGTTTAATGATTTCCCTTCCTGTCCTTGCCAATCTAACCTGTCTTCCACTAAAATGAACTAAATCATAAGAGGGAATCAGACAACTGAGATGTAAAACCTAGCAGTCTTAATTTTTCACATAAAAACCTAAATCAGTAGATTCTTAATTTTTTTGTTTTTCATTATCTCAGTCCCGGAACACTTTCTCCTCCTTGCTTTGGGAATAAATGCAGAGCTAGTTCTGGATAAGTACCACCGTAAAAATCTGGCTTAATAAATATGGCATAAATGGATTTGCTTTTGTCACCTTAAACCATCAGAATACAATATGAAAAAAAAAAGTGGTACTTACTGACATTACATAGGAGCTGGTTAGAAATAAAAAGCTCAACGCCACTCTCATCCCCAAGACCTACTGAATCATTATTTTGACAGTATCTCTGTATGATCTTTATGCACTAGTTTTGAGATTTATTTATTTGTTTGAGAGAGAGTGAGAGCAGACACACATATGCAGGGGGGAGGGGCACAGGGAGAGAGAGAAAGAGTCTTAAGCAGAATCTGCACTGAGCATGGAGCCTGATGTGGGGCTCCATCTAATGACCCTGAGATCACGACCTGAGCTGACACCAAAAGTCAGACACTTAACTGACTGTGCCACCCGGGTGCCCATATGCACATTAAGTTTGAGAAGCACTGACTTAAAACATAATACTCTCCAATAAAAGGCTCTCCAATGATGACTTTCACTACTGAGAAATCAGGATTTTCTGTTCTTGAATCTGAATTTTTCCCTTTAATGTTGCTCAGTTTACCTTCATGGAATATCTTCATTATATGACATACCCTCAGCAAAAATTGTATCTTTATGAAAAAATCTCTGAGTTTAAGTGAGTTTTTTGTGGATAGATAACAAATAGTTTCAACTCAATTTAGAACCAAGAATCACAGATTTTTAAATTCTTAAGGAATGCTACCATCAGGTTCAACCTGTTCCCTTCCTTTTGCAGAAGAGAAAACTGCAGTCCAGAGAGGTGAAGTGATTTGGTTTACCACAATAATCAGGCATTAATTTGATTTATACTATCTTACTCACACATCCACATGTTCATTGATGATAAATCAATTTTTTTCTTTTCTTTTTTTCTGCTTTGTTTTCTGTTGAAATTCATGCACTCACCCCTTTTCCACACATCAGTGTCAGAGCTATCTAGTGGGTTTATTCTCCCTTAGATTTCACTCTACATATCTTTATCAAGACTTGGAGTAGGTTCCCATTAATTTAAGTCTCACATTTAGTTCTATCTTTGCTCCTGGGCTTGGGTCTAAAATAAAGCTTTATTCATTTTCCCCTGCAATTCTGGTCTCCATTTCTGTCTGGATTAACCATCACATTCATGTTGGTGGCACTCAGTGCAAGAAGCAACCTGAATTTTGCTGGCTCGGTTTAGGAACTCTTCTTAAACCAGGAACCTAATCTTTCCCTGTTCTATTACTAGATCTTGAGCTGGTCTTGCTCTCTACTCTGTATGTTTTTGGTCTCCTCTCTGGGGTAAGCATAAAAACACTCAGCTCCACCTCCTTCTCTGAATCCACGTTTAACTCTTAAGAGTAAGTACTAATGTTAGTACTCATGGCAAAGGCAAGATTGTAAGAGATTATGCTTTTTAAGAGTTCTTCTGTTTCCAGTGTCCCTATCTTGGGACCTGCTACAGCTCTTAGATTATTTGTCCTCTTTGCATGGTTTTTCTCTTATTCCTCCTGTGTACTAATGGGGGAACATAAGCAAGAACACTTCATTTCCTTCTCACAAGCCTATGACATAAACCAGGGAAAGGGGAACAGGAGTTGACCCCACAAATTAGATTTTAGTCTGGGCCTTATGTTAGATGTACACTCCATTAGGCGGAAGTTCAGCTCAGCTAGCCAAGAGCAGAGATTGCATAGGGACTTAAGTTTAAACCCCAATTACTAATAAAAAGTATTAATTTACCTGGAACCTCCCTTAGGCATACCTCACTATGTGAGTCTGGGAGATGAATGTGACTAGAAAAATAAAATGGGAGGTGGCCCTCTTCCAATGGGCCCTCACAATTTTACAGTTAGATTTTTTAAAAATAGTTATTCCATTTCCAAAATGTATGACTCGTGAATCGTAGCTGGTTTCCTCAAATGAAAGCTTTCCTTTTTAGAAGGCTTATAGATAAAACTCCTGCGAAACTAGGCAAAACTTCTTCATTCACTAGGTAACCTATTTTGAATCTTAGCCTAGCATAGCAACTAAATAAATAAATATGTCTTGTACTCTGCTTAGAGAGATAGCACAAGAATAATTCACTGGTAAAAATAACCTAATTTTAATGCAAGTGTTTATTTTCAAAATATAATCCATCCATTTTAAAGTTAGACCTTATGCTAACCAATCTGAAAATTAATGTTGAAAGATAAATGGAAGTTATTTCCTGAAGCAAGTTTCCCATCTGTAATTTTAGGAATGCCTTTGGATTGGTTAATTGTCAGAAGCTGACCTTCCTAAATGCCCCATATCTAGTGAATTAATTTAACTATATATGCATCCTGCCCTGTGGTAAATTATATAGTAAGCAGCCAGTGCAATTATTAACAGATGCATGTTTGCTAAGATGCATGATGAGAATTCAAAAGGCTGTAGAACATATTCTCCTCTTATTCAAAACAAATGTTAATTGTCCTTAATACGGAGTTCGTCATACAATTTGCTCTCTTTCTACTCCTCTCCCCCTTAAAGAATTACCGAGTTATAAAGACACAACTGAGGTTTGTTGAATGCCCATTTGGAAGGTAGAAAATATATCAGGGTTTAAAATCTGGTATAATAGGGGCGCCTGGGTGGCACAGCAGTTAAGCGTCTGCCTTCGGCTCAGGACATGACCCCGGCGTTACGGGATCCAGCCCCACGTCAGGCTCCTCCGCTATGAGCCTGCTTCTTCCTCTCCCACCCCCCCTGCATGTGTTCCCTCTCTCGCTGGCTGTCTCTATCTCTGTCAAATAAATAATAAATAAAATCTTTAAAAAAAAATAAAATAAAATCTGGTATAATAGTCTTACTCAGAGAATAGCAATTTATGTGAAAATTCAGTAAGTGCCACAACATCTCCAACAGCTGAGTATAGTGAGCAACTATGCGCGAAAGCATTTTTTAAAAATCAAGCTGAGCTTTAGAAGTATCTATCACAATATTAAGATCTTCATTCTATAAACTGGACTGGTGCCTCTCCCAGTAGGACTATCACTGTAATGACACTGCCCAGCAGGATGCTGTTTCATGAAGCATGAGAGGATCAGGGATTTCATTTAAAAACATTAAATTTAGAAAAGTTCAAAGTTGCTACAAATAAACTCTTTTAATGTTTTAGTTAAAAGTTACTGAAACAACTATTTAACCTAAAAAGTTTTATAGGCAGTAACTTTCTAGTAAGAAATCTGATCTTGTTTTTTCGGCAGCTGATAAACCATCAGGAGAAGCTAGTCCTTCCTTCACTCAGGTTTTAAGAAATAGTCTTTTTGGTAAATTGACATAATTTGAGCTAATCTGTATAGCAGAGGCAAACCTTAAATTCACACACCATTATTTTGATTCATATAATTTTGTGCTTTTCTTAAAATGCCTATACATGCTATCAATTAACATTTATCATTACTCAGTGATAAATACAAAGTTCAAAAATAAGAAATAGGCTTTTCTGAGGTAAAGAAAAAAATGAGTACATACTGGCAATTTTATAGTTTGACCTACAACCAAGGTTGGTAGATATATAATTTCATTAGTACCATGATTATCATTTAATAACCCAGATAGTTGGCCTGCATTATGCATTAATTGAATGAATGAATAAATTGTGGATAGTTGACATAATTCATCTCTCAGTCTTCTTATATACCTTATATCACAACTTTCTGGGCTAAACTGTATTGATTTAGTGTGTCTTTTGCATTCTGGGAAGCACAGATCAGGTGGATTTCTTCTGTATCTTTTGGTTATATGCAATGGCTTTCCATGTACTTCTCTCTTCTCTTTTTTTTCCTTCTCTTTCCCTCCCTCCCTTCCTTCCTTTCCCCCACTCCCTACCCTTCTCTCTCACACACATACACACACAATGTAGTCCTATCTGGAGTCTCAAAAATAAACTAGATTATCTACAAGGGTTCCTTTCAGGACTATAATCACAAGATTTCTTTCAAACTTATATACACAGAATACTCGAGGCAAAACACAAGTATATTTTTTGACCAGGAACAGTCTGTGTGTGATCACTGATGGACAACAGTTTGGACACGCCATCTACAGGTTTCTTTTTATGCCACATTAAAGATACAAGATTGAGTTCTGTCAGAATATCTACTTTTAGGGGCGCCTGGGTGGCACAGCGGTTAAGCGTCTGCCTTCGGCTCAGGGCGTGATCCCGGCGTTATGGGATCGAGCCCCACATCAGGCTCCTCTGCTATGAGCCTGCTTCTTCCTCTCCCACTCCCCCTGCTTGTGTTCCCTCTCTCGCTGGCTGTCTCTATCTCTGTCAAATAAATAAATAAAATCTTTAAAAAAAAAAAAGAATATCTACTTTTATTTTTATCTCCGTATGTAAACAAAGTTTATTTTCATAACTCAAGATTTAACTGTTAAAATGTGAACAATGAATAAAAAATTACAATTTAATTTTTGAGCAAATATTTATGGAACACTCAGTAATACTGAGTATGTTTTCAAGATTTCTACCATTTGCCAAAGAACTCCTTCCTGGTTTTAATTTTGCTTATGGTCCCAGTGAAAAGTATTTGCTTTCCTAAGGTATAAGAGCAAAATGGTTCACTAGCCTCCCAACTGTTTCTCTGGCTAGGCAAAGCCTTCCTTTTGGTGGCACATATCCATGACAGCTGTTTATCCCACATGTTTCCACTGAAAGCATATTAACCTGAGCACCTGGGGATAATTATCATCATGTATAAAATGCCTCTGGATGTTAATGATTCATCTTCTTCGCCCTCCCTTCATTTACTCGACCCTGCTATTACAATGTTCCAAACTCTTTGGGTCGTCATAGTCCTGATAATACAAAGTCATCTGCATTGCCTTTGGTTAAGAAAGCTTGAGCTTGGGTTGATATTTTTCAGTTAACTGTGCAAAATTCAATAAACAGACCTTTTTAAAAATTTCCCACGAAGGTATGTATTAATATTCACTAGTAATAATAATGTGATTCACTGACCTTTGTTCACCTGGAATCATTCATATTTAACATTTTTCCCTTTGGATATGGGTGTGTCAATCATATAAGAAGCATTAGGGTTAAGTTTGTGAAGGAAAACATCACCAAAACCCTAATTATAGATTTTCTTGATCTGGTTTTCCAACTGTTATATAATGAAAATAACTCATCCAGTAGAACAAAAATGACAATAGTTGCTCTGTAACTTTCCTACTTATATGATTTTCTTAGTTGATTTTTCTGATACATAGTATGAAGTTGACATATGATGGCTGTATTTGTCTACTTTTATTCCCTCAGAAATTGCTTTCAACTAAGAGTGTTTTGCTGCTTTTCTCCAGTGCTGTATCTAAAATATTAGAGGGAGCTTTCACATCATTTTATTGAATTTCTAAATTTTACAAATTAAAAAAGATAAAGAGACATCAAGACTTGTTTGAGAACACACAACTTGTTAAAAAGGTACTTGTCACTTAATTGGGTTTTGTAAAATCCCAGACAGGCTAATCTCTGGCACTCAGTACATACCAAACTATAACTCTAATAAAAATTGTTCATTATTGTATGTAGCTCATTTCACCCCTTTCACCACAATGTAACTTGTGGTCACATGTATTCTATAATACACATTCCTTGCTTTTGACCTCCATGGTATCTTGCTTTCCTGCTACTTTCTACCCTGCGTGCTCCTTCTTTATCCCTCTCTGCCTGGCTATTTAGGTTATATGAACTGCATCCAGTTGTGGGGATCTCTCTAATTGCATATAAAGCCCTGACCACGCTCTTATGACCCACACCCATATTTTCAATTGCTCACAAGTCCTCTTCACCTGAACATTTCACGGATACCTTAAACTTAATATGGCCCAACTT
Organism: Ailuropoda melanoleuca; assembly: GCF_002007445.2. NCBI lineage: Eukaryota > Metazoa > Chordata > Mammalia > Carnivora > Ursidae > Ailuropoda > Ailuropoda melanoleuca. The sequence goes on along the minus strand of NC_048218.1, from coordinate 49,786,098 downwards.
GAACTAATGATTCTCTTATTTTCCTTACTCTGTCATCTATAGGCTTCTTCTCCTCTTACATTTTCTACTTGATTATTAATTCAGCAATCTATGCAGGCAATCAAATTGGGCACTTGAGTGTCACTCTAGATTTCTCTACCACCCTGAGTTCTCTATATTTAATGTCACGAAGTCATCCTAACATCTTTCATGGGTAATATCTGTCATCTGTGTCCTCCTCATCGTCCCCATCCTACCATGGCTCATTGTAATGCCTAACACATAGTAAGTGCTCTATAAATATTTATTGATGAGTGAATAGAACAAGAATGAACACATGAATGATGACTAGGACATAGCTGCTACCCTCATTTAGCTCACTGTCAAAAAAATACAGACAAAAAGATACATAATGCATGTTATGTTCCAGGAAAGGTCATATATGGAAAGAATTTTACCTAAGCTGGGCTCAAAAAAGTCTACCTAAAGTATGAAAACCTAGGTAATGAATAAATTTATTTTTCATTTACATTCTACTTAGTTTTCTGTTCATCTCTTTAGATTGAGTAGCTGGAGAAAATTGGAAGTTGATAAGGGAAATTCTGTGATTTCCACATAGACCAGTTTGGTTTTTCTACTCCTCAGGAAGCCATGACTGCTTAGATGATCTTGGGTACAATTTTTCCTAAAGGACTTCAGATCTCTGTTTTACAAAAGTAATGACTCATAGAGAAACTTTAGTCAAAAGTTTCAAACTTTAGTCACAAATCATGAAACATGAGGCTTCAATCAAATAGCTGATTACATTGTTCAATAAGCTTTTATATGAATTCAAATGATTATGTTTTAATATAAAGTATGGGCTACACAAACATACTGACAGCTATAATAGGATCACATTCAGTCTCAGCCTCCTGGTGAACTATGCTCCAGTTCTGGGCTTGTCTCAGCTATGTGGTGACACTCAAAATGAACAGGATTTTTCAGTGGTCTTTCCAGATTTATTTGTTCTGATATGGACAAACTATGCACTAATATCATCATCATCATCCAACTTTCCTTAATACATTCTCTGTAAAATAAATTCCCCTTGAGAACTTAGAAACTTTCTTTATAATATGAATTAATATTAGTAAAAAGTGATCAAGTTTCACCTAGCATTTCTTGACCCTTCTTTAAAATTTGTTTTCCATTACACTTTCTTTTCAGGGTTAGCCTACAGTTTTAATACCTATCGAGTAATAACTCTGTATATTCTTTATTTACCAGATATGATTCAGTAAATAGTGAAGAAGCCAAAAAATTTAACTCTCATTTTGAATTAAACATATAATCTGTCTTTAATGAACTGATCTAACAACTCAAATAACACCTTTATGATTTTTACAAAGACTAAGAAATACCTAAATAATAGACAAAGGGAAAACATAGCTTTGTTTTATTTTTTCTCCATCAAGAAAAGCTCTCATCCCTAAATTTGTGCCCTTGCATGTCTTAATTTACTTTATGAAATAGATGGGGAAATTTAATACACCAAAATTCTCCCCTATTGGTCCCCTTTGGTAAAAACATCATTTAAAGTCTGTATTTAGTCCAGACTGCTTATAGAATTAGTCTTTCTGAAAAAGAGAAGAAAAATGTACTAATTCAGAATTACACACTTTTTAACATCTTTTCACTTACTTTTAAGTTCTCTTAATGCCTAACATTACATTTTTTTTTTTTTAAAGATTTTATTTATTTATTCAACAGAGAAAGAGACAGCCAGCGAGAGGGAACACAAGCAGGGGAGTGGGAGAGGAAGAAGCAGGCCCATAGCGGAGGAGGCCTGATGTGGGTCGAACCCGTAACGCCGGGATCACGCCCTGAGTCGAAGGCAGGCGCTTAACCGCTCTGCCACCCAGGCACCCCTAACATTACATTTTTCACTTGATAACCTATAACTTGTGCTATGAATGCTCTGTCCTTCAGAAAGGTAAGGAAAGCCATCACGTCCGTCACTGAAAAATAAACTTCCATTTTTTTTCCCAGTATGGGAAGTTGAACAGCATTAAGCTTGCACAAGCTAAGTCTGCTCTGGTTCCCCTTGCAATCAGTGAGTAATGTTGAAAAGGTGATTACGGGCTATAGTTATGGGTTCAGTTTTTGGTTTGGGAAAACAGAATAGTTTTATATGTTTTATATAACTGCCAAGTCTAATGGCATTGCGTTATTGGCCCCATTAAGCAACCTGAACTCACCAATTTTCTCTTTACTTTCTGGCTTAAAAATACATTCCATTTTCCACTATCATGGCTGCTCATGGTTCCTATTGTTGTAAACAGTGATAGAAAAAAAAAAGTTGAAAACTTTTTATGTCCCAAGGTTGTGCTATTCTCAGCATCTCTGGGGGTCAACAGATAGGGCAATGAGAGGAGTTATGCACTGTCACAGCCTGAACAAAATCTCATCAATCAGACAACAGGATTTCACTCTCTGGTGCCTTCCTCCACCAGAGTGGAAACAAAGGAAAGAATCCCCAAACAAGCAATTCTGTTGAATTACTGTGCAAGACTAGGGAACAAATGACAGTGCTTGTATCTCTAGTAAGCATTTTCCAACATAAATAAATTGTTTCAGAAAATACATTTTATGTGAAATTTTATTTCATAAACACAAGAGGTTCAAAATAACAGCACAAGAAAGTTTTAAATATCTAAAGTCAAGCTTTATTCTATGTATGAAGAAAAGCCCTCACCCTGACAAGATCTTTTCTTGCTGCATGTTAGCCCAGTATGCCCTTTCAACAATCCCAGATGACTGCCATATTGAAGCCATGCTTTGGAGGGATTTGGATCTGAGCTCTGTGATTTTCTGTTAAGTCAATGGCTCAGAATTCTGCTCCCTTCTCAAACCACTTCTTAGGAACTATTTCAAAGATTTCACAGTACACACACACACATTCTCTCTCCATCTTTCTCTCTCTCCCTTTCTCTCTTTCCAGCAACCAGAACTTTAAAAAATACTAACTAAACCAGAAATCTGAGGTCAATGAATGAATAAACTTTCAAAATATTCTTACTTCTACTGTTTTTTTTCCTAGATGTCTTTGTTTGTTAACATATTATGCCAAATTGTATATATTCCTATCATTAGGACAAGTAGTTTGGGATGTAAAGATACTATGAGTAAAAGCTGACCCGCTTCAGATTGTACGTGGTATGGAGTAGGAATAGACTAGCCACAGTTGAGTAGAATCCTCATACTATACAAGCTGCTTCAAAGCTTTGCAGATGTAGACCTTAGTTGTGATTGGATTTTAGGGAATCAATACACATCATCTAATTTCATAAGGAATGGCTATTTAATCCAAATACAAAGAGACAGATCATTTCAAATTAGGTTTATGGAAAAAATATTCATGTTAAGAGTAAACATAAGAAACTACACAGTGGCTATTTTAATATCAGATAAAATAGATCCAAACTAAAGTACTACTAAATATAAGAGGTATTTCATAGCAATAAAATAATTACTAAGGCACATGAATCATTAATGTATATGCTCCTAACAACAGACCTTGGAAGTACATGAAGCAAAAAGTGGTATACTTAAAGGGCAAAATAAACAATTCTACAATCATAGTTGGAGATATTTAATATCCTCTCCACAACTGATGGAATAACTACACCAAAAAAAAAAAAAAAAAAAAAAAAAAAAAAAAAAAAAAAAAAAAAAAAAAAAAAGTAAAGATGTAGATAATCTAAACAATATCAACTACCTTGATCTAATTGATATTTATATAATACTCCACCTAACAAATACAAAATGCACAACCTTCAAATACACGTATTACTAACACCAAGACAGACATATGTTACATCATAAAGCAAGTCTCAAATGTAAAAGTATTAAAATAATAAAAAACATGTTCTCTGACCACTATGGAATTAAATTAGAATCAATAAACAATAAAATATGTAGAAAAAATATTTATTAAAGTGCTAAGCTTTAGTTATTTATGAAACAGATTTATGAAGAAAGTAACCTTCCCAAACAACACATCTGATGTGTTACTCTATTATACTCAAGTACTCACAGAACTTCAGAGCTGAAAAGAGCTCAGAGGTAAACAATAGGCTGGGGTCTCCTGAGTATCTTTAGGATACTTAAATATGCAGAATTTGTGTTTTTGCTTTAAGACCTTAAAAGAAAGGGATATAAATCCAAAAAAAAAAATGAAATGGGTTACACTTTCAAAAAGATTTTAATTTTGCAAAATTCACTAGTTTTTAGTATTTAGTATTTTTCATTGATTATACCTATTTGTAAATCTATTTGTTTATATCGAATCAATCATAAAAAGAAACCTCTGTTAAATATATATAAATGTTGTACAATTAAAGAAGAAAGTCTTTATAAATTATTATTCTACAACTTAAAATACAGTAACTGAACAATTTGCAACCTAATCAACAAAACCAGTTTTAATTCAATCTCTTAAGTGTGAATAACAAAGAGCTTTAAAAAAATTGATAAAGCTCTAAATATTTATTTTTATTAGGCATATAATCAAACATTATATTTGTATTGTTTTAATTTTTGAAACATCTTTTTAAAATCTAAACAGAGAAGAAAAATTTTATTTATTAGGTATTTATTAATTTGATAGCTGTTTTTTAAAGTAACCTCTATGTTACATATGAGGCATTATGTCTTGAGTTAGGGATATAATCAGATTCTCTGCTCTAATAAATTTTATATTCTAGTGGGGAAGTAAGACCATAAATACAAATATAAAAATTCACTAACTATTTAATTACAACAGTGCTATGAAAGTATAGTAAATGGTAATATCAAAACATGTAGTAGATATTCTCCAGTGACAGAAAATGGAACTGAGCTTTGAAGAATGAATAAAAATTAACTAATCAGTGGAGAGAGTTTTGAGTAGAGACAAGAAGATGTAAGGTTGTGAATCAGAAAAGGAAAAAAATGTGTCTGAGAGACCCAAGAAAAGGCCTGTCAATGGAGTACAGGAGAAAGGGAATATGGTCTGCAAGTATAACAGGCAGTTAGCTGAGCCCAGTAGACCAAATAAAAGTGTTTTTCCCCAGGTGCAATGGATAGCCATTTGAGACATTTAGACAGGGGATTTAAAATGAAAGGAATGGTAGATATTCTGGATTTGGACAATGAGTGGAAAGAGTAAATAATGGCTCCCAGGTTTCTCGCTTAAGCAACTGAATGGATGGTGATGGCACTTACTAAAGAAAAAAATGGGAAAGGCAGAAATTTGTGGAAGAATTACAGAGTACTTATTGGGACAAATTGAATTTTGGTGGAGTGCTACGAGACACTCAGAGGAAGATTTTTGGGTATACAGCTCAAAACAGAAGTGGATGTCAGAGAAATGTTTCAGTTTAGAAGTGCAAATTTGAGGATCACTAGCAAACAGATGACAATGGAAGCCATGGTTGCAAATGAGGACATGAGAGAAACAGAACTGGTATAGATACATGCCACCTGAGGCTCAGGGAACTCCAGCATTTGAAGGTTAGGTAGATGAGATAAGAGAATGAGCCACCACAGGAAATCCAGCGGTAGGAATGAGGCAAGTGTTGCGCGGTGCGGAAGGCAAGAAAACAATCTGGAGGAAGGAATTGCCAGTAGCTTGTATGCACCAGAGAAGTCATGCAAAAGGAAAACTCAAAAGGCCCACTGCATTAGGAATATAGGACTCTGTTGATCCCAGGAGAAATCTTTTTATTTGGGGGGGGGGTGGTGTGTTAAAGGAGGGCTGAAGCTTGAAGATAAACTAGACCCTGAAGAGAAAGGCATGATTAGAAAGTGAAGAAATGGGGGCGCCTGGGTGGCAGTGTTGTTAAGCATCTGCCTTCGGCTCAGGGCGTGATCTCAGCGTTATGGGATCGAGCCCCACATCAGGCTTCTCCGCTATGAGCCTGCTTCTTCCTCTCCCGCTCCCCCTGCTTGTGTTCCCTCTCTCGCTGTCTCTATCTCTGTCAACTAAATAAATAAATAATCTTAAAAAAAAAAAAGTGAAGAAATGGAAACTGATTATAGATAAACATTTATAAGACATTTGGCCATTAAAAAAGGAAGAGAAGAAAGTGGCAGTTCAAAGAATGGAGGAAAGTAGGGTTACGGAAATACGTTTTCTAAGATGGAGATTCTGAGCATGGTGATGACGGCAAAGATGTGGGTCCAGGGAAGAGAATACAGACACAAGAGGGTGTAAAGTTCCTGAGAAATTGGGAGAAGCTACAAGAGATAGGAGTTATTTAAGTTTTTAGAGTTAGTCCAATAATCAGAGACATTTCAGAAGAGTTTTCTCTTAGACTTATTCAAATAATCTGATATTTTTGCTGAGCATGAAATTTATAAGTAGTTATATTTGATACTGAGAAACTTTACTACCAAACTCTGTGTGTGTGTGTGTGTGTGTGTGTGTGTGTGTGTGTGTGTGTGGTCTTCTATATTTAAAGCTTATGCCCCAGTCAATGAAAAGTTATAGATATGTTTCATCTACTCAGATAAAAGGCCACTTTAAAGGGAAATGCTAACTTAAACAGCAAATTAGTTTCAACCAAATACACAACTGAAACAGATGAACAGAATACATATTGCAATTTAGTGTCTTATTTCTGTAGATGTACCTGAGTGATTTCTCCTCAGAGCAACCAGAGTTGTTTTTTTTTAAATTCGTTTTAAATTTTGCTCGCATACAAGCTAACCTCACATGAAGGATATTATATAGGGTTATCTGTACCATTTTAAAATGTATTCATTGAGGAAACTATAAATTTTAATAGTTCTGCATTAATAGACTTTGCTTGGTGATTTAAATTCAAATTCCAGCCTTCAAAATATACCCCCTTTGCCTACTGACAATGTAATCAAACACTCTCAAGGACACAGTAGGTTAGAAAATGCCTTGCAGGGTTTTTAGCCATAGTAGGGGACCAGGTAGGTGATTCTGGCTCTATCTACAAGAACATGGCGGAGCTATTGTAGCTGTATGATTAGATGACTCCACCAGCCACGGTTCGACTATAGGGATGATCTTCAACTGGACAGTTGAATCAATGGACTGGCTGGAACTGTAAAGCATTTTTTGTGACACAAATAAATAGAAATGGGTAGCCAAAGGAGACTTAAAAACAGTAATTCTTATAAATGCATTATAATAATGAGTGAAATATTATAATTTAGAATTACAGCTTGTCTACTGTCGATGATCTCAATGTTCTTCGTATCAGGGTAGCAGGCAGATTATCACTTACTCCCAAATACGAAAAGAGAAAATGACTTTTTATTTTTTTTAAAGATTTATTTATTTATTTTGGAGAGAGACTGAGCATGAGTGGGGCGGGGGACGGGGGGAGAGAGAGAGGCAGACTCCCTGCTGAGTGGGGAGCCCAACTCAGGGCTCAATTCCAGGACCCTGAGATCGTGACCTGAATGAAACCAAAAGTTGGATGCTTAACCAGCTGAGTCATCCAGGCGCCCCAAAATGACTTTTAAATGTAAAATAGTAATAAAACTTCTTTCTTTTTTACATAAGAAAAGTCTTAAGTCTGACTGTTTTCATTTGTCATTGAGAGCAGAGCTACCTAGCAAATGAGACCAGTTATGAATGAAGTTACATACGGTTGCTATAGATCTCTTAGGTATTAACCTCACGTTCTGGGGGAATTTTAACAGTCTGACCACACTCTCACAGAACAAGAGAAAATACATTCTCATAAAATTTTCCATAGAATACCTCAATCTAGTCTAAGAATTGCAGCGGAAGAAACTGGAGCTCATACATAAACACATGAAGCTGCAGCATGAACATCGCAGAGGAGTTGACATGCAGAGTACATGCTAACAGTTCAGTGTCTAATTACATTTTTAATTCAAAATTATAAGAGGGCAAGTAACAGAACAGCATCAAAATTCTTGTAACAAAGTCTACATAATCTATTTGATGTTGTTGGAAAAACAGCATATGTTTTGGGTAATTGCTAAAACCTCAAAGGATACCTTCCCAATTACTGAGAGTGACACCAAACGCTACAAAACCTAAACAGTACCTGTGGTACTGACAACCCCAGGCACACAGCCACAGTGATGGAGTGGTAAGTAAGTAGTCAATGACACTTAAAACCATGCCTTCAACCTTGAGTGCAACCTTTTAAATAATGGGTATGACAGACATTTGAAGGCAGCCACCTTAACTTTTAAGGGAAAACTGTCTTGTTCCCATTATTATCAGCAGCCCACATGGGATAGTGGCTTAATTGACCTAAATACCATTCCAGGACTTTGGTAGGAGAGGATGGTGTAGGAAATGAAATGTGCCATGAAACTCTGTGGATGGGAGTCTTATACACATATTTCTTTGTCCTAATTTGCTTCAGTAAGAAAATGTAAGCACATGAGAAAAAAGCTTACTAGGGCTATATTGTAGGCTTCCTGAGCAGTGGTGAATGTTCATCTGAGATCGTGGTCATACACTTTATATGACACTAATCATAACAGTTGTATAATTTTTTTCCAGCTATGCTCAGTTTGTATGTAAATCCAGGGTAGGTAGATAGCTGAATTTATAGAAATTTGGAGTTTGCTAGGTAAGAAAAATAAAGATAAAAGGGACAAGTAAGTTAGAGTTTCTAAGGATCTAATTACAATTAAAGACCATAGGATCAAGGGGCTGGGAAAGGAGGGAGTAAGAACCAAACAGGAGAAGGCTGATAGATCTTCAAACTATTGTCTTGTCACGTCAAGACTTTTTTGAGTAAGGTAGAGAAATTCAGTTAGAAGGATATGTCACTGTGGTTAGAAAATGGGATTTTTGAACCCAAGATTTCAAATGTGCAGCAACTGATAATGACCCAGTACAAGGGTCTGCCTATGTACAGGGATCTATGTTAATTGGTAGAGATACAAGGATAAACAAGATAAATGTACTATTTGCCCACATGAATTTTACATTCTTTGCTTAGTCTGCATGAACCTTAGTTTCAGACATACGTAACTTACAATGTTACAAAGTGTCGTTTTAAAAATGTAGATGGATATTAATATTTCAATTTCTAAATAACCCTGTTTTAAGCATAAAAGTGCCAAGATAGGGGTGTGTGGGTGGCTCAGTTGGTTAAGAGTCAGACTCTTGATTTTGCCACAGGTCATGATCTCAGTGTTGTGGGATCAAGCCCTGCAACCAGCTCCTTGCTCAGCACAGAGCTGCTTGTCCCTCTCCCTCCCCCTATATAGGTGTGTGCATGCACTCTAAATCAATCAATCAATTAATTATCTTTTTTTAAAAAGGTGCCAAGATAAAATTCTACAGAAAGTGAGGATGTACCACTTTTCTCCACTGCTGAGAGAAGAAAACAGATAAGTAATTTATCAATCTAATGGTATGTTGCAGTCTTTCCTAACATTCCTAAATATTGATCAAAAACTATTATAACAAAACTTCATTATGGATGTTTTCATAAGAAACTGAAAATAACCTTTAACGCACAGACCACAGACTCAGAAATTTCAGAGAATAGCAAGCAGAAAAAAAATGCCAAAAATCTATACCTAGATATATCATATTCAAACTTCAGAAAATCAATTTTTAAAAAAATCTTGAAAGAAGCCAGAGGGAAAAACACTTTACCCATAGAGGAGAAAAGATATTTGGCTTCAAAGAAGTTTTTTTATTATCATTATTTTCATTATTATTATTACTATTACTATTATTATTACAATTTGGTACTTTAAATTTCAGCTGATCAATTCCAGTGCCAATTTCGTAAGCTGTCTTACCTTAACAGCCTTCTCCCCAGAAAATAACTAGTCTAACATTATGTAGCATTCATGTAGTTCTCCACAGCACCAAATCTGTCTTGCTGAAGTTGTCTCCTTTTATTTATACCCATTTTCCATTTGCTGACCTTTTTATAGGATAATAATCAGGCTTTTTACAGCCAAAATATTCTTAGAAAATGACATTGTTCCTTCCCATAAATTTCTTTTTCATATGATTTTTTTTTCTTTTCTAAACAGTTTGGCCAGATAAGATTTAAATTATGGCTTCCAAAAGAGAATTATTTAATTGTTGAACAATAAAAACCTTTTTCTCCATTCTATCAAATTGGATCTGTTCTATGCTAATAAACTCTTTCAACCAATATTCAAATTAAACAAAGATAAACCGGTAAATTGACTACATACATAAGAATAAATGCTCTCTTATTTTCTTTCTTCGCCTTTCCCCAGTCCCATTCTTTTGGGAGAACAGCAAATCAGCATCAAAGTAAATATACTAAATACTGGTGAAGAAAGATGCAGAGTAGGAGGATCCTGAGCTCATCTAATCCCATGCACACACCATGTATGGAAATGAACTCTGAAAACAACCTAACGACTTGCAACACAAATCTTCCATAGCTAGATGTGGAGAGAAGGCCATATCAAATTGTAGGAAGGATGGAGACAGGTACCAGGCCTCCAGTGCAACTAACCACAAATGGGAGAAACATCACAAGTACAGAGGAGTGAAGGGATTAGACCCCTTACCAGCACACCCAGCCCTGGGACCCACAGTGGGGAGATAGTCCCTTAACTTCTGGCTTTGAAAACCGGGGGGGGGGGGGGGGGGCGGTGTTAGCTAAACTCCAGAAACTTTAAAAACCAGTGGCTCAAAATGAGGAGCTTTAAAAACCAGAAGGGATTAACGCCAGGAGAGCTGGAGGGCAATAGGAAACTGAGTCCAAGCTATGAAAGAACCAGCACACCAAATAACTCAGCCCAAGACACAGCACAGAAGCAGTAGTTGAAAAGTCTGAAGGAGATTTATTGACTAATTTTAGGATGTGTGTCAGAGAGGCAAGAGTCTGCAGAAGCTTTTCTCAGGGAGCAAAGGAGCTGGTAAGCACCACTCTTCTTGTCCTCCCTTAGTCTAGATAGCCTGACACTGTGGGAACCAGTGTGAACACTCTCCATCTATCTTGCTAGTATCTAGTGCCCTGCCTCAGCATTCCAAAGGCAGATCCCACCCCACCACACCCAAAGGCAGCCCTGGTTGAAACTGAAGCCCCTGGAAAGTGACTCCTGTCCTGGGGAACAGGGAAGCTAACTCTACACACCAGTGTATCCATACCTCCCACAGCTGAGCCTCTCAGCTGCACAAGGAGCAAACCCTGCCCATCAGTACACTACTGCTGTCCAAAAGCTAAGTGCAGATAGACAGCTAAATGCTAGGCCTGCCCACCAGCAAGCTTGTGTCCATCTCAGCCTACTCTCTCAACTGGCCACACAGGGAACAAGACCTGAACAGGAGCGAGCCACAGTAGGTGAAGCAGGTCTTTGCAGTCAGCTGAGATAAGGTCCAATGCTGCCCATCAGAGTGCCCATGGCAATCATGGCTCAGCCACAATAGGAGGGTGCATGGAGTCCACACAGGAGACAGTCTTGGAGCACCTTATTCTGGTGACCAGGGGGAGTTGCTCTACAGAGGGATCACAGGACTCCTGCTCCGCAAGACTACTATTTTTAAGACCAAGAGATGTAGCTGAACTTCTAAATACATAGAAATAAACACAGCAAGTTACACAATGAGGAAATAAGGGTATATGTTCTAAATGATGAATAAGACAAAACCACAGAAAAAGAGCTGACTGAAACAGAGATAAGCAATATGCCAGATAAAGAGTTTGAGGTAACAGTCACAAAGATAATCACAGGACTTGAGAGAAGAGTGGATGAACTTAGAATCTCAACAAAGAGATAAAAAAGAACCAGGCAAAGCTGAAGAAAACAATAACTAAAATGAAAGAGACACTAGAGGGAATCAACAGCAGATTAGAGGATGCAGAAAAATGAATCAGTGCTCTGGAAGATGAGGTAACGGAAAGAAATTAAGGTGAACAGCATATATTTTATATATGCATATATATTTATATGCATGCTGAAGGACATCTGCAAATCATCAAGCATAACATTCACATTATAAGGGTCCCAGATGTTGAAAAGAGAGACAAGTGGGCAGAAAACCTACTTGAAAACATAATAGCTAAAAACTTCCCTACTCTGAGGAAGAAATAAACATGACTGTTCAGGAATCAAAGAGAGCCTCAAACAACATGAATCCACGGAGGTCATACCAAGACACATAATAACTAAAATGGCAAAGACCAAAGATAGAGAATCTTAAAAGCAGTAACAGAAAAGCAAATAGTTACATGCAAGGAAAACACCATTAGACCATCAGTTTATTTTTTCAGCAGAAATTTTGCAGGGCAGAAGGTTGTGGCAAAGTGCTGAGAAGAAAAAACCTACAACCAAGAACATTTTCCCTGGCAAGACTATCACTCAGAATTGAAGCAGAGATAAAGAGCTTTCCAGACAAATGAAAGTTAAAGGAGTTCATCACCACTAAATCCTCCTTACAAAAAATGTGAATGGGACTTCTTTAAGTGGAAAGAAAAGGCCACAACTATAAGTAAGAAAATCATGAAAGGAAAACATTTCACTGGTAAAAGCAAACACATAGTAAAGGCAGCAGATTAATCACTCATAAAGCCAGTAAAAAGATTTAAAAATAGTAACATCAATTACATCTAAAAATATTAGTCAAGGGTTATACATATTTAAAAATGTAAAATATAACATCATATACATAAAACATGGAGTACATAAAAATTTGGTTCTTTTAAAATGTGTTAAAACTTGGGGCGCCTGGGTGGCACAGTGGTTAAGCGTCCGCCTTCAGCTCAGGGCGTGATCCCAGCGTTATGGGATCGAGCCCCACATCAGGCTCCTCCGCTATGAGCCTGCTTCTTCCTCTCCCACTCCCCTTCCTTGTGTTCCCTCTCTCACTGGCTGTCTCTATCTCTGTCAAATAAATAAATAAAATCTTTAAAAAAATAAAATAAAATAAAATGTGTTAAAACTTAAGTGACACCCACCTTAATATGGACTGCCATGTACACAGGATGTTGTATAAGATCCTCACGGTAACTACAAACCAAAAACCTATAATAGATACACAGGAATGAAGAGAAAGGAATCCAAGAGTAACACTAAAGAAAGCCATTAAAACACAATGGAAGAGAGGAAGAAAAGAAAAAAGGGACAGAGAAGAACTATAAAAACACCAGAAAACAACTAACAAACTGGCAAGAAGTACATGACTATCAATAACTACTTTAAATGTAAATGGACTAAATGCTCCAATCAAAAGACACTGAGTGACTAAGTGGATAAAAGCAAGATCCATCTGTATGGTTCCTTTAAGAGCCTCACTACAGACCTAAAGACACATACAGACTAAAAGTGAATGGGTAGAGGGGCACCAGGGTGGTGGCAGTCAGTTAAGCATCTACCTTCAGCTCAAGGTCATGATCCAAGGGTCCTGGGATCCAGCCCCATGTCAGGCTTCCTGATCAGCCGGGAGCCTGCTTCTCCCTCTCCCTCTGCAGCTTCCCCTGCTTGTGCTTCTTTCTCTCTCTCTGTCAACTAAATAAATAAAATCTTAAAAAAAAATAAGTGGATGGGTAGAAAAAAATACTCATGCAAATAGAAGGGGGGAAAAACAGGGGTAGCAATACTCAAACTGGACAAAACAGTTAAAACAAAGAATGTAACAAGAGACAAAAAAGGTCATTACATTATGGAAAAATAGGCAATCCACCAAGAGTATATTAACAACTGTAAATATTTATCACCCAAATAGAAGCACCTAACTGTTTAAAACAAAGATTAACAGAAATGAAGAGAGAAATTGACAGTAATACAATAATAGTAGGAGACTTTAATACCCCACTTACATAAATAGATAGATCACTGAGACAGAAAATCAATAAGGAAACAGTGGCTTTGAATGAAACGTTAGATAGAAGCACTTCACAGATATACACAGAACATTCCACCCCAAAACAACAGAATACACACTTTTCAAGTGCACATGGAACATTCTCCAGGATAGATAACACATTAGCCACAGAATAAGTCTCAATAAATTTAAGAAGCATGTTTTCTCTCCACAATGGAATGAAACCAGAAATCAATTACAAGAAAAAAAAAAAACTGGAAGAAACACACACACAGGAAAGCTAAATAACATCTTAGTAAACAACCAATGGATTAATGAAGAAAGCAAAGACAAAATCACAAAATACCTGGAGACATATTAAAATGAAAACATGATGGTCTAAAATCTTTGGGATGCAGGAAAAGCAGTCATAGGAGAAGTTAATAGCGATGCAGACCTACCTCAAGAAACAAGAAAAATCCCTAATGAACAGTCTAACCTTACACCTAAAGGAGAAAGAAAAAGAAGAACAAAGCCCAAAGTTAATAGAAGGAAATAAATAATAAAAATCAGAGCAGAAATAATGACAGAGATGAATAAATAGAAAAAACAATGAAACAAGAGCAGGTTCTTCAAAAAGATAAACAAAATTGATAAACCTTAAGCCCAACTAATCAAGAAAAAAAGAGGACTGAAATAAGTAAAGTCAAAAATGAAAGAAAAGTTACAACTGATACCACAGAAATACAAAGGATTATAAATGACTGCTATAAAAAGTTACATGCCAATAAAATTATATGCCAATAAACTTGACAACCTAGAAGAAACATCACTTTTCTGGGACTGAATCAGGAAGAAATACAAAACTGGGACGCATCAATTACTAGTAAAAAAATTAAAAGCAAGATCCATCTATATGGAGCCAGGTGGCTCCAGAGGGGAATTATAACCCCTCTATTTAAAATATATATAAAGAGTTTATTTTTTAAATATCTAAAGAGTTAACAACTATCATTCTCAAACTACTCCATATTCAAACTACAAAAAAAGAAAAAAGAAAAGAACGTCTCAATACACTGTATGAGGCCGGCATGACCTTAATGCCAAAATCAGACAAAGACACCAGGGAAAAAAAAGAAAGAAAGAAAATTACAGTCCAATATCCCTGATGAACACAGATGCAAACTTCCTCAACAAAATATTAGCAAACTGCACACAACAATACATTGAAAAGATCATTCACCACAATTAAGTGGGATTTATTCCAAGGATACAAGTATAATTCAATATTCACAAATCAATCAATATCATACACTGCATCAACAAAACAAAGGATAAAAATCATGTGATTATCTCAATTGGTGTAGAAAAAGCCTTTGACAAAATTCAACGTTTACTTATGATAAAATCTCTCAACAAAGTGGGGTTAGAGGTAACATACCTCAAAATAATAAAGGCCATATATGAAAAAACCACAGCTAAGATCATACTTAATGGTGAAAAACTTAGAGTTCTCCCTCTAAGGTCAAGAACAAGACAAGGATGTCTACTCTTGCCGCTTTTATTCAACATAGTACTGTAAGTCCTAGGCACAGCAATCAGAGTAGAAAAAGAAATAAGAGGCATTCATATTGGTTAAGAAGTTAAGCTGTTACTATTTGCAGATGACATGATACTATACATAGAAAACCTTAAAAAACTCCACCCAAAACTATTAAAAGTAATAAAGAAATTCAGTAAAGTGGAGGGATACAAAATGAATGCCCCAAAATAGGTAGCATTCCTATACGCTAATAAGAAAATAGCAGAAAGAGAAATTGGAAATTCTTTATACATGAATAGTACAATGCTCATAAAAAGGGATGTTCTGACTAACTTTTCTTATGAAGTTAGAGTAAACCGAGGAGACAAAACATTTTTAAAATTTGGGGTGCCTGGGTGGCACAGTTGGTTAAGCATCTGACTCTTGGTTTTGTCTCAGGTCATGATATCAGGGTCCTGGGATCGAGCCCCATGTTGGGCTCTGCGTGCTCAGCAGGGAGTCTGCTTGAGATTCTCTCTCTCTCTCTCTCCTCTGCCCCTCCCACTCGTGCTTTCTCTCAAATAAATAAATAAAATCTTTAAAATATTTTTTTTAATTTTAATCCTTCTTAAAAATCTCAAAAGATTTTTCAAAAAAATGATTTAATCCCTTCCTTGGCTTAGGAGAATGTACGTATTTGATGATTGGATGAATTACATCATGTGACTCAATCATCATTAGGAATAACAATTCTCACTGTATCTTTCTGGGATGGTATAGGAGTTTGAACTGATTATATATAATCTTTAAGAAATGCCATACAAGATTATCTTCTGAATAAGTCCCATTTATAACTTGCTTTTTTTCCCCTCACGTTTTTCTTTCTTTCAAATCTAAGTGTTACAAAATCATGAAAAACTAGAGTTAACCTTTTTATAATAAATTTAAACTAAAGTTACATGCACATTTTTTGATTATCAAAATATGAATTATTTTCGTATTTAACCTCTAAATACTTGCTTCCTAACTTTCAGTAACATGGTTGCTTATCCTATTAATTAATTCATTTCTTGACCAAAATACAGACATATTTCAGAGATACTGTGTTTGGTTCCAGACCAATGCAATAACGTGAATATGGCAATAAAATCAAGTAATTTTGTGGGGGGCATCCCAGTGCATATAATAGTTATGTTTACATTATATTGTAGTCTGCTAAGTGTGTAATAGCGCTATTTCTAAAAAATGTACATGACTTAATTTAAAAATACTCTTGCCTGAGCTTGCAGTGAGTTGTAATTATTTTGCTTGTGGAAGATCCTGCATCAATGTTGATGGCTGCTGACTGATTAGGGTGGTGGTTGCTAATGGCTAGGGAGGCTGTGGCAATTTCTTAAAATAAGACAACAATAAGGTTTGCTGCATTGACTGACTCTTCTTTCATGAATGATATCTCTATAGCATGCAATGCTGTTTGGTAACATTTTACCCAGAGTTGAAGTTCTTTCAAAACTGGAGTCAATCTTGTCAAACCTTACTTCTGCTTTATCAATTAAGTGTATGTAGTACTTGCTGTCATTTCAACAATCTTCCCAACATCTTCACCAAAGTAGATTCCATCTCAAAAAGCCACTTTCTTTGCTCATCCATAAGCAACAACTCCTCATCCATTCAGGTTTTGTCATGAATTTGCAGCAATTCAGTCACATCTTCAGGCTCCACTTCTAATTCTAGTTCTTGCTATTTTCACCCCATCTGCAGTTACTTCCTCCACTAAAGTCTTGAGGCCCTCAAAGTCACCCATGAGGATTGGAATCAACTTCTTCCAAAAACTCCTGTTCATGTGGATATTTTGACCTCTTCCCATAGATCAAAATTGTTCTTAGAATGGGGAATCCTTTGCAGAAGATTTTGAGTTGACTTTGCCCAGATTCATCAGCAGAATCACTATCTATGGAAGCTACAGCCTTATGAGACATCTTTCATGATGTTTCAAGATTGATGAGACTTGAAAGTCAAAATTACTCCTTGATCTATGGACTGCAGAATGGGTGTTTTGTTAGCAGGCATGAGAACAATTAATCTCACTGTATATCTCCATCAGGGCTCTTGGGTGACCAGGTGCGTTGTCAATGAGCAGTCAATTTTGAAAGGGATTTTTTTTTTTTTTTTCTGAAAAGGAGGTCTCGAAAGCAGGGTGAAAATATTCAGTAAACCACACTGTAAGCAGCACACTGTAAGTCAGTTGTGCTGTCATCGGGCTTTGTTATTCCATTTCTAGAGTACAGGCAGAGTAGATTTAGCATAATTCTTAAAGACCCTGGGATTTTCAGAATGGGCATTGGCTTCAACTTCAAGTTAGTCCCTAAAAGAGAATCAGCTTTCCTTTAAAGCTTTGAAGCCAGGAACTGACTTCTCTCTAGCTACGGAAGTCCTAAATGACATCTTCTTCCATTACAAGGCTATTTTGTTCTACATTGAAAATCTATTGTCTAGCATAGCTGCCTTCATTAATGATTGTAACTAGATCTTTGATCTCTTAGATAACTTGCTGCAGCTTGTAAATCAGCACTTGCTGCTTCACCGGACACTTTTACGTTATGAAGTCAGCTTCTTTCGTTAAATTTCATGAACCAACCTCTGCTAGCTTTCAATTTTTCTTCTGCAGCTTCTTCACTTCTCTCAGCCTTCCTAGAACTGAAGTAAGTTAGGGCCTTGCTCTAGATTAGACTCTGGCTTAGGGGACTGTTGTGGTTGGTTTGATCTTCTCTCCAGACCACTAAACCTTTCTCCGTATCAGCAATAAGGCTGTTTTGCTTTCTTATCATTTATGTGCTCACTGGAGTAGCACTTTTCATTTCTTTCAAGAACGTTTCCTTTGCTTTCACAATTTTGCTGTTTGTAGCAAGAGGAATTGCTTTGATCCCCTCAGCTTTTATCAAGCCTTCTTTACTAAGCTTAATAATTTTCAGCTTTTGATTTAAAGTGACAGATGTGCAACTCTTGCTTCTCACTTGAACAATTAAAGGTCAACATAGGGTTATGAACTGGTCTAATTTTTATATAGTTGTGTTTCAGGGAATAGGGAGGCCTGAGAAGAGGGAAATATGGAGGACAAGCCAGTTAGTGGAGCAGTCAGAATACCCACAATATTTACTGATTTAGTTTGCCATCTTGTATGGGTGTGGTTCATGGTGACCCAAAACAATTAGAACAGTAACATCAAAGATTATTGATCACAGACTGCCATAACAATATAATGAGAAAGTTTGAAAAATTGAGAAAATTACCAAAATGTGACACAAACACACAAAGTGAGCAATGCTACTGGAAAAATTGAGCAGATAAATTTGGTAGAGGTAGGGTCAACACAAAACCTCAATTTGTTTAAAAAAAAAGTATCTGTGAAGCACAATAAAACAAGATATGCCTATAGGTTTATGGCATGGAAAAACCTGGAATAAGGGCCCTTTTGAGTTATAAGTTAATTAAGTTCTTTCTCATCTTGGTGAAAATATAAATAGCTTTTAGGATGAGAAAGGTTATATACCTTCTTAATCTGAAGTGTACAGAGATGTAATATTTATCCAAAGGTGAGGACAGGGAAGCTACATAGTAATCTAGGTTTTTCTTAGAATGATTTTCAGTTTATCTATGTATTAAATGATATTATTAACCTAGTTTGTACAAAGCACTATTGAATTTTGGTACCTGGTTCCTGCTTTTTAAGACGTTAGAGAGCAATTAAAAAATGCATCACTTTCAATTTAGGTAAAAATTATAGGCATACATTAGACTTCATTTTTTGAGTACTTACCAATTATCAACCACATTAAAATACTATATATATGTATACACACAGCATACATACACATCTAAACACAAAAATACACACATGCACACATATGTATGGCATTATCAAATTCACAGTGTTTATTGGGATAATTATTTCTCTATTTATAGATACGAAAACTGAGGTTCAGTGAGGTTCAAAAGCCAGACAGTTTATAAGTTTATGTTCCAATATGAGACGGAAATCACATCATCAGCTGGAACAGTAAGAAAGTAATTCCTGAGGACCAGAATTAGGTCCTAAAAATGTTGCTAAACTGAGAAATATCAAATAAATTTGACAAGTGCTAGAAGATAGCATTCTAGAAGATGTAACAGCAGTTTGAAACCTGGAGTGGAGTTCTAATTCTAGAGTTCCAAACAGACCAACACTGCTGCATGTAAAAATTAAAACTGACAAATTATGAAATGAAATATATAAATATATAAACATATTTTAAAAAAAAAAATATATATATATATGGCACATATCTTATTTATTCATGTGGCCCTCAAGCCAGGGGGACTGTACAACCAGGAAACTTGCCTGAATTCACCCAGTGCCATTCTCTGTTTCTTAGTCTCAACTCCTCTCTGCTTTCTCCTTTCTTCTGGTTTCTCTCCATTATCTTCAAGTTATAAATAAGAGTAAGACCCAATTTCTTACTGGCCTACTAATTGCATATGGGGATACAACAGCATCTGGAGACTGAGGGGGAAAGTCTTGGAAAAGAAAGATCTGGAGGAAGGAGGGAAACAAATACTGTATATAAACTCTGCCTAATACCTAGCAGAAACCTGACCTATATACATAAGCTTTGGAGATTCTAAAAAGCCCAATTAAGGCTAAAACGTCTGAACAGAAACTTCAGCTACTACCCACACCAATAGATAAAAAGTTTGGAATTAACTGCCTCATAAAACAAACAAACCATTCTTCGGGAGAATATAACAGGATCCAGAGTCTCTACAAAGTATAACTCATACATCCAGTATACACTTCAGAATTACCACATATATAAAGAAACAGGATAATGTGGCTCACATGTAATGAAAAGACAATCAAAGGAAATTGGCCCTTGTGAGACTCAGACTCCACAATTAGCCAGCAAGGATCTTAAAGCAGCTACCACAACTATGCTCGATGACATAAACACTTACACTAAAAACCAATAAACAAATAGGAAGTGACATCAAGAAATAAGAAGGAACCAAATACAATTCTGGTACTAAAAAATATAATATCTAAAATAAGAGGCTGGAGCGGACATACAGCATTTGCTTAAACATCACTTTTTCAGACATGTCAGATTCACATTTTAAGTATACAAAACTGAATTAAATAGTATTTTTTATGTGCTCTTGGTCATTGTTTATTGTCTTGTTCAGTTCTGTTAGTGAGGAGTTATTTTTCAGAAAGGGATAGCAACGGCAAAGTAAATTATATCAGCAATTTTTCACATGTACTACCCATCGTAGGTATGGAACCACAGCCTTCTCTCAATGGGCACGCCTGTTTGTGGGTTGATTTTCCTGCAATGCTGACAGGATGTGAAGATCACTCAGATTTTCTATTCCTTATCAAAAATTAATATAAAGGAATGGGTGCTGGTCAAATTTATAGATACACTCTGACCATTAAAAAAGAGTTCACTGGGGCGCCTGGGTAGCGCAGTCGTTAAGCGTCTGCCTTCGGCTCAGGGTGTGATCCCGGCGTTCCGGGATCGAGTCCCACATCGGGCTCCTCTGCTGGGAGCCTGCTTCTTCCTCTCCCACTCCCCTGCTGTGTTCCCTCTCTCGCTGGCTGTCTCTCTGTCAAATAAATAAATAAATAATCTTTAAAAAAATTAAAAAAAAAAGAGTTCACCATATGATATTACTTGAGAAGTGTACGAAGTAGTCAGAGCTATGCTATCAGATCTCTCAGCGTTACTATCTAACCAACCACAGCTGAGCAACCAAACCTCTTACTTGTTTTTATTAACTGGCAATTAAAGTTGTTTTATTACATATTTTATAGGTAACCTAGTCTGTAGCAACGGCAGAGAAGAAGGGTAATAAAGTGAAGAGTTTGGTAAAATGTGTCTCATTATTTCTTGGCTAAGTTTCAGGTACATGTTCAGTCTGAATCAGACACCCTACCTCTCTCAAACCTGCAATTTGTGCTCCTACCACACCAGATACATTGTTCAGTAATGAAATTAGCACATTCTATTGTAATTGTCATTTTATTGCCTACACGCCACATCATACTCAAACTTCTTGAGAGTGGGTATAAATTACTATTACTTTCCCACGGGGCAATAGGCAAGAATTCCCAAGTTAATTCCTACTTCCAGACTTCAACAAAGCTGAAAGGTTGAAAATGAGAGATGAAAAATGAGGAAAGAAGTTTTACAAGATGTCTGAGATAGTGGTAATCACAAATAAGATTTTAAAAGCCACAGTGCTGTTTTAAAAAATGAGATTCCTCATTTGGATTGTTCGTAACCAAAATTGTTACTAGGTACCGCAGGCACCAAGTAAGTTTTCTTATTTCAGAACGAAGGCTTGAAAATCATCTGAAATTAAAGTTAATAAGAACCAATATAAATTTGTAGAAACCATGCCTCACTCACTCCTGATAAATTTAAGGTATCTTTAAACCTCGCTGAACATCCTAAAATATTTTCTTAATCAAAAATATGTCACAAAATATTAGGAGCCCAATTAGCTAAGAATGTCATCTTCTAGGAAAGATTATAATAGGAGAATTATGCATTAATAAGGAATATTGAAAAAGGAGAGCTGCATAGTAAAATTTTTCCTATGTGTTTCTCACAATCTGCATAGATGAGGCTTTTTTTAAAGGATTTATTTATTTTAGAGAGAGAGAGAAAAACAAAGTACAAGTGTGGGAGGAGGGGGGCAGAGGGAGAGGGAGAGAGAGAATCTCAAGCAGACTCCCCACTGAATATGGAGCCTGACATGGTGCTTGATCTCATGATCCTGAGATCATGACCTGAGCTGAAACCAAGAGTCAGACCCTTAACCAACTTAGCCACTCTGGCACCCCACACAGATGAGCTTTTTAAGATTACGGTGCCTAGGTGGCTTAGTCGGTTAAGCAGCCGCCTTCAGCTCAGCTCATGATCCTGGGGTCTTGGGATGGAGTCCCACATTGGGCTCTCTGCTCAGCAGGGACACTGCTTCTCCCTTTCCCTCTGCTGCTCTCTCTCTTTCTGTCAAATAAATAAATAAAATCTTAAAAAAAAAAAAAGATTAATGTCTAGCATTAGTTGTCTGTCTAGAAATAGTCCTAGATTAACGAAGAGCAATTCATTAAGCTACTACTAGAAGAAAATATTACCCTTTGTGTAATTCTATGTTCATGAAATAATTATTTAATTTGTAGACTGACTTTCTGAAGGAATCTATCCACAAGTGCAAAGTTTTATTAGATAAACATTTCTGTTCTCAACAGTAGTGAAGAAAAAACCCCAGTATTTACCAGGCATGTGATATAGTCCAGGGAGGTTCCTATGTACTTTTCATATATAGCCTATGTAATTCTCAGAAAAGTCCTGAATTAAGTATTATACTCATTTTACAAATAGAGAAATTAAATTCAGAGGGATTAAATTATACCTCCAAAATTACACCGATGTTAAACGGTGAGGTTGAAAATTAAACCTTATTCTACGTGAATCCAAAGTCCATGCTCTTTCTACTCCACCGCAAATTGATAAAATGCAATTTTGCTCTATAAATCAGTTTCTGATGAGCTTGCTTAGTGTAAATCACTTCTGCAGAGCCTACTCTACTCATTCACCCACTGTGGGACTGATAAAATCAAAAGTCTAACTCATTCAAGCTGTTGATACTAGACCCTGAACCTACGCTGGAAAAATCCAACAGCCAGGCTTCTAGCATCTAAGGCTAAAAGTCAAATATCTGCTTGCTCACTTGACCTGAATCTAGACAGAATCAATTCAGGTTATTTGTCACTAATTAATATGTGCTGAAACAATGTTCTAAACATTCAGGGTTTATAACCTTTTCATTCTGCATGTCTCAGGGAGAGCAGAGTACAATCACCTCTTGATTAAGCTGGATGGACAAGTTAACCTTTGAGCTGCATCCTGGCACATGAAAAAGAATGGTTTTGATAACTAATGGAGCTGGGAAGAGACAGAATTTTTTTTAATATAAAAAGAACAAATGGATATAAGAAAAGCACTTAACTACTTCTTACACAAGGAACAGAATATTTAGAACATATGCAACCTTAATAAATGAGTAACCATTAAATAAAAATGTGAAGATGGCATAGTCTTAAAGAGTGCTTTTGCCTGATCTCTGGCCCCTGATTCATGAAATAGCTGTGATTTGCACTTAAGAGTACAGTCACCCTGGCCTTTTCATCCAGGCTTTTTGGAGAGCATTCAAGATGAAGAGAAAGGCACTTTTTAGGTGTAGAAAGCACTGAAAATTAGGAAAATCTGGTCTACAAGGACAGAAGCTCCCCCAAAATGTTGAAGAATTAAGAAAGGACAATCATGGCGTAGGGATAACAAGGCAGCTATCATCACATTCTTTGACTTAGAAATTACGGACCAAGAAATAAATGGTGGAAGAAATTTTTTTTAAATTAGATATCAGGGACTGTACATAAAGACTGCTTTCAATAAAACATGAATGTAAAATTAATGTCTATGGAATAGATGGCAATTTAGAAACTGGCATCACTTTGATTGTTAGTGAAACCACTGTAGAGCTGGATTTTCAAGGACAACTGCCTTTTTCTTCCTGTATCCTTCCTGGTGTTTAAAGTCAGAAGTATTTACCTCGTTTGGTAGTATACAGTGATCTAGATCTCTGGTCAGGTTTAATCTGGGATCCAGATATTTTTTATGAAGGATTAAAACTACAAAAATTTCATATTTTTTGGATTTCATTAACAAATGCATTTTTATGTTTATCTACAGTAACAGTAGGAGTAGAAACCAAAATAAAAATTTCCTAAACTTGCTGAAGGATTATTAACCATGTTGTGTTCAAATAAATACATTGCCTCTTTTAAGCTAGAATAAGAAATTCGGTATAAACCACAGATAGCTACTCCCAGACATTATGCTAAAAGTGGTCACAAGCTTCAAACCACAAATAACCAGTGGGTGTAAATGTCTTACTCATAGTAATTGCCATTCCCTTGACCTTTACCAATTCTTTATAGATAGATAGATAGATAGATAGAGATATACACATACACACACACATACACTATGCTCTAATTATCATTACATTTTTTATTATCTGTTGAACCCATCTTGCCCATAACCAATCCTGGCTAAATCATGTCTTCCGATTCCCTGGAACCTTCTCCTTAGCAGCTAGGAATTTTCAAGAAAAAGTAATGTAACAGTGTGGACTGATACCATTATAAATTCAGGTTTACATATTTTCTTGTTATCTCCAGCTCAGGAAAGATGTTTCTACTCTTTGAAAATCACACTTTATGCCCTTTCTCTATAATCTTCTAGATCTTTCTCCACACAGGTTCTTTTCCTTGAGCCAATGAACAATATAAACAAGTCTCCTCCTTGACAAAACCTTTCTTCCCCTTTTTAATGACTAGGTATTAGTATTTTTTCTCAGTTATTTCATTATCAAAATTTCCTAAGTATGTGTCATATTATTTCATGTTTAAGAAACTCAAGAATAGACAAAACTAATCTGTGATGATTGAAATTGTAACACTGTCCCTGGGCAGGCAGTAGAAGAGATTGACTGGAAAGGAACATGAGGGAATTGGGTGAAGTGATGGAGATGTTCTATATATTGATTAGGCTGCTGGTTGCACTGCTGAACGCCTCATCAAAACTCATCAAGTTGTACAGTTAAGATCTAAATGCAAATTGTATCTCAAAAAAATAATTCAGAAAGGGTAGCATGGATTTTCTGGTATTTCATCCCCTAAACTACTCTCTTACACTTTCATTTCTTGTTAATTATGTCCACCACAAAATTATTTGTAGGGACTTTTCCAAAGACAACCAGAGTCTTCATATTAAGATGCTACTAGTCAGCAAATGTAGTCACCTCTTCTGGGAAGAATTACTCCTAGATAAGACTTTTTTTTTTTCTGATGATGATAAAATATGGTTTCCTATAAAGTGGAAAATATACTCTATTAATCCAAGGGCATCAAAAGCAATACAATTTATTATTTGTCCTAGTGTGCCTATAGTTATGAAAATATAAAGAAAAGTTAGGCCCCTCACTCAAAGACAATTGTAATCTCTTTGTGGATTGAGATTTGCCGGCTGTGGGTAACCAAAGTCCCCTATACATATTAGCTAAACAGAAAAAGTTTCCCTACTAAAATGCTTACTATTTTTTTTAAACTAACTAAGAGACCTATACACAGAAATTCTACGTTTTAGAACAAGGATGATGCACAATATGAACAATTACTTAATGTTTTCAACTATTGCTCCATTACATTAAATTTCATAGAGTCAAATACTCCTCTAAGTAGAAGGTTTCAATGAAAATTTTGGTTAAAAATTTAGAATTTACTGAAACTTTATAATATTATACTCACATATTTAACTATTTTAGACATGACTGTCTCTGCTCCATGCACTCCCTTGCACTGATTATGGAGGTTAACAGATTGACTCTTTTGAGAGCAGTAGATATTCTAAAGGCACTAAGAATGACAAAACCGCACATTTTGTTAGCTTATTTTAATCTTGCTTGCAGTGAAAAAAATATCTGTGCATTAGAAAAACCTTCCTTAGGAAGGATGCAAATTTTATAAATTGCCAATCATCTGGATAAATTAATCCGCAGTCCCTGGGAAATTGCTATTCCTTCTATTGACTAAGTGACTTCAGGGAAAATATTTCTGTAACAAACAAAATCCCCCAAATTTCTAAAAAATAGCTTTTTGCATCTCTGAATCCAAGGCCTTAACATTCCACAGTTACATATTATAATACATTCACCATAAAAAATATGGTCGACAACTGTGTTATCGCTAAAATTCAACAAAGGATTTTTTTAGAGTAACTGCAAATTTTAAACTTTTCAGGAGAATTAGGCTAGCCTTATGATGCAGGTGGTATCCAATGAATAATCCTCTTCTTCTCAAAACCCTCCAAACTCTCAATTCTTGTAAACTGCAAATCAAAAACCTTAACAAGAAAGTTTCATGTTTTATCAAAATGCCTTAAGAAGTGCATGGAGTTCTTCACTGTTGGAAAATTCTGTTTTTAAAGTTAAGTAACTTAAAGGTTTCTGCACTTTTATCTTCTTAGTATATAGACTTACTGGACACAGAAATAGACAAATGAGGAAATATATTTGTGAAGATAAAAATTCCATCAGAGCAAGCAGTAAAATGTACACAAGAGAGCCAACATTACAGAAACAACCATCCTAATGGCTGCTGCCCGAGATAATGTTGTGCTGACACAGCAGAAATCAGAGTGAGGGAGGTGAAATATTACTGAAATTCAAATACTGGGATGTTCCTTTTGGGTATATAGTTTTTAATAGAAATTATTAAGTGATACTGATTTGTATTCCTTTTCATGATTAAATATATGGTTTTGTGAAAGATAGGCAACAAAATAAGGTCCAATTGCATTCTATTTGTTATGTAGTATATCAGCTATGAAGGAGTAGCTTTTAAAAATAATATCCAAGATACAGATTTAAGATGGTCATGCTGACACTTTATTTTTCTTGTACATATGGATCTGATCTCTCTCAATTCTCAAGTTAAATTTAGAGAGTGCACAGCTAATATTCTGTGTGTCTTGGAAAAGTGCCTGGGTAAGACGACTATGAGAAACAGATAGAAAGGTTAGGCCAGCAGTATAACATTTTTGAACTAAATGTCACTATGCAATTCAAGCTTTGTAAGTATATATTTTATATTAAACTACCTAGACTTTAATGCTTTTGGAATGGCTTTCAACTGTTTGATCATGTTTTAAGAGTGATACTGAGTTTGAAACATCAACATAGACTTTTCTTAGCTTTATGTTCTGCAGTTTACTTTGATACGGACAATGGACATGAATAAATTTTTCCCCCAGTATGTACTCGTATTGATTGATTAACAATGTAATTATTTTTTAAATCCATTATATTTTACACTACTAAATCTAGGCCCATTGATATATAATATACTTTAACTATAAAAACAGATTATCGTATTTTTTTCTCCAAATTTCTAGTTAAATTCCAGTTATTTTACAGGCAGTGTAATATTAGTTTTAGGCACAGAATTTAGTGGTTCATCAGTTATCTATTTTAGAGAGTATAAAGGCATTTACTGAATCTGGAAAGCTAAGTAATTTTTATATATCCATAATATTTTTTCATAAAATGAAATGTTTTATACAATCAAAAATCTTTGGGGGGGATACCAGTATTATGCTATCCAAAACAGTTATTCTTTCTCTCTTTTTTATTCTCCCTACTTATCTCTCTGAAAATATATTACCTCTTTCTCAAAGGGCATGAGAGGCAAGAAAGCAAAATAAAAAAATATTTTTAAACTGATTTTAGCATTTGTCCTAATGATAAGTATTCATGTGATGGCTCTTGAATGGGATGTATTCATTAACTGGCCAAACTTTTATTTTGGTTTGGCTATCCACTACTAATTTCTTATAAACTGTAGATGAACATGAGATTATTTTATACTCATTTGTGTCTAGAAATATTTGGTATGAGTATTTGACACAATATAGAATCTCATATTCAAAATATTGTTTTTGGTTATACTTTTCCAGCATTATGAAAATTCTCAAGTGATTCCACTTCCTTTCAGAATAATTAAAGTGTATCTAATATGACTGTTCATGGATCAATTTGTAATAAAGTTGGATTTGATTTATGTCCATTTGCATGGGAGAGTAGGTAAATAGCATGTATATAGCACTGTTGTCCAAAGCCTGGAGCAGTGCTTGGCATATAATTGGTATTTAGTAAATATTTACCTAATTTATAATTATTTCTGTTTTATCCTAGGTCAAGATAAGAGGTACTAGAGTATGGTAGAGAAAACAATGGACTAGGAGTTAGAAAAATGGTCTAGTCCTTTCTTTGTTCCCATTTAGTATAAGCTATTCACTATCACCAAATTACCATCTCTACTCCATACAGGAGTACTCCATACTACTTTCCTTGCTTCAAATGCTTTCTCTCTTTCTTACTGCCACTGATAGGCATCCATTCTTCAAGGTTTAGATGACATCCCACATCTTCACATGATTCTGCTTTAACTTCAGCCAACATTGATCTCTCCCTTTCTATACTTACAAATTTGTCAACTGATACCCATTCTATTTAACATCTAATTATGTAATGGCTTATACTATGCTTGTAATTGCTTAACCTAATGAAAGTCTTCATTCCCCAATAAAAGTGCAACCCAGAGGTCTCAAACTTGTAGCTGAATTTGTCTCCTCTGTTTTATTTGACCATCACAAAATGTTAATGTTTGGCTAGTTACAGATATTCATGTGAGATTGTATGACCAAAAAAAAGTCATTTTCTAGTTTCTCTTGGAAAAAAATTAGATCTGGTCACACCAGGCCTGTATTCCTGTTTGGTAGTGATCAACCAGGGCTGAATGGCTATTGTCCCTTTAGTCCAGGCACACATTTCTGTCAGTCCTACCTTAGCTTGCTTTGCTTACGTTCTCTGCCCGGAATCTGTGGGATATGTGAAATTTTAACCCCTGCATGATAGTCCATGCTAATGTATCCACCCCAACACAAACACACACACACACACACCCCCTCCAAACTTACTTGATGTCTCTAAAGAGACCTGAGGTCTCCTTCTATATAACTCTTAGGCATTTCATATTCAAGATGTTTAAATTTTTAAAAATTACCTAAATTGTCAAATTGTCTTCTTGTTTTCTCTGTACCTATAAAGTGGGATTCGATGAAAAGTGATGTCAACCTACTCCTTCTTTAATTAGATCTTTACTAATGGCATGTTGGACAATTAGAAACGAAAAGCTATTTTAACTTCTACAACTCTGTAAGCATTGGTTTCAAGTTTATTGACAGAGAGAACAGTTAGGATGGTGGGGGAGGGCTTAATTTCCTTCTTCCCATTTCTATTGCCTCTACCCTCAGAGTCTTCATTTGGTGAGATGGTGCCCCTCTCTGTGTGAGGGAACCTGCCCTTAAAATTAACAGAACCCCAACAGAAGACTCCATTTAGCTTTGACTTAAGGTTGTAGAAACCAGAGTCAATTTATAGTCAACAGTAAAAGAGTTGTTCTAGAGCCCAAATTCACTTTCATGGAGCTTGCAAAATGGTACTTGGAAACATTTACAATGATCTCAGAGATGATTGGTGAAATGTTTTGGCACCAGCAAGTCTGGCATGCAGCCCTCAAGACAAGCAGCATTTCAACTTCTATCCTACTTGACTTTCTCTATTAGAAGCACTGTATGTGAGAGAAACAGGAAATTTGCACAGCACTTTTAAAACAATGTGGTGAATTATAAATTAATGAGGCTTTAGTATGGGAAGGGAGTAACATCTGCAGAAGAGCGGATTTCATAAAGACAAAGGGAAAAAGGTTTCCCTTAATAAAACATAACCTTTCCGCATGCACAATCAATTCTCAATTAGTCATACCAGAGAGAGTATCCACCACAGACTGTCAAAGCTGCCTCACTTTGACTCCTTCCTTCCCCCCCATGACACTGTTCTCTGTTTGTCTCCTCTCACCCTAAATGCTCCTTGAATTAATATTTCCAACAATTTTCTACAATCTCTTTCTGCCATCAAAAAATCCAACTGACTTTTTATTTCTGTGGAGCCTCCATTGTATGGTACAGCTTTTCCTCCCACAGTTTTGTGCTCCTTCTCTGCTCAAGCATAATGTTTAGTCAATCAGAGTGGGTGAGAAACCAGAGGAGAAAAGGAAGTAAGAGGAGAAATTATTTCCCTAGGAAGCTCTGTAGTTCCTTCTTTGTACCTCTTTAATGAACATACAGCAATGAAGTCATCATTTTGGAAGTTCAAACAGACTACAGGGAAACTTACTGGAGTGATTTTAAAATTCAATTCAACAGTTACGGACTAAGTGTTTACTATGTGCAAAGGCTTTTACTAGGTACCATAGGGGAGAGAACTCCCTGCCTTACAGGGGCTTACGTTCTAATTGAAAGAGAAAGAAGACAATTTTATAAGTAACCATGATATACAATAGGGTTTGGATCACGGTGGCACCATCAATTTATTGCCCATCTAAAGCAGGCAGGTGACCATTCTGCAATTTCTTCAGAAGATGTTAACTCAACATTCACTATTTGTCAGATGCTCTATAAATCCCTGGGGATACCAAGATGAAAAGATAATACCTCTGGTCTTCACAGTCTATTAGGAAAGTAATGCAAGGAAACAGTTACAATTATGATTAAAATGAGCATTTAAGTCTAGAAAGCATGACTACGTGGACACAAAGAGAAAGTTCCTATCTCTGCCCAGATATGGCAGCAGTGCAAGGTAGTCCTCACAGAGTAGGAGATACATCTTGAAGGCCAAGGAAGGAAGGGCATTTCACACCAAAGGACCAGGGCATGCAGAGCCTTGGAAGTATGAAAGAACATTCTGCATTCAAGAAGAGTCTGTAGTTCTGTTCCATAAATGAATGAAACCATATGATAATTATCTTTATCTGCTTGACTTATTTCACTTGGCACAATCTCCTCCAGTCCCATCCATGTTGCTGCAAATGTTGGGTAATCGTTCTTTCTGATGACTGAGTAATATTCCATTGTATATATGGACCACAGCTTCTTAACCCAGTCATCTGTTGAAGGAAATCTTGGCTCCTTCCACAATTTCGCTACTGTGGACAATGCTGCAATGAACATTGGGGTGCATATGGCCCTTCTCTTCACTACATCTACATCTTTGGGGTAAATACCCAGTAGTGCAATTGCTGGATCATAGGGTAGCTCAATTTTTAACTTTTTAAGGGACCTCCACACTGTTTTCCAAAGTGCAGTTCTGAATGATAAGTGTACTCTCATGATCTGCCTAGGGAAATGCTAGGAGATGAAGCAGGACTTTAAGAAATATGATCCTGGAAACCTTTTGTATGTGTTTAAGTACCCACAACAGGGCAGGCACATAATAGGTGTTAAATATTTCTGTGAATCAATGAGTGAATAGGAGTTTGACTTTTATCCTAGGGTGTTAGATATTTATAGAAGGATTTGTACTTGGGAAAAGTCTCCAAGAGGTGAATGTAATGGTTGGATTGGAGGGGTTGAGATTAATGGTAGAGACCAGACAGGAAATTCCTGCAGGAGTCCACATAAAACAACATGAGTCTCTAATAAAGGGACAGTTGAAAACTGGAGCAGAGCTATTTCAGAAGTGAAATGGCAAAGCTTGTTGAATAACTGGATATGAAGAAGTAAGAGAAAGCTGAAACATAAATATTTCAGTTTTGTAATTTGGATTAATTGAGTGGTGTGCTTCATCTAGATAGGAAGTCTAGAAGGAAAAGCATGTTCAATATCCACCTTAGCTAACACATGCTTAGCAGAAAGTTCTCTGGCATCTTTCTGAGGTACATCTTATTTTTATTTAGATAATTTAAAAATCAGCTTAAATATTTAGTTTAGCAATCCCACTTAAACTAGAAACTGAAATGTTTTGGTAGAAAGGTGTTCACAGAATAGTAAAAAGTGATAGTCAATAGCTTAATCAAAGAAAGAGACAAAAATAAAATTAAAAATTTTAAAAACAACTAGGACCCTATTTCTGGCATGCTTAAGGATAGTCAACATTTCTCTCCATGCTCTAGTAGAATCCTGGGTTGGCCCACATATGTGTGGCTTTCTTACAAAAGTCAATGGTACACTCAGTTTCACTAATGGGTAAAGCATATGGCTCCTCACTTAAAGGAGCATCAAAAAACTACTGCACTCAAGGAAATTCCCAGAGAAAATAACCTTGAACTTGTTACTGCTTAAGATATGTCAAACATTAAGCTGAAATAACTTCTTAAGATTGTATGACTTATGAACCATTCCTCCAAAACTTATCTCTGAATTAAGTGAGTCTCCCTACTTGCAGATGTTGGGCTGCAATGTGCTGATTCGACTATAAAATTATGCTGTTGTTTGTTTTTTTTCTAAACTGCATGTACGGTCAGGAAGGCTATAAGAAATAGCTCTAAGAAACTAGTATTTTATCTTTATAACAAGTATGTCGTTTAGAAGGGTGTTTTTTTTTTTTTTAGCACAATACCATTCAAGATATATTTATTGATTTATAATTTTCCAAGCACTGTGCTAAGTTTTGGAGAGTAAAAGATGAGTAATACATAGGCATTGCCATTAAGGAGCTTTCAAAACCATGGTGGACAAAGATGATTAAACAAATAATTATAATACTGTAAGCACAGTGATAGCAATATGTCCAAATGATAGTATTGCAGAGGAGAGGCACCTAACAATGCCAGGGAGAAGCAGACTCCCCACTGAACAGAGGGAAAGGTATAGGGAGAAGGAGACTCCCCGCTGAGCAGGAAGCCCAATGTGGGGCTCAATCCCAGGATCCCAGGACCCTGGGATCATGACCCGAGCCAAAGGCAGATGCTTAACTGACTGAGCCACACAGGCCCACTAACTCAAAATATTTTAAACCCTTCTTGGGAAGCTAAGTGGGTCTCTGTGAGGTGATGTTGCGAGATGAAATCTGTCCTAGGACATTGGCAAGACAAAGAGCATGGTAAGAAATCTGCATACCAGTTTTGGTCCAACTTCTACCAAAATGCTTCTGCTCTGCAGAGCAAAAGGGAGTGATGGTGAAGGGTAATATGGAGTCTCAGTCAGTATCAAGAGAAAAGAAAGGAAAAAAAAGGGAGATTCCAAGTGTGGGGAGCAGATGAGAGAAAAACCTGTGAACCAGTGATTTAATTGGTGGGTTGATCTCAACAATTACATGGGAATGGCTACTCTAAGTTGTGAACAGAGTAACTTCAAACTGATTATTATCTGATAAATATTCATAGAATTATTATTGGGATGATTATTGATAGCATTTGGGAAGCAATAAATAGTGCCCAAAAGGCAGTTAACATGTAGAACACTAATTTGGGTTCAATTAGCACTATTTTTTAAACTCACCATTTGGATAAAGACAAGAAAACAATCCATTTGATGAAAGGAGAATACTGCCCTTGAGACATACAAACAATGCCACCATTCTCTTGATGATTTTCCTCCTCTATTTCTCATTAGTTTCAACGCATTAAAAATTTTTGACAAATGTAAATCCTATAAGGCTGATTGGTTTGACTAACCTAATAAAGAAAAAAAAGTCAGCCACTTATCAACCTTCACCTGACATTGACATAAATTCTTTACGTGGCACAGTTCCTGGGTTTTGTCATTTGAAATGGGGCGAGGAATTGCTAGTAGAATGAATAGGGTTGCAGAGCAACAGATTAAAT
The DNA here is from genome assembly GCF_002007445.2 of Ailuropoda melanoleuca. Lineage (NCBI taxonomy): Eukaryota > Metazoa > Chordata > Mammalia > Carnivora > Ursidae > Ailuropoda > Ailuropoda melanoleuca. Next base: position 49,752,474 of record NC_048218.1, on the reverse strand, counting down.
TAAGCAGCTCTCAGGAATGATATTGAAAGGTAACTGATTAATTGAACATTGAAGCCATCTAATCAAATAGAAGACACAATAAATATGTTTCTTCAGAGGTAAATTATGCCCTGATTAGCATATTCATTTGTACAGTTGAATTAACTCTTTCTGCACTTCTTAGGTTTTGCACAGCTAGAAATAGCCACCGGCTACAGATTCTCTTGAGTGTCATTCTAAGAATGCCTGGTGAACATGCCTGTATTCCTTCAAGATTTGAACAGTTTATTCATTAACCAGGCAAATTTCTGTTCACAAAAAAAGGTGAAAAATCCACCGAATATTATTATTCCACACAACCCACAGCCAGGCAAACCATGCAATCGTATTGTAGACGAATCGACAAGAATTTATTTCATGCTGAACCCACAGTTTAAGAAGAGAGAACACATAGTTGTGAAAATATTAATGCCAAAGGTTCACAATTCATACATGAAAATGTGTCTTTTTAGGTGTGATAACATGATGGTGGTGTTTTGTGTTTTGTTTTTTTTATATGAGCCTATGGAAAAGATGGTCAACTCTGACATTTCAGTAAAATACTATAAAGGGTGGATCTTAAATCAGGGCAACTGGGGGGACAATAAATTCAGAGAGCCTAAAGTAGTTCATTTGTACTTAAATGGTCTTCTCTTTCGCTTTAACTGGAGCCCTGCCCCCAATTTTTGACACCCGGGCAGGATCCAGTTGCCACAGCTGTGCAGCTCCATGAATAGCAAGAGTCGGCTCCCTGTGCCTGTGGATGCTCATCATCAAAGGGGGTCTGTCACCCTCCAGTCCACAGGCAAGCTCTCTGCCAGCCCGGAGGAACAGCTTCATGGGGGAAGGGCAGGAAATCTCAAAGATAAGAAACATGGCCTTGTCAGCATCTGAACCCAGGAAGCTCCTAGTCCTAATGCAGAGTCCTGACTGGTTCCTGTGTCAATGACTTTCTTACAGAAAGTCAAACTCCACCTAAGGGAGAGCTCTCCAGGAGAGAGGTCTTGTGAATGCCTCTGCTGCCACAGATGTCATGTGGAAAATTGGATGGAGCCATGGTTACTCATCTCTCTAAGTTGGAATTAGCTAAAAAGGCAGTATCACGTGTCGAGGCAAGATGTTACAGAGCTGTTGGCTGAAAAGGGATTCAGAAGATTACTGGAATTGTTTCTTTAACGGAGACTAAAAAACTGCAAGTGACATTTTTCTTTTAGCTTAAAGGAATTTAATCAGATCGGTCACTTACCAATAATCTTATACTACATAAGGTTTTATATATTATTTATTTCCACTTGTAAAACTTTAACTTTAGAATTTTATAAATGGTAAAATGTAAATATATGTTTGACATATATTTCTATATATTTACAAATTTATTTATCAGTATATATGTTAAAGAAATATATATGTGTGTGTGTGCATATGTGCATGTGTGTGTACATATGGAAAACGCTTTAAATTGATCACAAGATCTCTGAATTGGAAATAAAATGCTTTCAGGACTCACTAAAACACTAACAGTTCAGCTTCAGATGATATTTAAAGAGCAACTCCCCCTCCCCCCGCAAAAAAGCATCTCCCATACTATTAGAACTTCACAATCCCAACTGCTTTTTGTGGGTGGTGGTGATGGCTATATATCAGGAGTTGATGTTAAATGCATTCAATTGCAGAAATCTAGAGATCCATATGTAAAAATATATAATCAGGGCGCCTGGGTGGCTCAGTCATTAAGCATCTGCCTTTGGCTCAGGGCGTGATCCCAGGGTCCTGGGATTGAGGCCCTCATCGGGCTCCCTCCTCCGCTGGGAGCCTGCTTCTTCTTCTCCCACTCCCCCTGCCTGTGTTCCCTCGCTCACTGGCTGTCTCTCTCTCTGTCAAATAAATAAATAAAATCTTTTAAAAAAAAAGAAAAAAGAAAAAACATAAAATCACAATTATCAAACATCTTCTTGCTCATATTTTTGGTCTACTCCTAGAACATTATAAAGGCAAAATTAAACACATTCTTTCATTCTATACATGTGCTTATTGGTAACTATGTTATAAAGAAAAATGAATCCCATTCCACTGCCAAATACCAGCATTATTTGATAACAAAAGCAAAACACTTGTCAAAAACATGCTACAGTTTTCAGAGTTTTATTTTTTTAATTATAAACATAAATTTTTCTCCCTTTTAATGGATAGGTGGTAATTTACCTTTAACAATATACTCAGTCTCTTTAAAATTCTGAAATCTACTCCTTTACTGAAATTAAAACTCTTTATATCTTTCCCTCTAAACAAATCCTTCCAAAATTTAAATATAAAAATACATGTTCCTATATTACTTAACTGACATTTACTGTATATGACTATTTAGAAATTGTGTGGCAGACTGACTTTAATTGTTTTACAACTTCAATGTTAATTTCTCAATTTTTTAATGCTGTTGTTCTTTGAGCTCATTATAAATACTATAATTGCCTTTTAGGGTAAGATATATGAAAGTCACTAAAGTAATTTGTTTAATATACTATATGTCAACAAAGCATTTGGTTGTCTCCTGAACGTAATTGGAATTATGAGCCATTTAAAACATACACACACACACTAAGCATAAATATATATTTATACTTATAAATATATACTTAGCCATATATGTGTGTGTGTGTGTGTGTGTGTGTATAATTTCTTTCCAGGAATGCTTTAAATATTCTCAAAGGCAAGGTCATTGTTCATATTTGCCAAGATAAAACAGTAATGGTGTCATAATTTATTATAATATAAAACTACATCAGTGATTGTTTACCTGACTGCTTATCTTTTTTTTTTTAAAGAAGGTAAAAGAACAGGAAGATAAAGAGCAAAAATACATTTTAAAGGTATATGTAAACTAAAATAATATTACTAAGCATTTTAGTTCTAATTGTGAAGATAAATACCTTGTACAATGGAGGGTCCTGATTTAGATAGTCATGGCACTTTTAATTATTTTTTGATCTTTCAACCAAATTTAAAAAGTATTTTGGTTTTTTTTTTTAACTGATTTTACATTGCGTTTGGTCAATATTTTTGTTTACTTATAAAAGTAAATCACAGTACCATCTTTAAAAAAAATGACCCTCTCTATTTTGAATGCACTATAAAAATGACATTATCTTGCTCTATGATGAACAAATCATGCTATTCTTACAGTCAATTTTTTTAAAGACTCTTTAGGAAGCTAGTGGTAGTTTAATTTATTTGAAAGGCATAAAATAGGCTTAGCAGTTAGACTGTGGTATACAATTACCCCAGATTCTCTTTATCATATCAGGAATGTTATTAAACGCTAAGTACCTGTTTTTGGCATTGTTGACAACAGTCCCTCAAAATTGGATATGGATTGAACGAAAGTAGGTATTAAAGAAACATTTGATTTTTCTCTCTAATACTGTGAAAGTAATAGAGTTTTGAATTTAGTTCAAAGAATAAAAGCTATAACTGGCCTGATTTGAAATTATGCATATCAGTAAGTTTATATGCAGAACCATGTGAAATTTGTCTATGCCTATTTTAAATAGCAAAGACAATTCATTTTACTTTTGTCCAGCATTTAAGATCCAAGCCTACATATTATAATTTCAAGAGAAATCATTTTAAATTAGATTTTTTATATATATTTCCTAGTTTTAAAAGTCTATTATTTTAAGGGAAAAACCCAGCTATAGTTTTAATTAGTAGATATTAAATTCTATTGCATACCTCTTAGTATTATTCAATGTATTTTAGATAGGCACGGTTTAATTCATTGGTTCTTGATATTTTCTCAGTTTTTAGAAAGCTTATTTATAGAACATACTCCATTCAAAAACCCTGCACATGCACAGTAAGATTTTCAACACAGAAGAAGTGAAGGGAACAGGGAGGAGAAATATCAGATCGGGAGGAAGCTGGGGAGGTAGGAAATTTTAAAAAATATCTCTAAGGATCAGGATTTAACTCAACCAGGGGGATTGTCTTCATGGTATGTTTGTCTTCATGTGAAAACCAGTGATTAAATGGATAATGTTTCAATTTTATTTTCCAAATAATACATACAACATTTTAATTGTATACTTGCTATCTTAAGAGTACACTCAAAATAGGAATGAGAAAAAAAACTGAATTATTTTTATTAATGTAATTTCTACCTCTTATAATAATAAGTTTTAATATATTAAATGCCTCTTCCAACCTGAGTATTTGTAGTTTTACTTATTTCAAAATGCAATTTCTTTAAAAAAAAAATCTTTGGGGTGCCTGGGTGGTTCAGTCGGTTAAGTGTCTGCCTTTGGTTCAGGTCATGAGTCTGGGGTCCTAGGATTGAGCCCTGCATGGACTCCCTGCTTCTCCCTCTCCCTCTGCCCCTCCCCACTGCTCATGTGTGCTTTCTCTCTTTCTCTTTCTCAAATAAATAAAATCTTAAAAAAGAAATAAAGATGAAAAAAATATTTTTTCAAACATTAGATCTTTTTCTTCCTTATTTTAAGGAAGAAAGTAAAAAGGCATTTTCATTATTCCCTCATACTGAAAGAAATTTTACAAGTTACTTAGCCAACATCCTGCAATGTTTTAGTATACTTTGAAAATAATAAAGTTCATTCTACTTAAGCCCATGGTGTCTCTAAGAGTTAGGATGGCCCTAAGTGTGCCCTGATACCTCACACCCAAGAGACAAAAGAGGAGTATAAAGGCCCAAGATAGACTAGTTCTAGTCATATTCTAATCCCATTTAATAATATAAAATCTCATCCAATCTCAACCCATCTCTAATCTTGTACTAGTTCTAATATATTCACAAATACAGAGAAAAAGAATTATACTTGTGTGTGTTCAATACCCTTGGTTATTTTTTAAAAGCTGATGGAGAGAGTAAATAATGAAAATTCAGGGCTTAAGTATAAAGCATTGAAAGTGAAAACAGATTCTAAACGCCATTCCAAAGGAACATCAATAACGTACATGCAATGGCAACATCCTTAGAATAAATATATTGCCACTCAGGGTGACTCCTTAGAAGGACACAGCATTTATTTAGATATTTGAGTAGAGGCGGATTTCTTAAAATACCAATCTTGTTAATGCATTACTTTAGTCATAACTTAATATTGAGGAGAAATGGCTAAATCCTTCTTTTACAAAACTCGTAAAGAGAACTGGTGCCTGTTAAAAGGGGGAAAAAGAGATTTCCAGAAGCTTAGATGATCTGTGGGAAAAACAGACATTTGAAGGTGAGTTGTGAAGGCACTGAAATACTATTTCATTTATTGATCACAGGATTTACAAGAGGCAACTTGGGAAGGATGCACGGTCAAGGTCAGCTGCACCTTTAAATGTAAGTTCACACATTACTGATGAGCTACAGCTCCATATGTTTCCTACTGAAAATCTGTGAAGCCTTTTTCCTTCAATTGATTAAAAGCAAAGAAAAGTTGACAAGGAAACTAATGAAAAACATAATAAAACATAATAAAATAAAACATAATGAAAAAGGTGGCAATGTTCTCCTCTAGTCAATCTTCCTTTTTATAAAAAATGGGAGCAGAAACCTTACTCAGAGCATTGCCACAGATGCGACCCATGAACTCTGGCCATTGTAGTGTAAGGGCCAAGGGTTGGCCACCTCAATATGGGCCACTTAGGCATGTAGATTATGCCAATCTGAAAACAATCAAGGCTCAAAAGACTCAGGAAGAAATTCTGACCCCTCCAGAACCCAGGAAGAGAACTATCACCACAGATAACTACTATAATATGACACAGATGTGGTAGATAGGAGGGAACCTCACAAAGCCCCCTTGATCAAAGTCCTCTCTATGTCCCACTGTTTCTGAATGGCCCAGCAAACATTTGTTTACCAAACATTTACTTATTTTTACCTTCCTGTGAATTCATTCCTTCCATTTAAAGTCCCAGACTTACCCTAGTCCAGGAGGACATATATACCTCATTTTGCCTGACATTCTTCAGAAACTCATATCTATGTGAGCTCCCTGTATGTATGAAATTAAACTTGATTTTTCTCCTGTTAATCTGTCTGATGTCAATTTAATTCTTAGTCCAGCTAGAAGAACCTTGAAAAGAAGATTAATTTTTTTTTCCCCTCTGTGACAGTAGCAACTACATTATTGAGACTAATGAAGGATAGCTGGAAGAAGGGCAGGCAGGGACAATGGCACCTCCCTCCTCCACCCTAAGAGGAAACCACCCTTAAAAGGATTTTATAACACCCTGAAAGGAGCTCTCCACCCTTTATCACGTGATACAGAGAGGACAAAAACCTGATCAGGTGACAGGCATATGGAGGGTTAATCAGATTAAAACAGTCAGCCAACAAGCCCATAAAAACCCCTAGACTTAGAAACCCCAGTGGCAACCCTCTTGGGTCCCCTCCCTCTTCAGGAGCTTTGTACTGTCGCTCAATAAACTGTACTTTTACTCAATAAACTTTGCTTTGCTGACCACCACACTTCATCTGGTCTACCTTTTCATTCTTCGAAGTGCCATGACCAAGAACTGAGGGCACTAAAGGGAAAGAAATCCTGCAACAAGGCCATTTAGTTGCCATAGTTAAATAATATGTGCAAACATGAAAAACAGAACCAATGCTAGTTCTGGACTGAAAAATGCCCACAAGAAAAGTCAAATATTTAGAACTTACATATCTCCTTTTATTCTTGTTTGGTCACAGACTGTCATCGGCCTTTCCAAATATTCAAAACATATTTGGAATTCTGTTTATTACCCAGTGATTATGGTTGCTGTAAAGAATCAAGTCAAAAATTTGGGTCTTTTTATTTTACATTAGCTCTGGCATAAGGAATTTACAACAAATGTTCTTGAAAGGATTTTCTAACTTACACATCAAACACTAGATGCAAATAAAACAAAGAAAGTTTCTTCTCAGTGCTTTTTCTTTGCTTTACCTTCACCTTCCTCTTGTGTTTCTATGCTCTCAATCTGTTCCCCAAGCCAATACACCAAGACCCAAATGGCCATGACTCCCAAAGAAACTCACACCTCTCCTCTACCGCTTGAAAAATATATCCTGGGGCAGGAGATATGAAATAGCACAAAAAGAAAAGCAATTTGTTTGGTTATCTGATGGAGGTAATTTATGGAGAAGTGTGAATGACTTAAATTTCCTGCCTGACTTGCTTTCAAAAAAGGGGGGGATTATTGACATAAATGGATCTTTATTAGTGACAGGAGATGGTAGGACTAGTGCTCTTTGCTAACTTCTTCCCCAGGGCATGTTGGAGATAAGAGGTCAGTAACTTGGCAACCCTTTACAGGCTGTGCCAACTTTTTTTATTAATTGAAAGTTACTCAGCATTTGCTGGCCCCAGAGCGTAGTACTGAAAGTAGGGACATACAGGAGACACTCTCCAGCCCCTGACCTCGAGAAGTTATAACATGAAGATGTCTTCTCCCAACCCATAACCCTCCCTCCCATCACAACCACCAAAAAGTAATCAAAACAAAACAAAATAGGGCAGATCTGAAAATACCATGTGCTACTTTAGAATGGACAGTAGATAATCAACAACTCCATTTTGCTTATCACAAGTACTACCACCTAGATGGAGCTTTCCTTTCCTGTTTTCTGTTCTCTTGATTTTCCTGTCCTGAGATTGACTTGGGAGTTGACTTAGGTGCTATTCCTTATAAATCCACAGCTAAACAACTCTTAGTGTTTTCTTTATCTGCTCAAGAGTTTTTCCCAGATCACTTTAATCTTCATTGATTAGTAGAGCTACTTGTAAATACTAAGTGACCTTTACACACTGTGTGAACGAATGATGTATATAACTGCTATTTTCCCTATAAGAATAAAATAATACTGTGTAATAATTTTTAGAAAGAAAAAGTTTACTCGATGTGTGACAATAGCATATGCTTTTTTTTATAAAAAAAAAGATTTATTTATTTTAGAGAGACAGAATGAGTGAGAGGGGGAGAGAAAGAGAGAATCAGACTCCATGCTGAGCACGGAGTCCCACGTGGGGTTCAATCTCATGACCTTCAGATCAGGACCTGAGCCAAAACCAAGAGTTGGACACTTAACTGACTGCACCACCCAGGTACCGGATAACATATTCTTTTGAATACAAGATAAGTCAAATGCTGCAATCTTTAAAAAAAAAAAAAAAAGTCCTCATTTGTATTAAAATGGAAATAAGGAAAAAAATTTAAAACAATCATTAGGGAAATAAAACTATTCAAGTTCTACTGAAACTTCAACTCAGCAAGTTGGTGAGTTAGTTCTAAGGCATTAACATTCGATATTGTTTATCTTTACAAAGGCACCAGTGGAAAAGAACATCTTCTAGATTTTGTCATTTTTATTAGTTTTTTTAAAAAAAGATTTACAAATGAGACTAAAGACTAAAAGATAGCACTTCAATCAACCACAACAGTGCTTTCTGACAAAAATTCATTTAAAAAAATTCTACTATTAAAATATTGCTAGAGTAATTTTTATTTACAGTGACCAATTAAGAAATTATTTCTAAATATTTTATTTTATAATCATAAATCAAGGGGAAAGACCACGATAGCTTGTTTCACTTGGTATTTTGAACTTCTAAAGCTAAATGGGAAGTAACTACCATCTTTATGATGATCCACGCTACAGGTTAAGGGTTTTTAATTCAACATATTGATTTATGCCTTGAACTAAATAAGTAATGAAGTGAGAGAACAGAAATAGCATGCACCTTCAGAAATTACTGAATATAATGTAAGGATGTGAAAACAAAACTGCGAAGATGCTGAAGTAAAATAATTTCCTTTTTAAGAATAAAGAATAGCATCATAAAAATTTATTCTTAAGAAATCTTCAAAAAAATACCTGAATATTAATATTAAAATTTTTATAGCAAAAAGTAAAATGTAGTTTATTTTTATTCACTTCTTTCCATCTTTGTTTTTTAAAAAGAGAATTAGAAGAGATGTTATCCATGTAACTTAATTTAGTTTTCCTTTCATTTACATTACTTTCATTAACATATAATCATGGAAACCTTAACTCACATTTCCTATTTTACTTTTTATATAGTAATTATTGATATGCATTTTCTTCTTACAAAGATATAGCTGAGTAAAGAAGAAAACTAACAAAAAGAGAGTGAACACTGGGGTGCCTGGGTGGCTCAGTCGATGAAGCATCTGCCTTCAACTCAGGTTATGATCCCAGGGTCCTGGGATTAAGTCCCAGGTCAGGCTCCCTGCTCAGCGGGGAGCCTGCTTCTCCTTCTCCCTCTGCCCCACCCCCTGCTTGTGTGCGCTCTGTCTCTCTCAAGTAAATAAATAAAATCTTTAAAAAAAGAGAGAGAGAAAGAGAGAGCATTGTTCTACAAATTCTGCTAGGAACTTTCACATAACTAACTTTATTTAAAGACAAACTCAAAACCAAGGAGGAGAATTACTGTTATGCACAAAAATAGTACATATTAGTTCAGACAAAAAAAACTAAGTTGTAGTATTAGCATAATAATATATTAACTTTTTAATGATATTTACAGACTAGAGCTGTAAAAAAGGATCCTATAACCACACTTTTCCATGTTATAGCCAAATATTAGCAATAAGAACAACAATAAGCACTAAGAACAACAAAAATAGCAAGTTCTATGGCCACAAGGACTCTGTTCTCTATGAAGCAGCTGTACTTTTTGCCCTGACCTTCAGCCTGGAAGACTCCTTCAGGAAATACAAAATAGATCACAGAAGTTACTCACCCTGCCTTAGGATTGAATTTATTCTGTGCTCTGAATACCTGTTTCCAGAACGTAGTGCGCCTGACCTTTTAAACTCTAGATCAACGCTTGTTCCACCTTTCCATTTTAGAATACAAGAAGCTCAAAATTCCACACTGAGCCCAAATTCTTCACATCCTCAATTCCCATTCATTTGTATTACTTGTATTGTGACTTCTCAACAGAATCATAAATTCATTTTAGAAAGAGACCATTTCTTTATCCAGATCATAGTAAGTATAATTTATTGAATACCCACCATGTGGAAGGTGAATTCCATATGATTTTTAATATATGCAAAAAAGCAATAAGATGTTTTTGTTTTATTTTTCCATTTTTATTGATAATGCAACTGAGGCATACATCAACTGCATAAGGCTCTCAAATGATCTATGTGCTTTTAATAATTAATAAATAACTAAATAAAACCTCTGAGACCTATTTACATACAGGTAAGGTTTCTAAAATTCTTTTATTTCTGACTACCGAGAAGTACAAATCCTCTGTCATTCACCCTAATTTCTTCATTCATTACCCTAAGTACTAGCAAGCAAAGAGTCAAAGTCTACTTTCAACACTTGGCTGCTCACCATCTAAAACTCTCCAACCATCTCACCCTGGCTGGCACTAAGAACAGACCTTTTCACCTATTTTGCAATTGCCGTATAACATCCCAATTCCATATACCTTAAGTTGGTAATAGAACATTATCTGTATATGTTTTAATGTAGTATCTTTAGTACATGAACAATTCATCATACGGATAGAAGTTTGACATTTTTCTCATTAATCTACACTTGCCAGACAGTTAAGGACTGATGCATAATATCTAAGTACTGAGAATTTCAAGAAAATAATAAAACCTATTATATTTAATAAAATGTATGACATAACGTAGACTTAAAAATTCCATTAAATTTTCAGAGGTTTGTAACTATTATAGACAACAATCGTTAGGGGAATAAAATACATTCCTTAGCATTTGTCCTCAAAATTATACTAGATAGAGGTGAGAAAAGAATTAAGTAAGCAAATTCAGGCTTGAATCAAACTGAAATCCAAACAGTTCCCATATCATGAGGTATATTACACTAATTATTATGGACTGAATGTGTCTCCTCAAAATTCGTATGTTCAAGTTCTAACCTCCAATATAATGGTATTAGGAGGTGGGGCCTTTAGGAGGTGATTAGGTCATAAGGGTAGAGTTCTCAGGAATGAAATTAGTATCCTTATGGACTGGCTATAGAAGTGAAGAGATCACAGAGTGCTCTCTTGTCCCATCTGCCCCATGAGAACATAAAGAGTAGATGTCCATTTCTGAAACAGAAAGTGGGCCCTCACCAGACACCAAAACCACTGGTGCCTTGATCCTGAACGTCCAGAACTGTAAGTAATAAATTTCTGTTGTTTATAAACCACCTTGGCTATAGCATTCTGTTATTGCAGCCCGAACCGACCAATAGACCCATATTTCACCAGAACTCAACATACAACACTATCTCTCCCACCAGAATAAGCAACACAGGACAAGGATTTTTGTTTCATTAACTTCTGTGCCCTCAGTGCACAGGACACATACTAACGCTCAAAATATAGCTGTTGAAAGAATGGTGCTTTCCTTTCTGACTTCTCCTTTTCATATTCTTTGACTCTGTATTGAAATGGTATCTATTGCTTGAGCCCACCCAGCAGTCCTTCACTCTTCTGAGAACAGTACCTTGATTGTCACGACATCATCACGCCTCCCCAGTCCCCAAGCCTATGTAATTCAAGCAGGTCGACATCATTACCATTCTCAACCTCAACAGGCTCCAGAGATAACTACACATATAATCTGGCCAATAGTAAGAGTCCTCCAGGTGGGCCATATAAATGGTGATCTTCACCAGGCCAAGGAGACTCAGCTAAACAAATCTTACTGAAAATACTAAGAAAGAGCTTTTTACAATTTTTAAAGTTGCTGAGAGGATGGACTATCATTCTGGCCATCTTAACATACCATGGCAAGAAGCTGTCCAAATTAAGTCAAAAGAACATCAAGCCAAGGGATGGTAAGATGTATAGTTTAGCATCATCTAAGCTCTAGACTCCTAGACCTGATGCCAGTTTTAACCCATTTTTTGAACTCATGTGATCCAATAAATTTCATTTTTATAAATTTCACTTGAGATGCATTCCTATTACTTGCAACTGAAGAATCCTAACAAATATATCCTCTAAAACCACTGCATTAATTACTTGATTACTTATTCTCCCTATACACAGAAATGAATAGTACCATGCTGATGTTGAGTCATATAGTAGCCACAGGAGAAAAATATTTATAATCATAGCATACTCTTAGAAATGACCGCACTACAAAAATCAACATACAGAAATTTGTTGCATTTCTACACACCAAAAATGAAGCAGCAGAAAGAGAAATCAAGGAATTGATCCCATTTACAACTGGACCAAAAACCATAAGATACCTAGGAATAAACCTAACCAAAAAGATAAAAGATGTTTACTCTGAAAACTACAGAATGCTTATGAAAGAAAATGAAGATGACACAAGAAATGGAAAAGCATTCCATGCTCACGGATTGGAACAAACAGTGTTGAAACGTCTGTACTACCCAAAGCAATCTACACATTTAATGAAATCCCTATCGAAATACCACTGGCATTTTTCACAGAGCTAGAAAAAACAATAATAAAATTTGTATGGATCCACAAAAGACCCCAAATAGCCAAAGCGATCTTGAAAAAGAAAAGCAAAGCTGGAGGCATCACAATTCCGGACTTCAAGCTGTATCACAAAGCTATGGTCATTAAGACAGTATGGTACTGGCACAAAAACAGACACACAGATCAATGGAACAGAATAGAAAACTCAAAATTTACCCACAACTATATGGTCAATTGATCTTTGACAGAGCAGGAAAGAATATCCTATGGAAAAAAGATACTCTCTTCAATAAATGGTGTTGGGACCACTGGACAACAACTTACAGAAGAATGAAACTGGACCACTTTCTTCCACTATACACATAAACAAATTCAAAATGGATAAAAGACCTAAATATGACACAGGAAATCATCAAAATCCTAGAGAGCACAGGCAGCAACCTCTTTCAGATTGGCCATAGCAACTTCTTACTAAACATGTCTCTGGAGGTAAGGGAAACAAAAGCAGAAATGAACTACTGGGACTTCATCAAGATAAACAGCTTCTGCAGAGTGAAGTAAACAATCCACAAAACTAAAAGGCAACCTACAGAATGGGAGAAGATATTTGCAAATAACATATCTAACAAAGAGTTAGTTCCAAAATGTAATATCACTTCACACCTGTCAGAACAGCTAAATGTAACTACACAGGAAACAACAGATGTTGGCAAGGATGCAGAGAGAGGGAAATCCTCTTACACTGTTGGTGGTAATGCAATGTGGTGCAGCCACTCTGGAAAACAATATGGAGGTTCCTCAGGAAGTTAAAAATAGAACTACCCTACAACCCAGCAATTGCACTACCAGGTATTTACCCAAAGGATACAAAAATACCTATTTGAAGAAGCACATGCACTCCAGTATTTACAGTAGCATTATCAACAATAGCCAAATTATGGAGAGATCAAATGTCCATCGACTGATGAATGGATAAAGGAGCTGTGGCATATGTATACAATGGAATATTACTCAGCCATAAAAAAGAATGAAATTTTGATATTTGCAACAACATGGATGGACCTAGAGTGTATTATGCTTAGCACACTAAGTCAGTGAGAGAAAGACAAATATCATATGATTTCACTCATATGTGGAATTTAAGAAACAAAATAGATGAATATGGGAAAAGAAAAAGAGAGGCAAACAATAAAACAGAGAACTACAGAGGGCGAACTGAGGGTTGCTAGAGGGGAGGCGGGCAGGGGGATGGGCTATGGGTGTCTGGGTGGCTTAGTCAGTTAACCATCTGCCTTGGGCTCAGGTCATGATCCTGGGGTCCTGGGATGGAGCCCTGCATCGGGCTCTCTGCTCAGCAGGGAGTTTGCTTCTCTCTCTGACCCTCCCCCTGCTTGTGCTTGCGCATGCTCTCTCTCTCTCTTAAATAAATGGTCTAATAAATAGATAGATAAGTGGTGGGTATTAAAGAGGGCACTTGTGGGGCGCCGGGGTAGCGCAGTCGTTAAGCGTCTGCCTTCGGCTAAGGGCGTGATCCCTGTGTTCCGGGATCGAGTCCCACATCGGGCTCCTCCGCTGAGAGCCTGCTTCTTCCTCTCCCACTCCCCCTGCTGTGTTCCCTCTCTCACTGGCTGTCTCTCTGTCACATAAATAAATAAAATCTTTAAAAAATAAAAATAAAAATAAAGAGGGCACTTGCGATGAGCACTGGGTATCATATGTAAGTGATGAATCACTAAATTGTACTCCTGAAACTAATATTATACTATATATTAACTAATTCGAATTTAAATTTTAAAAAAATGTCCAGCAGTGTTTGTGTCTTCTTTTTCATTTACTCAGATAAAATTTCAGAAGAAAGAATAGCATTTATTTTTGTGCCAAAACAGCCCTAGGTGGTTTAGTTTTCCTTGTGTTATCTGCTACCAGTTTCAGCACTGCTAATTATAAAACTAAAGTAAGTTATAACTAATCATGACTTTTTTGGTCAATAACAGACAACCATATGCATGGTTTAAAACAGAGAAAGAATACTCCATATTTTAGAAAGAGTTACAGTTTATTATATTATATAGAAACCTAAAATGGGGGCGCCTGGGTGGCACAGCAGTTAAGCGTCTGCCTTCGGCTCGGCTCAGGGCGTGATCCTGGCGTTATGGGATCGAGCCCCACATCAGGCTCCTCCGCTATGAGCCTGCTTCTTCCTCTCCTGCTCCCCCCTGCTTGTGTTCCCTCTCTCGCTGGCTGTCTCTATCTCTGTCAAATAAATAAACANAAAAAAAAAAAAAAAAAAAAAGAAAGAAAGAAACCTAAAATGGCTTAAGGAATCATCAACATATATGCTTTCATTTTACAGTTGAAGGAAGTCAAGGGACTTCCCTAATGTCCTGTCCTAACTAGTAAGAGAGGCAAGAACTATAATAGAGCAAACCATACTATGATTTACTTATTTGTACACTATAGTTTATTTCCAGAAACCTGCTTTGGAATCAAATACACAAGAGTTTAAAGTATTTATGTAAGCTTAGAATGCTATTCACATGCAGAAAACTGGTTCACAATTTCTGCATACATGTATTATCACTTGGATGAATGATAAAGATTTTCATAGTGTGCTCTACGAACTAAGAGCTCACTTAATGATTTCATTAGCACCCTCAAAATTCCAATATAAACTTATACAAGAGTCATGAAATAAACTGCTTCATTTCTAGAGAATTAGCTATCTTTTTGGTCAATGGAACTTAATTTATTCAATACTACTTAAGTGTTCTAAGAAATTTAATCTATCCCTACCTACCAGGAAGAACAGGTCTATGAATTACTTTAGTAAGTGCCCAAGAGGATTAAAAGACCAATGTAGAATACATTTACATGTGTGAAGATATGAAGTATTTAGTTAAGGAAACTCAAAATCTGAGACAAAATATTCTCTGTATTATGTTTTTTTTTGAAATAAGGACAAACCATTTTAAATTAAAATCTAATTTAAAAGAAATGGATGTTAGCAAAGCTAACTTTAAGTGGAAGCATATTTCAGTCTACCATAACCTATAAAAAACTACTACAGTTAATTAAGAGATCTTATATATTTGAAATTTTTCCCAAAATTATGCTATGTGTTTCTTAATATTCTCTCCCTTCAATATCAATCATAAAAGCTATGTACAGTCATATGAAATAACCATAGTATGTGACAAATAAAAAGTGCTTTGAAGTTTCTGGATGAAAGGGTTTGTACTAGTGCAACACATTATTAATTCCATAAATACCAAAGAATTTAAAAGGGAAAGTCATTTCATGGGGAGAACAGATTTTTAAAGTTGATATGAATCATAAAGGATTCTTCATATCAAAAGCACCTTAGTCATATTTTAAGACCACTCCATCTGATAATTGAGACCTTTCCATATATCCCCACTGGCATGACAATGAAATAAATGATGTTAAGGGAGAGAAATCAGAGTATAAAGAAACACTTCCATTGTTCTCACTCGGTCTTCTTTCTGGGAACAGACTCAGAGCACTTTTTCACAGTGGGATACAAACTAGAAGGTAGATTTGCTCATCATATGCCCATCGCAAAATGTAAATACACTGTCTACAGTCCAGTCTTCAGTGTATCAGCTTGTCTGGGAGAGTGCATGTATCTCTTACCACGATGGGAGTAATGTCAAGCTCTGTTAGAGACCTAAGCCTTCTCCTCAGCACTATCTAAACAGGTAAAAGGAGGAATGTGGTGGCTTCGACATAGCTCTTGTTCCCAGATTCTATGCAATATGATATTCACACTCTTGTACTGAAAAACCCTGGCTGGGATACCAGAATGTTTCACTGAACCAAGGGGAAGCTCTGATTTGAAAAGTGCACATCAAACATGTATTTATCTACTGAGCCTGTTTGTCCGTTACTGACTTTGGCGTTGAGGACCTGGAATCATCTAGGATATCCTGTGACAAGCATACGGCCACAGCATACTAAGAACAGTTTGTAGAAATGTACCTCACAGGACTGACTGATTATTAAAGGCATAAGCAAGAGTTTTCATGTCTCTGGAAAGAGGAAAAAGTGATATTTAAACTGAACTTGAATATTTGCAATCCTGCTCTCTTTCCTATGTAAATATTTCTCAAAGCTCAAAGCGTTCTGAACAAAGTTCTCCAGCTTGATGTGTGTGTGTGTGTGTGTGTGTATACACACATATACATGAAAATCTTTTTCATGCTGATATTAATGGGGTAGATCAGTATCAAACAAATGTTAATGTATGCTCCTGTTAAGTTTCAGAGAATGGGATTAGAACAAGAATATATATAAATCCTTGCAATAACATAACTTGTTTGTGCTAGTCATTGCTTTTGCTCAAACTCTGAGGATGATTTTCTTTCTAGGATACATTTTCCCAAGCCTACATTTGGCTACAAAGTGGTGGTATATGGTAGATAACCTAAAAGTGAGGATAGCATCCCAGCATAGGACAAAAAACTTTAAAGGTAGCTATCTGGATGTTAGGTAAGAAATAAATGTGAAAGTGTGTTATCTTGGAAGTCAGTGATACCAGAATATTAGTAAGGGGCTTGTTATGTGTGAAGCACTGTGCTAAGTTTGACATTTTACATATCGACAAATTCTCATTCAAATTCCTATGGGATAGACATTACACTTCCTTTTTACAGATAAGGAAAAAGAGGCTCACAGAGGTTAAAAACCCCTGCTAAACCAAAAGAGAATCAGGATTTCAACCCAGATGTCCCTGGACTGGAAGCTTCTTTTATCTTTTTTTCTCCCCCTACAGAGTGCTGCCTGTATAAGCATTGTATAAGCAGCTATCTAAGGGAAGTGTAACAGAAACTGCTTCTTTCAGGACTGTGTTCAGCACCTAAGATGTAAACATAAAAGTTATGTTTAATTACAGCTCATACATTATTTTCAAATGGTTTTGAGAAAAAAGAGATTTATTTCAGTTTGTTTTACTTCAATTTTTCTACAGAAAAAAAATTAGGATTTGATATGCATGAATTCTTAAAAGCTTATCTCATTCTAAACAAACACTAAACAAATTTGCAAGTTGTATATTTTGCAATTGTCAATAATTATTTGAAAGAGCATTTCCATGGAGACCTGTTTATAAGTAAGAGTTTATCCTTTCCTAAAAATTCACGAAGAACAGATTATTCATATATCTAATTCTGGTATAAATGTATATGGAAGAGATTTATCGGCTTAGCTAATTCTTTCATTTTATAGACCTGTTCATTATTATACTTCAAGTTTTGCTGCATGAAGTTCTCATTCATACCGGAAATACACCCCATTAAAAAGCATTTGTTCACTAAGATTTCATTATAATCCAAGATGTGTGTGGAATTGAAAAGTAAATTACCATCTTATACTTTTAAATGATTTGGTCGTCAGTTTGGAAAGAACAGCTTTGAAATATGACAGTTAATGATCATGCTGCATCTCTACTTAGTCATAATTCATAACAAAAACAGGGTGGAAACTTATTTCAAAAACAATAAACACACAACCAAGAGGGCTTAGACATTTTCCCTTGCATAGTTATGAATGGTAGATTGATTGCTTTAATGGCCCTATTCTTTATCCCTTCCTTTATACACATATACCACGTGACTTTGTAGTTCTTTTTACTAGGGAGGCACAATCTCTTTCTCCCCACTTCTCAAATTTGAGCACACCTGGTGCCTTGCTTTGGCCACTGGAATGAAAGTAAACAAGATGCAAACAGAGGCTTGAGAAAAGCACTTACATACTTCTGCTCACTCGTACACTTTCCCGTCGCTGTAAGAACATATCCAGGCCATCCTCCTTCAGGATGACAGGTAACAGGGGACCAGAGCTGAGCTGCACCAATTATGCCACATGAGGCATAACTAGCACCAGCTGACCCACCCCAACCACTTTCCTGTCCCTCCCAACACCTGCCACATAAACCTATGCATGACCCAGGCAAAACCAGCCAAACTCATCCCAGATCAGCTGAATCCCACAGACTCATGAGCTAAATAAATGTTTACTGTTGTTTGCTTCTAAGTTTTGGTGGTTATTTATAATGTGCCATTACGCAGTAGTATCTAAGCTATATACTACGTCTCCTTTCATTTTCTTTTTCTTTCCAAGGGCATAAGTAGAGATCTGTAATTAACGATTAAGTTCATCTCAGTAAAGTACATTTCTATTTCTTAATTAGGAAATAGCCCTTGAGCATATTTCTACATTTAGGTTCACATTAAATTACCACGCTCTGAGCATTTACTACGGTTCTGGCACTGCGCTAGAAACTTCCAAATATAAATAAATTGTTCAAAAGATACTGTCTGAAACTGTCTGAGCAACTANCTACGGTTCTGGCACTGCGCTAGAAACTTCCAAATATAAATAAATTGTTCAAAAGATACTGTCTGAAACTGTCTGAAACTGTTTGAGCAACTAAGTAAAAGAGTAAAAGAGTAATGAAATATAATCCAAAGCATAAAATAAATATCCGAGATTATGAAATATAATCCAAAGCATAAAATAAATATCCGTGAGTCCATAATTAAACAAATGAAAAAATTAAAAAGGGAGAATAGATAAATCTCCCATGCAGAATAATTCCAAATGATAGAAGTAAACATTCCACCCTCAAGGACGTGGAGCATAAATACCCACTCCCAAGTGCGGGCTCCCCATAGCGCCTTCCTTCCAAAGATCACACAATAAAAAAGAGAAAAAGAGTAATATAGTGGAGAAATCTGACAAACACCCAACTCAACCAGGTGATCAAGGTTAACAGCAGTAGTAATAAATCATGTTGATAGTATTTACCTTTGATATAATAAGAACTGCATTTGCCTGTGTGCTTTTCCTCCCCAAAACTTAACTCCGATCCCAGTATTATCATAAGAAAAACATCAGACAAATCTCAATAAAGAACAGTCTGTTAACCGCTTGACCAGTACTCCTCGAAACAGTCAAGATCATTTAAAAAACGAGGGGGAAGACTCTGGACAACTGTCAGAGCCCAAAGAGCTTAAAGAGACACGATGACTGAATATGATGTGGTATCCTAATGTTCCAGAAAAATGGGTAAATATTAAGACAGCTTGAATAAAGTATGAACTTCAGTTAATAATTATGTAATGATTATCATTCATTAGTTGTGCCACATGGGCCATACTAATGTAAGATGTTAACAGGAGAGGAGACTGGGTGTGGCATGTGTAGGAACTCCATTTTCACAATTTTTCTACAAACCCCAAAATATTCTAAAGTTAAACTTTCATTTAAAAATACAGTGCCCATTAAGATATGTATCAATAAAGTATGCATTTTTGGTAAATTATCACTCACTGCTGTACTGAGCAGAGCAAAGGTTTTGGTTGATTTTACACAACTTTTTTGTTTATGTATTGTTGATCTGCTTTTTTTTTATCTTTCATTATCTAGTTAGGTTCTATCAGATTTTCAGGCGTGGTTTTTTACAAAATCAGAAAATATGTAATTTCATGAACAGTATTATAGAGAAATTCATTTTAACAGATTCCTAATTTAATTTAGATCATTAATAAACATATAGTATCTCATTTTGAAAGATAAAATAAATTTTGTAGGTTAGAATAATTAATTATAAAATGAACTTAAATGAGTAGATTGCACACTATTTTAATATAATTTTGAAAGTAAAATGCAAATTGTATAATCAATTGATTTTCATTATCATTTTCTAAAACTATTGTTAAGTATCACTTCTTGTCACACTTTTTTTTTTGAAAAAGATTAATGGTAGGATCACAGAGATACCAGCTGTTTAAACACTCTTTTTATTTACAATGCTAGCTTAATAAATAACCAATCTGCCTAGCAACTCTAACCTTTTTCAGCTAAAAAGCTTTCATAGAGTTCCCCTACATATAGAACGTTATTTTTTTTAATATGAGGCCATTATCCTTAATAATTTAATATTATAAGACAAGTGTCTAGTGCAGTGACAAAAATAACCACTAGCTCATATGCCTTGTGGCTTTAAGAAAATTAAGGATATCCAATGGGCTTTGGTAAACAAGCCTAAAAGATGAAGGAGGCAGGTGTAGAAGACATCTAATAAAACATGCCTCTCATTTTTATCCCTTTTCTGTTTGGTTTCTTGGGAATCTCTGTTTGGCGATGAACTGTAGTGTATTTGCTTCAGACAGATGCTTTTATTCTCCTTATCTACTGATGTGGCAACCAAAGGAAGGGTGGTAGAAAGTATGATTAAAATCTAATATTAAGTTTTAAAAAGCAAAATAGACTTTTGCAGATAGAATTAAAGTGTTGAANCTGATGTGGCAACCAAAGGAAGGGTGGTAGAAAGTATGATTAAAATCTAATATTAAGTTTTAAAAAGCAAAACAGACTTTTGCAGATAGAATTAAAGTGTTGAAGAACAATTTAAATGTTGGTTTACTGTTTATTGGCTGAAACTGGGCATGATACGGAAGCAAAGATTACAGATTCCAATGGTAGGAACGTGGAATCATATTACATTGGATTTTTTTTCTGTAAATAAGAATATCAACATAAATTCACTGAGAGTGTTTCTTTTATGTCCAGTGTGAAGGTTAAATTGAGGATCACTAGAGAAATATAAGTTACTATGTCGTGAAGATTAAAGATTCATTTCTTCCTTTCTTCAGGGTGTGTTTATGCCGGTTCCAGTCTGGAGACCAACCTCCGTGCATTGCTGTGCTGCTTTGTTTTCTTGCATGCCCTCACGACCTCATTTTCCAGTTTTAATAAAAATTTTTTATTAACTATTTCAGACACTAGTAATATTAATCTACCCTTGCTTTGTATAATGGTCTACAGACCAACCAGTTGTCTTTCATAAATTAACTTTTAAAATATTTAAAATGCTTATTAAAATCAGGACTATAATGTCTAGTCCTTGCACTTTGCTTAATATCTAATTCCCTCATTAACAAGATTAGCAGAAAATTAAATAATGGTGTCTGCATACACATTTCTAGTATTCACCTATAATACATCCATTATATGCAGTACTTTAAAAAAACGTATGATGTACTCACCTAATCTCTTCCAGCATCAGAAAACATGAATATCACAGTATTTTGGAAAGAAAAACTTTTGGAAAAATGGTTTCTTTTCAGGTTAGAAAAGAATGTGGTTCAAGGATATAATGGTGAGAATTTAAGTTAAGAGATAGAAAGAAAACTCTTGATGTGCATGGCTTTCTTTTTAGACTTTATTGTTTCCAGTTTCATTAAACCTTAAGGGGAACATTCTGTCAATAGGACCTTTTCACCCTGGAAAATCTTTTGGTCAAAAACCTAAGCTTCTAATTCGAGGTTTGTCTGATAATATTTACTCAGTCATGAGGAGTTTACAAAGGATATGAGTAGTGTGATCGCAAAAGCACATAGCAACTCCAGGTCTTTCTAGGCATTCAAATATTTAGTTCAGATGCTTCAAGATTACGAATGAAGGATTTTAAAATATCTTTCTTTTTTAAAATTCTTGTGTCGGGGCCATGGGGACGCAGGATGAAATACATATTATTCCAACCCAGCATTTGGTTTCCCTGCTATTTTATTTTAAATGAGTTTTATAGGTTGTCTCTAATCTTGAAATGCTTTGTCTGGAAACTTGTACAAAATTTGCAGGCATTTTCCAATGGAAACAACTTAATGCACATGAGATTTTTGAAGAGCCCATAGAAACAAGGTATTGATAAAGAGTTGGTAAGGAGAAGCCAAGGATGAGTTAACAGTCACTGGTGGGTTAGGTTATGTTGAGCCAAAATAAAGTCAGAGTGCATCTAAGAATCTGATAAACTACAGACGCCTACGCCTCCAAAACCTCAAAGACACTCCAAACTTTGCCTACATTTCTATGGAGTAAAGAACACTGCGAAGCAATGGTTGAGGAATCTCAGGAGTTAGGAGCCATTGTTCTAGATAAGGCATGGACAACGCAGGGAAAGAGATGAAGAATGCGGACACTGAAGGAGACTACGTTTTCGGGTCTCCATGTTCCCCTTTCTTTCCTTCACCACTTAAAGGCAGTCTTCAGCCTAAGACGTTAAAGCTGTGGAGAAAAAGGGCAAGAAGTGGCAGCAATGGAAGTTTTAAGGTGATCTACATTAGGATGCCTTTCTCCCCTCACCCCGCTTTTTTTCTCTGCCTCCCAGCTTTTCCTCCTTCCCTCTCCTCTACCTCTTTATTACAGAGGAAAGGAAGTTACAATAGGGGCCAGGGCAGCTCGTTTGTCAGTAAAAGGAGGAGAACAGCCAGTGGGAGTCCTTTGGTAAAAGAGTGATACAGATGACCTCTGCCAGCTATTCTGCTCTCCCAGTTACCCTGACTTCTCTCTCTCCACATATCCGGTCCCGCTTGTATTTTCTTTCCCTCCATTTCCCCAATGTGCAAGGAATTACTAAGAACTAGAAAAGGTCCTTTGGAAAGTATAGACAGTGGTGACAATAAGAAAATGATTTGCTTTGTCCCCCGCTTTCTTCTCCACTCCTTAAGGATCCCTTCTAAGACAATCCCACCAGGCATCAAGGAGGTAGCGGAATCTCTGTTGTCTCTCCAGAAGGAATGACTGGTCCAATGTTAGAGAAATATCCCAATCATTGTATATAAAGTGCAAAACTGCCTAGATTTTGTTATATTGTGCTTTTATTTAATCAATAATAGAAACATTAAAAATAAGTTTTGAAGTCTTCCTAAAGATTCTTTTTTGTTGATAATCCTGGCCATATTTATATTGTGGGGGGGGGGAGACATTCATATGCTAATTTACATCTTGTATTTGAAGTGAGTCATGAGTCTGCATTGGCCAGACCTCCTTTACCATATCCAAAATCAGTTATGACCCTGTGGAAAATCCTATTCAAAAACATGAAAAGACATATACTCTTGAATCTTGTTTGCCAGCTGTTATAGTCTTTCCTCCATATTCTGTTAATCCTAAAAGTAACCAAAAAGATATAAATAATCATCATTGTCCCAATACGTACGTCCAGGGATTGGATCTAACTATTACTGAATTCTGGGCAGGCTTATGAATTTTATGGTATTTTGCCCAATGAGATCCAAAGTGTAATTCAGAAGAATCTTAGTTGCTTAAGCAGGTAACAAGCCAATCTGCATAACTGGAAAGCAACTGAATGTTTTTCTTCATGTCAAAATGTCGAGGGGTTTCTTTTTTTAAAAATTTCTAAATATTTTTGATTTCTAAGATAATATTGAAAGAACTTAGGTGACAAGAACCTTCAAAAACAGAATGGGTATAGAAATATGACTCCTTTGCTATAACACTAACCATAAAGATCATTTAATTTAACCTTCTAATTTTGCCAAATAGAAAGCTAAAGCCCAGAGAGCTTAAATGCCTTGCCCAAGGTCACTCAGCAAGTTAAAACTCACTAAATATAGATTGAAAAAAATACCCTGACTCTCATTCAAATTAAGTTTCCAGTTTATAACCCTAAAATGAGGAACACAGACAGGGCAGCTCCTACAAAAATAGCAAAATAGAGCTTAGTTTTGCTATGATCCTAAAGCTAGTGTTCCCTTCAACTGGAGGAACAGATCTCCTGCGAAAAGAAAGAAGTCTTCCAAGTATCTCATTTTTGAAAGAAAAACTCCTCATTTTCTAAGAGATAAACAAATCACCAACCGCACGGTAACTAGGTAAGACTACTGCCCGTGTTCGGAAAGAGTATTTTCCCATTCCAATTACCACGTGTTGGAAACTCCAACTCTACAGCACCCACGTGCACTTACAGTAAAAGTACCACAACTATGCCAGCAAAAATGCCTAGTCGCTGTAGTATTAATCTTTTTATCATGTACATATTAGTGGCTATTTAATTTATGCATAGTTCTTATAAGGTACCGCATGGTACATTTAAAACATAAGCTTACAGCTAATCAGAAGCTAATTAAAAACTTTACAGTATAATTTCCTGTGCTTGCTTTCATCTGTAGTTTTACAGGAGTAATTATATGATTTTTACAGCATAATATATTCAATTTTATGATAAATTAGTCTTTAAATCATTGCTGGAGAACAAAAATCAGTTCTCTAGAATCAAAAGTATTCAGCAGAAGCACTAAAAGTGCAAGATTCTCTCATGGTAGTTTCTCCTCTGATAGACTGAGAAGGTCCACTCTGGAAGAGGAGGGAATACTGGCTTCCCTATCCTGCTCAAACCTAGCTAGATGCTACACACACTCACACACACACAGTCACTGTCACCAATGTGTCACCAAACATAAGCAGATAGGACAGGCTGAACTCAAGTAAAAACTTAATTTTTTCAGAGAGATTATCACTTATGCTAAAAGAATTGTAGAAGATTTCAAAGGTTCTGAATTTTAGCACTGATCCTTCATTTTATTGTTAAGATAACTTGAGGCATCTTTGAGCCTCATTCTTCTTCTCTCTCTCTTTTTTTAAAGACTTTATTTATTTCTTTGACAGAGAGAGAGAGACAGCCAGCAAGAGAGGGAACACAAGCAGGGGGAGTGGGAGAGGAAGAAGCAGGCTCCCAGCGGAGCATGGAGCCCGATGCGGGGCTCGATGTGGGGCTCCATCCCAGGACCTTGGGATCATGCCCTGAGCCAGAGACAGACACTTAAGGACTGAGCCACCCAGACGCCCCAATTCTTCCTCTCTCTAGAATGAGACTCAGAGTAGCTGAATAAGCTGCCACCCACAGGTTGGAGGCAGTCCAGGGAAACGAAGAGTAGAGACCATGTAAAACACCCAGGGTTCCAGTTCCAGTTCTATTACTTCTATCACTGTACTTAACACAATGGCAGATGCCTCGCGGGTGGTCAGCTTTGGTTTGTTCATCCTAAATGAATGAAACCAGTCTCCCAGGTTAGAAAGTAAATTACGCTTTCCTCTTCCTCACCTATCACAGCCAGTCTATCAGCGAAGCATTTGTTTCTTTGAAATGTCTATGGTGTTCTGAACATGGTTTCATTGTCTGATGCCATTTTAGCCTGGCTGTCACTTCACATCAAGATTCCTGCAAAGTCATCCTCACTTCTCTTGCAAACCTTGTCTTTAAAAAAAAAAAAAAAAAAATTGCCTTTTTCTGTAACCTTTAGAAATATCCAAATGTTATCAATGCCTTCAAATACCAGCCTTAACAAATCCCAAATTACAATGCCTGTCTTTTAAGATATTCTCTAAACTGGCCTTACAACTATTCAGTATTATTTATCCACAACTCTAAAATCAAGCAGCTAATTCTTCAGTACAGTTCCATAAAAATTCTTATTCCTCTATCGGCATGTTTTAGCTCTGAAATGCCTTCTCATGTTCAGTGTAATGTAAAGAACATGATTTTGGATTTAAGAAACTCTCAATGTTAATCTGAATTCAACACCTAACTAGATGTGTAATTTAGTATAGCTTGGCTCCTTGTAAAATGGGAATAAGTACCCAACAGGCTTTCTGGGAGGATTAAATGACATAATAATAGTTAGTAATACATAAAATTTAGTGAGAGCACACTGCGGCTCAAGCCCCATTCTAATGTTGATACAAGAACCCTATGAAGTATAGAAGATACTTTTTCTCATTAATAAAGGAACTGTGGCATGGAAAACTACAGCAGTTTCCTAGTAAAGTAATATGTGGCCTCCGAGCTGGCAATCTTAACTACTAAAAAAAATGATGTATCTAGAAGAGTCACCTGGTAACCACAAATGTTACTGAATAAATGAGTAATCTGAAATTTTAATAAAAATGCATTTCTTCAGAAAAAAAAGACAAGTTCTATTTTCCCCAAACTATGTAAATAAGGGTAGCTCATTTGAGTCAACTGAAAATAGCCACCACAAATCAGTTACTGAGTATATAATTAGGCCCTTACAGGCTCTACTTTCCCTCTCTGAAAAGTACATGAACTCTTCACTATGGGCTCAAGGTTTACAAAAGTGGTGATTGCTTTGGACTTCAAATATTAAGGATTTTTTCCCTTTATGTTATAGAATGAGAAAAGCATCAGTTAATAAAATAAAATGGCATGTTTATATACAATTTTCTACTTAAATGTGTGACAATACTGTGTGTCCAACTAAAGTAATTTGCTTAATACTGAACTAATGCAAATCTTAGTTATCAGAGAAATAAACATAGCCCTGGAAGAGAATTAGATGGAAGCACAATGTACAGAATTTAAGAATACCTGATTATATGTGGTTGTTTTTTTCTGACAGAACACATGTTAAAAGAAAACAAAACAAACAAAAAAAAAAACCCCAGCAAGACGTGATTAAATACTTCCTGCAATTAAAAAAAATTATTCAGTACTGAAATCCTACCTAGGATACCTGATTCGGCCTAATGTCTTTATTAAATTTTTGTCCCTATTTGTACTCCACTGAAGGAATCTGTACACAAATGAGAATCCACTGACAACGCTAACAGTCACTTGTCACAATATTTATTTTTTTCATAGGCCCTAAAAAAAGTGCATCACATATTTTTATTCAATATTGGGTATTTGTGTATGGGAATGGGATTTACCAAAGAATGAAGTATACTATAGTAAAGAACTAGGATAGTATAATACAATGTTTGTCATAAATTATCGTGATAAAGTTACCATTCAAAAGACTTTTTGATTCACCATCTCTAATATAGAAATAAAGACCCTGTACAACATTTCTATTTCATATACCTTTTTCAAAAATGCACTAGCTGCCAGCTGTTGCTTTCATTACCAAGGGTAGAAACTTACATTAGAAGAGTATAGTAAAATTATATGACCTACGTATATACAATATTGTAAAGAGGGATGGCTACCATATTTTCAAACAGAACTAGTACAAATGTTAGTTATGAGTCTAGTAATTCCTGGAAAGTGTGTTCAGTTGTTGAACTAGGCATTCCCTAGAGTAATGACTACACTTGCCCTTTCTGTCCATTAGCGATTTCCCCAACTCAAAACACTTTGCATCCCCCTGACTCTTTAGGAAGTGACTAGAGAAAACACAAGCTCCTCTGGCATAATTTCCTAATCCTCAGTGACTACAACACCAATTGTTTGAAAAGCTGTTCTGGGGCGCCTGGATGGCTCAGTCATTGAGCTTCTGCCTTCGGCTCAGGGCGTGATCCTGGAATTCTGGGATCGAGCCCCACGTCAGGCTCTTCCGCTGGGAGCCTGCTTCTCTCTCCCACTCCCCCTGCTTGTGTTCCCTCTCTTGCTGGCTGTCTCTCTCTGTCAAATGAATAAATAAAATCTTTAAAAAGAAAAAAAAAAGAAAAGCTGTTCTATCTTATTATTGTTCAATATTCTGCTCCATAATATAGCAAAGAACTACAATACTTTACCATAATGATAACATCCAGCATTTTGCACACATTAAATGATTGCTACAGCCCCCATGAAGAGAAAAGGGCACGATTTTTTCCATTTATCATTTGTGGTTTGGAAGAGTGCATATTTTGCCCAAGGCTATAAAATACCTCAAAGGAAAAGCAAAAATTGAGAAGCATTAATTCATTAATCAGTCTCCATAAAGTACATTGATTCAATTAAAAAGAGGAAAGTCAACACATTCTGTCTCAACTGCAACGCCAATACCAATAAAAATTATGTTGAAATTACTAGTTGTTTTAAAGTACTGTCACCCTGGAGAGGCCAAAATTGTTCAAACTGAGGACATAGAAGTGGAATAAAATATTTTATCATCATCAAGCCTTTGACTCAAAAATAAACAAAAATCTCCCAGGAATTTTTTCAACCAGAGCACCTCTTTGGAGTTCCACTTTTTAAATGCCATGGATTGGGAAAGGTTGTGAAAACCAGGATTTCTATGGGTAACAAGTCTTAATCCACTTTTCAGAGTGGCACTTTTCTATCAGACACCATCCCCTTTCTGATTCTTCATTAGGCCAGAGGGGGCTGGCCTAATGAAGAATAAATACTATTTAAACAGAATAGATACTATTTAAACAGAATAGACACTATTTAAAAATAGTAAGAAAAATAATTCTCCAAGTTACCAATTTTACTGGCATTTCATGATAAAAGCTTATTATAAATAGATTATGTGGTCATTAAGATCTGGTATTTTCAATGATGTGTTCAACACAAAGACTAAATTTATTTTTTATGGAACTCAAAAGAAACAGCACAGATGCTATTTTTTCTATCAATTCCATAATTTGTCTCCTCATTTTTGTAGGTTCCTCTCTTACATTTAATTCAATCGGCTAGAATGTTAGTGGTGAATCTTAACTGAGTAACCAGAACCATTTTGCTTATTCTCTCCAAAGCTATTTCTCTCTCTCTAAAGTAAAGCTAACAACTCTTACCTCAGAGGGTTATTGCTATTATTAAGGGAGATAACATAAGTAAAATCTAACATCTGAAACTATGTTTTAAGTACAGTCTGAGGAATATAAACAAATGTTTACTAAATCATTTGCTCACACGTTGCCAATCCTGGAAGAAAAAAAAAAATGCTTCAGAATAAAGTTGCCACTAATCCATCACTGATTTCCTAGCTTAATATACAGCCAAAATGTGTCTAAAACCCCTGAATCTTTTATTCCATACTCCCACAGGGATAATAAATCTCCCCACTTTTACCTTCCTCTCTCCAGCCCAGACACCTTCCACACCTCCACCGAAATATATAGCTCCCTCATCAATGTTCCCATAGCAATATCCCCATTATAACCCTCATTCCCAAGGCATTATAGTTAGTTGTGAATATGTGTGTCATTTCAGCTGCACTGTGAGTGCACCCAGGGAAAAAACCTGGTACCTGCTGCAACAGGCTAAGCTATTCCTAAATGACGGCCAAACTCAATGCCCCAGGAGTGGCATTAAGAAATAAGTGCTCTGTGTACTAAGAAAGATGGTTACAACAAAAATTACTATTTAATGAGACACATAATTTCCAAACTTCAAGTATATAATTTCAAATATTCTCATCCAGCAAATCAAATCATTCAGCTCCCTGGGAGTTCAGTTTATAGCTAATTCATTTTGACTGATGTTTAGACACAATATTTCTTTAAGGCAAACATTCTTAGAGCCAAATCAGGGTTCTTTCATAGCAGATACCAAGCATGTAAAATTCGTCCTTGAATTTCTCTATATTAAAATGGTCTTCTCAATATTCTACAATTAGAACTCTAAGAATATAATAAATGACATGACATATCTAGGGACCGAACACTTTTGTAGCACTTTTTTTTTTTTTTTTTTAAAGAAAAGCCTAAGTGTTGCATCAGAAGCTGCAAGTGTTCTACATACAGCAAGTTGAAGAAGAGAAATCTTCCCCTTCTGGAGCAAAAAGACAAGGCAGACTTATTTTCCACATTTGGGTCCTGAGTATCTGCACTCCAGGGGACTATCTCTAGGTTGTACACTCTTTGTGGAATGAAGGAACCTTGGGGACTCTCAGTGAGCACAGTCCTAACTCAGCTCTTAGCTAGTTCTTCTCAAAGTACAATTCGTAAGTCTGGTGTTTGAGAGAAGAGGCCACAGAGATGTGTGAGCTGTCACTTCCTCTCAGCGCTTTAAGCTCTGTCTATGATACTAGCTTTCCTCCTTTCAGAGGTAAATGCCTTTTTGAGAAAATAAGAAAAGCAATAAAAAGTCTTCTCACAAATGCAAGTGATAAGATACCACAAATTTTTCAAAGAATTAACAGACACTGCAATCTATGTAAGGAATCAATACCAAGAACCCCTGTACTTATACAACCCTGGATCATCAGAAACATGAAAGCATCCCATCTGTTTAGATGTCCATAAGCATGACTTAAATTGAGTTACATGTAGATGGATTGTTCTAAGCTTTTATTGAGAACCAATATAAAAAATGTTCATTTGAAATATATATATATTATATAGATGTATATAAATGTGTCCGTATATATACACACACGTATACACGCGCACACACACGTATGTATACACATACTTAACTGTGGCTAAAATCACGTATTCATTATGTTCCACAAAGTCTTCCAAATTTTACTTTTTCCTTAAAATTGGAACTAAATACGCTCTTTATGTGAACCGTTTCTCCCATTTATTTTAAAAAATAGAATCTACGCAATCATTTTCTTTCATTCCACTAGATTCAAGAAACTTAGAAGAGAAAGGAGTATGAAGTTCATGGATGCCTTCTACACGTCAGGCATTGCATAAAGTGCAACACTAAAAAGTAGGCTTTGTCAACCCTGCTTTTGCAATGAGAAAACTGAGATGCAGGGAGGTTAAGCAGTTTGCCAAATTACTTAACTGGCATATGGTGGAGCATTTCAACATTCTCTGTGACACTCAGTCAAGGTTCTTTCAAGTAAGGCACGTTGCTTAATGATATACTTAGTGAACAAAGACAATTACGACCTCCTGTGTATCCCTGCTGCTATGGACTGAATTGTCCTCCCAAATCCATGTTACACCCTAACTCCGAGTGTAACTGCATTTGGAGACAGGACCTACAAGGAGGTAATTATGGTTAAATGAATTCATAAAATTGAGGCCCCGAACCCCCAGGACTAGTGTCCTTATAAAAAGTGATATCGTAACCATAGAGTTCTCTCTCTCTCCCTCTTTCTCTCTCTTCCCTGAATTAGAGGACACAGCAAGAAAGCTGCCATCTGAAAGCCAGGAAGAGACCTCTCACTGGGAACCAAATTGTCTGGCACCTTGATCGTGAACTTCCTAGCCTCCAGAGCTGTGAGAAAATAAACTTCTGTTGCTTATGCCACAGTCTATGGGATTTTATTATGGCAGACCAAACAGACATACACCTGGCATCATAATACCTACGATTCTTTCAAATCATTTCTGATCTTTTACCTTATAGGTAAAATGTAAGTGCTAATGTGCATGTATGCAAGCAACTTAAATTCACCTTCATAAGTGATGAAAAATAATTAGAAGAAATGAAGGGAAGAAAGAGAAAAAGGGAAGAAAAAAATGGGAGAGGAAGAAGAACATCCAACAGTGGCTCTTTCCAAGATGCCAGAGAAATCACCATTCTGTGATAAAATTGGAACACTTACAAGTATTAGGGAATTATAAAAAGTATTTAATATTTGCTAATCTTTCTGACTTTAAAATATGAGGTAATATTTGTGCTTCTTTAAAAATTCCACAAAAAAAAGCTTTTGTATTATGTATATACATATGAAAAGGTTTTATCTCTTTCTCTGCCCCAACCATCTCCCATAGAGAGATCAAGATGGTTAGAACAGCACCAATAGCTGTGGCAGGCACACAGTAGGGATACAACAAACATTCAACTGGGGGGAATGAAACTGAGTTTATCTTCATTATGTGACCTTCTTCACAATGTGAACTATGTGGTACTATACTTATTTGCATGTCGTTATTATTTACTCATTTCTCCAGGGAAATTTAATTTTTCATAACCACCTGCTTATTTTGACTACAACATACTGCTAAGTCTCAGACTGGTAGCAACTACTTCAACTGGAAAAATAAGACTCTTTTGGGACCAGTTATAATTTCTAGTGTGCTACTTTAAAAAAAAATTCATTATAGGGAATTTTATTACCATCAACTTTAAGGCCTAACAAAATTCAGCACTTTATATTCATTTTCCTTCTTTACCTCTGGACTCTCCCTGTCAAAATGACCCTTGAAACATCACAGAGTTATTGTGCTCCTTGTAATGTAATTTGGTGCATCACTTTGACCAATTCTCAAGGCGAATGTAATACAGCTCTCTTTTGACTATTACCTCATTTTCCCATTAGTGCTCCAGAAACCTTAGTGTTTCCCTGACCCCTGTTTTTTTGTTTTCATTTTTATTAGATATACCTTATATAGCCCAAACTTAACTACTTGTCACAATTTTCTGAACCAAGAATTGAAAAGAAGCGGTGCCGATCTGAATGTGACTCAGAAATCAAGTTGCCAATTGAATTTAAACACTTTTCGGAATTGTTGCCTAAATTCAGTTTCTTTGGCCTCACTGTATCCTTCAAGGAAATAAATAATAATTCAAATGTTAACACCACATTTTATTTTACATTTTTGAGAGAAATGAGGGGAAAATTACTGTTTTGTATATATAGGTATTATATGGTAATTTTTAATCTTCTAGCACCCTCTTTTAGAGGATTATAAAAATCAGAGGTGCTGTAGATGCACTGGTATTTGGGGGAAAAGGGAAACGATCTCAAAAGAATGTATCAACTGTTCAAAGAAACACAGAAGTAGAAATTGATAAGAAAAGTTTATTTGTAAGAGAGCAAGAAAATGGTAGAAATGAAAGAATAGGTGGATAACATATAAGAAATGCAAGGAAATGTTTTAGGGTTTGGTATAAAATAACAGAATTTGGGAAAAACTCCATTTCTGAAAAGTAGCATTTTTTTTTATTTTTTATTTTTTAGAGTGAATCCTTAGAAGACTCAAGAAACCAAAGATACAAGGGTGCCTGGGTGGCTCAGTGGGTTAAGCGTCTGAATCTTGATTTCAGCTCAGGTCATGATCTCAGGGTTGTGAGGTTGAGCCCCATGGCGGGCTCCGGCTCAGCAGGGAGTCAGCTTAAGATTCTCTCTCTCCTCTCCCTCTGCCCCTACCCTGTTCTCTCTCTCTCTCTCTCTCTCTCTCTCAAATGAATAAATCTTTAAAAAAAAAAAAAAGGAAAAAAAGAAACCAAAGATACAACTGAATACATAAAATATCAAACACTAACTTTTGTCCTAAATATATTTTTTATAACACTGCACCCCTCATTTGTATTTTGGTCATAGCTTTCTAATGCTAAAATCCTACAAATTCTGAGGCAGATCAGCCTTAACACATCAAATTAACTCAGTAGCAAAACCAAGGTAACCCAACCAAGTGAACAACAAAACAAAAAACAAAAAAAAACACCACACCAGATGAAATCATTACAATCCATGCTTTTAAAAAAGTTCGCTCTATGAAGTGAACTTGAACTGTCATTAATTTTTTTAATCTCATGGTAGTACAGACCGATTGAAGGACGCACGTTTGCTTGACTGCAGATCCAAGAAGAAATGGTGTCACACTCAACCTCTCAGCTGTTTCTTAATGGAAAATTAACTTCAAAGCTTTTTGAGCATTTAATTCTCACTCTAAAGCTAGCCAATGTACACACTACCCCCGAGCGAGAAATAAAAAATTTTAAATGGACAGCTGGTGAAGATTATATTTTAATATTCTTTTTTTAAAAAGATTTTATTTATTTATTTGACAGAGAGAGAGAGAGAGCACAAGCAGGAGGAGCAGCAGAGGGAGAGAGAGAAGCAGGCTACCCAGTAAGCAGGGAGCCCAATGTGGGGCTCGATCCCAAGACCCCAGGATCATGATCTGAGCCAATGGCAGACGCTTAACCAGCTGAGCCACCCAGGCACCCCTATACTTAAATATTCTTAAAACCAAAAGAATTACCTCTTTAACCCCTTTATTCTCTGTTTTACCTTTAAAAAAATGAAGAGGTATTTTCAAAACTCACCTGATTTGCATTAAAGCTTATACTCAATGAATGTAAAGATTTCTGTGAGAAAGAATGAGCATAGCCATATATCATAGAAGGAAATTAGAATGAAACACCAACTCTTAGCTCAGGGTTAGTCAGCACCAAAGCATAATATAATCAGACCTCTTAAATAAATCAGGAAAAGAACATTTTTTTTTTTCTGGTACTTTTTACCACCACAGCACCCCTTTCTCCTCAAGTTACAGCA
This sequence comes from Ailuropoda melanoleuca, assembly GCF_002007445.2. Lineage (NCBI taxonomy): Eukaryota > Metazoa > Chordata > Mammalia > Carnivora > Ursidae > Ailuropoda > Ailuropoda melanoleuca. Next base: position 49,718,276 of record NC_048218.1, on the reverse strand, counting down.
AAGAAAATACTACTCATTCCTGCAAAATAAAAGGTGGGGTAACAATTCCTCCATTCCCAGAGACACTAAAATGGCTCATCATCAATCATTCAAAGAATATTGACAAAAAAGGGAGCAAAGTGTGTTCTGTATGTCCTAGGAGAATATACAATAACAGGGCATGAATGCTTCACACTTCAAAATCACTGCTACTACTTGAAAAGAGCGACTCTAGATATAAATGGGAAAAAGAAGAAGTAGCATTTATAGAAAATACACTATGTTAAATGCTTTACATATGTTACCTTATTTAACTTTCATAACCATCCTGACGAGAGTATAATTATCTCCCAATTTCCTGATTTAAAAACAAAACAAAACAAAACCTGAGACTAAACAACTTGTTTAAGATAATAGAGTCAGCAAGTTATCGAGCTGGGATTTGAGCTCCGATTTGAATGGTTAAAATAAATCTATTATCTTCTCACTATACTTCATTAATTTCATCCAGTATTTTTTTTTTAACTAAATACCCATTACTCATGTATGTTATGTATTTGGGCAAAGGTGGTGAAAAAATGGACTTGTCAATGTCCTCAAGGAACTTAACAATCAGCTGGAGAACACCAGACCTGGAATTAATAAATACAACACAGTGAAGGTAGTGTAAAAATTCTAGAGATAATAATAGATTGGTAGGGAGTAGAGTGGAAGAGGAGGAAGGTATCAACAGAACTTCTTAGAAAAGCCACTAGACTTGAAGGGTACAAGTTAGCCAGGTGAAACAGGAGCGTTAGAGGCAGAGGAACCTGGTGTGTCAAGGTCTTGGGTGAGAGAGGGGTAGGCAGACTTTGGGGAAATAAAGCAAGTTCAATAAAGCTGAAGCTTGGCACAGAGGAGATGAATGGCACTAGGGAATTAGGCAACAAACACATTCTTCTGGGCTTTTGTAATCACTCGTATCAAGGATGTTTGATATTCTGTAAGAGGTTCTGAGATGTTATTGAAATATTTTAAGCAAAGTTAATATGATCAGATTTGAATTTTCTAAAGATCTATCCAACTACAATATAAGAATAAATTGTAGGTCTACAAGAGAAATGTCGAAAATGAGTTAGGAATCTATTTGCAGTAGCTCAAGGAAGAAATAATAGTGCCTTAAATTAAGAGTAGGGGTATGTATAAAAATGGAGAAAATGTGTTGAGATGCAATGGATAGCTAGGAAGCAGAATCACAGAATTTGTTGTTTGATTGTGGGATATGACAGATGGGAGATGTGTCAAGGATAATTCCAGATACTGGTCTAAAAGTTGGTTGGATATGGTGCCACTTACCAAGATTGGGAACATAGGAGGAGCAGCAAAAGGGGTAATTTCAGAATAATAACATTGTTACTACCATTAAGAATGACGATAACCAATTGTTGAACCCTGTGTGCAAGAAACTGTGCTAAGTGCTTTATACGTATTACGTAATTTTCTTACAACCCTCCCCCTTTCGAAGTAGTTATTACCTCAATTTTATAAGTGGAAAAATTAAGAACTGAAAAGTTTAGTAACTTACACAGCTGGTATATACCAATGCCAACTGGATAGGATATAAAAGTATCAAAGAGAGATTAAATGGGGAAAAAGACAGTATTTGGAAAAAAGACAGTTTGGTCTGAGGTCCTATGGGGACATCCTAATGAATTTATTCTCCAGTGGAAATCACTGGTAAGGAGAGTCCACACTACAACCTTGAAAAAGAGAAAGCAAGGTCAAGTTGAGAATAACAGATGGAACAAAGAATCAGGAGCCAGGTAGAAGCTAATGGAAATGGGCCGAATTTGGAAACAAGCAGGAGAGTTGGAAGACTACCCCAAAGAGCATTACCCAGCACATTTGCCTTGTCTGTTGGCAGGCAGATAATGTAAACGACTGTGTGATTGTCTTAGACGCAATAAAGAATATCAACAGGAAAATATTAACAAAAAAATAAAATAAAATAAAAACATACACTGACTTTAGGCCCCAAAATATCTTAAGATTGACTACATTTTAACTATACAACCTATAGAATGACAGTAAAACCTATAGGATGAATTTTCTCTGTAAAGTTACTGGTGTCCATTTATGGTTGCATCAAAGAAAAGCTATTGATAAAAATACAATGAAGATACATCTTTGGACATATATTTGTAGAGACGATTTAAAAAGAAAAAGAGGGGACTAAGAGATATATGATAGGAAAAATACAACACATAATTCTATCAGTAATAACCAAAAGAATATAGATTCAAATAAAACTAATTTATATACGGCCACTTAGATTCAATGTAGTCATTCACAATAAATGTTTCCATCACTGGCATTCATGTGGCTCTAAGGCTAATCAGCAGGTTGTTTTCTTAAGGGTCTATCTGCAAACCGTTGTCAGTGGACATAAATTTTCATTTCCTATGCAAAACTGGTCCTGGGGGGCTTATTATTTAGTGATCTCTGCTTATCTTTCACTTGACACAATCTCTGCGTTTTCAAAATTTACTTCCAAAGCACAGACCTAGAGACATCTATAAGATTTATTTGTTTCAGGACAACCATATGTTCTGTAGTTCTTCTTTCCAAAGAACTTTATCTCAACTAATTAATCCTTAAAATCTCTCTGAAACCAAAGTGATGAAGACAAGTAATTTATGTTTACCAAAAAAGAGCAAATTTAGGCACCTTGCCCAGAGTCTCTCAGTAAATAAGCATGGAAAAATGGACATCCATCAACTACTCCAACATGCTTTCTAAGGAGAACATTGCAACACTTGCAGGCAACTAGCCTGACAGTTCATGCAAAATAGTATTTTATAGAGAAGCCAAAACTATCAGAGCTGACATGGCTCTTGCTGGTACTCTAACTCATCAGCTCTACTCACACTGCTTGGGATCAGATCAAGTTTGCCTCTTGCTCTTACCTTTATCATAGCTTCCTGAATGTTCCCGCTACTTTCACTCTCTCTCTGAAAATTATATCTTAAATACAAGCGTCAGACTCGCTTTTCTCAAACAGAAGTTGGCTCTTTTCATTCCCCTAGTCAAAAAAGCCTTTGATGTGTTTACAAAATAAACTCCACACTCAGCCTAGAATTCAAATCCTTGTTCAATGTAATTACAACTTAAGTTCTGAACTTTATCACCCACTACACTCTGACTTAGTCCATTTCTTACAAATAAACACACACACACATTACACACACATAGCTTTTATTCCAGTTCCGTAAATATACTCTTGGGTTTTCTCAAATTTGAGTCTGTTCAAGTTGTTTTCTAGAGTGCCCTTAAACTTTACAGCAGCCTTCCCATCCTTCACAGGTCAACCCAATTCATTCCAGTTAAAACAAATCTATATTTCTCCTCCAAACTCATAGCACTTTGAATGTGCATTTCCTCAAACACTTCTACTGCTTATGTTACTTTTTGTCCATCACTGGATTAAGTCACTAAATAGCAGAACTGTATCTAATTTATATTTATCCCCCTCATCAACATTGGACATGATGTTTTGCATATAGTAGGCATTACATTTGCTAAATTGAACTGAAAAATGTTTGATAATAACATCATGTCCATTTTAGGCCTAAGTAAATTTAATTATGTACTATACCATTTTCCTCCATTTAGTGAGTGCAAAATTTCAGCCAAATATATTACACATTCTATTTTCTAATTTTTTTGTTTCTTCAATAAAAGAGATTGTAATTCAAAGGAAGCCTACAATGATCAAAAACACATACTGCAATAAGGAGGAGCTACAGACACCTATCTATTCAGTATTAAGCCTGCTCTGTGGGACGCCTGGGTGGTTCAGTAGGTTAAGCGGCTGCCTTCAGCTCAAGTCATGATCCCAACGTCCTGGGATCGAGTACCGCATGGGGCTCCTCCTGCTTCTCCCTCTGCCTGCCGCTCCCCCTGCTTGTGCTCTCTCACACTCTCTCTCTCTGATAAATAAATAAATAAAATCTTTAAAAAAAAAAGCCTGCTCTATGTCAATGACAGATATCCTTGACATTATGTCTATAATTTCAAACAATGTATTAGTTAAATATCAATTCTCTCATTTTACAAATGACAACTGAAGGTCAGAGATGGAATAGGTAACGTCTCCTGGGCCCAGCTATTAAGTGCCAGAGCAGGAACCAGGAGTCAGATATGTTTGACTCTACAGTCTAGACATGTTTTAGGCCACAGCACAAATCCCCAGTTCTGCAAGACTGAAATGATGTGAGTGTGTATAGAGGAGATGAAGAAACTATTTTATATCCTGATTTATACGGCAAATTTGTACATAAATTTAACACTAGAATTACTATACAAATATACCATTTCTTTAACTGTTTAACCTGTAATACTTAATCTAAAATATATGGTGTTAGATATATTTTAAATTATATAATTATAAAATATCATCTTAACTAACATATTAGATATCAGTCACTGTGCCAAGCATTTAATTCACTAATTAATTTAATCCTAATAAGAATACTGAGGTAAATACTATCATTATATACATTTTAAGTATGAAATAATGGAAACTCAGAGATGTTATCAAACCTATCCGAGGTCATAATGCTAGCTAGTAGTAGAATACTGATTTAGAACCAAGCTTGCTGGAATGGCAAGATATATTTCCTAACTATATGCACATATTCATATAACCTCGGCAAATCTTAAGCATCTGAAAATATTAAATTTAGATAAACCTTTTATTACTGTTTTTCATATAATGCGGAGTATATATCCATGATTTATGATCATTTACTTTAAAATGTTTCTCTGGAGAAATTCTAATTAATATACTCATTAACACACCCATCAGCTCTTATTGAGTATCTAAAATAAAATATTAAACATACTAGACGAACATTAATATATATTTCATATTTTTATTCACATTTTTCTCCTAGTATTTTCCTAAATCAGGGGGCTAAGGAAATTTTCTCTTAAACTAAACAAAATCATCATTTGTTTTCTGCTCATGTTGACTTCTGATACTATATCTAAGTCATTTTTCTTCTGTAGAACATAGCACTTAAGATTGTAAATCATCTCATGTGTAAAAGAAACAATATGGCACTTTAAAAAATACAATTTTAAATTGCAGTTCGGTATTTCCCAAATATAAAAGTATAAGATTAATAGCCTGCATGAAAATAAGTGCTTATTGATCACTAATTTCACTGGTTTTAATTACAAATCACTCTACTTTGTTTTTCTCTAATAGTTTTACTGTGGAAATACACTGGTTTAAACTTTGAGGACTACATTTCATATTAATTATAATTATATAATTCAAACATTATCTCCCGTATGAGTTCACAGTGAGAATAAAGCACATTTATTTCTAATGCTTTGTGACCTTCACATTATTTCCTTTTGCCACAGTCTTCAAGGTTGTTCAGGTAGAATGCTGAAGGAAACTGAAGTTCTAGGATCTCTTTCTTCCATTATAAGTACTACTCCAAGACATTAAAAATGCATGAATTACTTTATAAAATCATAGGTCTGAAAGGGCTCATCCTTCTTTCTCCAGGTTTTACTCATATCATCCTATACCAATGCCATTAGTCCTGACATTAAATATCTCCAGGGAAAAAGATTCCATTTCCTCTTTCGACAATCTGTTTCAGTTCAAGAAATGCCCTTCCCACTATGAAATTTTTCCCCTTTGTTCCTATTTACAATATAAGTTTTCACGTGATTAAGTCACTTCTTATACTTTTCATCTTCAGGGTAAAATATGTTTTACTCCTACATTTTAGGTTATATTTCTCTCCTAGGTTATGAGACCCCAAACAGAGGACTGCAGAGCTTTCTACAAGGTTCTGCTCTTTGGCATTGGAAGCTGTCTATGCCACGTACTCAGAGAATCACCTGAGCACTTCTGCTACCTTAAAGACAGCAGGACTAAGAAGTCCCTGTTCAGGTCTCTTCAGATGACCAACCAGCATCTCTAAACTTTGAACACCAATTTTCCCTTTAGCCCTTTGCTGTGTTTGATGAATAATGCATAATGCATAATATCCCATAAAGTGGGAACAGCCCATGTTGCACAGACGAGTGTGAGAATTAAATGAGTTAGAACAAGTACAGAGCTTAGAACCATGCCTGGCACATAGTAGTAAATAAATAGTTTAATAAATGTTAGCTATTTTCTCCTGTTGCCGCTGATACTATTCTTATTGCTTCAAATACTGTTGTACTGTTGTTGCTGCTACTACTACTACTTCTACTACTACTGCTACTATTAGTGCTGCTACTATTACTAATACTATTATGTCTTTGATTTCTCGCCTACTGTTATTATACCCTAATAGATGAACTTTCTTCTATCAAGTGGGGCATTCAGAGTGAACTGGAATGCCTTGGAGGGTTAGGGATCACCTTTTCCCAATTCCCAGCTCCTCTTGCCCAGTCGAGCTGGGTTCTCCCTGATCACAAAACCTTTACCATAATTATTATCCACAGTTGACAAAAACAGTACAACAAATATACAAATCAGGGCCTCTAAGGTTTTCTGGCCCTTCATCCTTCCTGAGATCTCTTTGACAGTCTGTCATTTTGTAAGAGCTGCATTAACGTTCTTCCATTAACATGAATAATTGAAAGTTTGCCTAATAGAAATATCCTTCAATATTATATGATGTTTACCAACTCCATTAATGGTTTGGGAGAAGTATTGTATGCAAGTATGTAGAAAATTATAAAGAGAAACCAAATATTAAATTACTCTAAAAGGCCTGTAATGGGAAATATTACATTTTTTCTCTGTAGGTTCATGTCAAAGAAAAGTTTGAAAATTTACTTTTTCATAACAATTTGCATTTTCAAAGTGCCCCACAATCATTTTAATATTTCCTCAAACAAATCCCCATGGGGGAGTATGGCATCATCAAACATTTTTTCACAGATGAAAAGTCTAAAGTGTGGATATGAAGCATTTGAAGGATGGGTCAAAATGTGATTAGATTTCACACTCTCTGAGTCACTAGCATGCTGTTAAGTGAATTGAAGACTGCTTGCCTCAAGAAGGTAAACAGAATAAATGAGTTAGCATTCAGATTTACAAATAAACCAACAGTGGACCATAAACCAAGTTAGTAAAGCCTATCTCCATGGAGGCACAAACAATACTGGGGTACACATGCACATACACACCATACAAACACACACACACATATATACACAAAGGAGAAGTGAACGTTAATTCTTCTGCCATGATTGGCTTTGAAGCGAGTCTCTGATGGATTTTATGGTGTTCATCACAGCAGACACTACCTCCTTTCCTCCAGCTTAAGACAACCTGCCTTTGTAATTTCTAACACAGCCTGTTCAGCCTGCCTTTTCCATTGTGCTAATTCTGGGTGACCCAGATTGGCGACCTTGGAGACTGAAATTGCAAATGGTACTACTGTTCAGCGGGCCCTGTTACAACATCAAAGGTAACTCTGAAGATCAAATAAAGCCAGTAGTTTAAAGTTACAAGTGCCAAATTCAAATTCATGTAGGTATTATTATCTTAAATATATAGATCAGTCTGGCCTAAATCCATTGTAATCATATAGCTCCTGTTGACCAAGTACGGCACAGTCACCCACTTATTGGATAGATAGGAAATGCCTAATATGACAAAGCGTCTACAACTGATACATTTCTTGACAGAAATTTTCACTGAGTATAAATGAAATCACTAGATTACCTACGAGTAAGTTGTTTTCCTTGCTTTCTGTATAAGCCATCTACTTGAAACACAAGAGGGAAGTTTGGCAAAGTTTCAGAAGTATTACATTTATCATCTTGGTGTTTGTCATTATTCACTATCCCAGAATTATATAGTTGTTGCTGTTTCTCTTTTCTATTTTTCTCTCCCAAGAAGTGGTTCCTGGAGCGCCCGGGTGGCTCAGTTGGTTAAGTGCCTGCCTTTGGCTCAAGTCGTGGTGTGGTGGTCCTGGGATCGAGCTCTGCATGGGCTCCCTGCTCAGCGGGGAGTCTGCTTCTCCCTCTCCCTCTGCTCCTCCCCCTCCTTGTGCTCTCTCTCTCTCACTCATGCTCTCTCTCTCTCTCTCAAATAAATAAAATCTTAAAAACAAACAAACAAAAAGAAGTAGTTCTCAATCATGGCTACACATCAGAATCAACTCCGAGCTTTAAAAAAAAAAAAAAAAAAATACTGACGCCTGGACCCTAGGCCTCAGGATTCTTATATAATTGTCTGTGGTGAGACTCAGGTATTAATATTCTTTAAAACTCTCAAAGTGCAGGGTTGAAAACCACTGATCTAGAGGCATTTACTTTGCTTCAGAACATCTAAGTCACCCAGTCATACCTAACAATGAGAAAGGCAGCGGTCATTAAAAGGGTTATAAGAAGGGAGTGGCAACTTTTCATAATTTCTTCTACCTAGTATGCAGAATGCCCTCTGAAAGAGTTGGAGTAATTTTTTAAAAAATTTTTAGACACACTATAATGTTGAAAGCAGGGACTATTGCTATCTTGGTTATTATTGTATTTCCAAACATAGCTCCTCATTAATAACATAAACCCCTGATAAAAATTCACTGAACAAATGAATGAACAAACAACCATATTGATAGCCACCACGAATGCACTGGGAGCAAAACACATTTCTTATGACAAAGGCATTTGAATGCTATCTTCTCCTGAAAATTCTGTCCTGTTTCTCTGCTCGACTGCTCCTGTGTCATCCCTGAAGGAGCTTCCCAAGTAGTTGTATGCAGACGTCAGGAAGGTTCCTAAGTCTCAGTGGCGCTCCATCAAATATAAGATATAAATGCCAGGGAGATGACTCATATCTCAATTTGCAATTTAATGTCTAATTCCAGTCATCTCTATTCAACACAAAAGGGAATCACCACTGAACAGGATGTGGGTCTTCCTTGTGAAGCCAGTTGTCAATTTCTAAGAAATTATCGATGCTGACAGCAATTCTTCATTATACTCTGATTAAGGTCCAACTTCCATGGGAAATATCTTACATGTGCTACATAATTCTGACAGTTCAGAAATTGTTCCTTTTTCCTTCATGGTAGTTTGCTCTCTTTTCTTTTTAATAATAAGAGTCTTTAATAATAGCTCTCATTACTGAGTACCCAATGCATGTGTAAAATGCTTTAACATACATTTAAAAAGTTTAATGATCCAAATAACATCATAAAAAGGTTATTACCTTCCTCATTTTAGAGATGGGAATAAAAGGATCAAAAGGTTGAAGTAACTTTCTCAAAAGCACATGGCTAGCTGATGAATGGGCAGGAATTTAATCCCTGGTCTCTCTGAGCCCAGTCTCTGAGCAACAGTTTCTCTTCCCTTCTTGCTGACCCAACAAATTCCACCATCACCTCCACTACCTACCACCATCCCATCTTCAGAAAATCTTTCATTTGAATATTTCTTCAACTCTGTCTGGGAAGAGTTCTTCCTCTATATCAAACTTCTGGGGGCCTTTAATTACTCATCTCTGAAGCTGTGACTGAAAAGTGTTAAACATTCTTATTATCATTGTATTGCTTTTCTGAATCTATCAAATTACAGAAAAGCATTAACAAAATGATTATATAAATGCAAGGGATACACTATGCTGTGCACAGCCACTACGAAAAACAGTATAGAGATTCCTCAAAAAATTAAAAACAGCAGTACTATGATCCAGCATTCTCACTTCTGGGTATATATCCAAGAAAATGAAAACAGGATTTCAAAAGGATATTGGCACTCCTCTCTTTATTGTAGCATTATTCACAATAGCCAAGATATGGGAAGTAAGTAAAACAACTTACTCTTAGAAAATCTAGTGATTCCATTTATACTCGTGGAAAATTCTGTCTTAAAATGTGCCAATTCTAGATAGACATTTTGCCATATAAGTCTGTCAATGGATGAATAGATAAAGAAAGATGTGGCATGTATGCACACACACACACACACACACACACACACACAAAATGGAATATTACCAAACCATGAGAAAGAAGGAAATCCTACCATCTGTGACAACATGGGTGGGCCTGAAGGGTGTTAGGCTAACTCAAAAAAGTTAGACTGAGAAAGACAAATACTAAATAGTATCACTTATATGTGAAATTTAAAACAGACAAGCTCAGAGGAGGAGGGAGTAGAGTGGTAGTTGCCAAAAGCTGGGGGTGGAGGAAAAGGGGAGATGTTGCTCAAAGGGTATAAACTTCCAAGTTTTAAAATGAACAAATTTGGGATCTAATGCACAGCATGGTGATTATAGCTAATACTACTGTACCATATACTTGAATATTGCCAAGAGTAGACTTCAAATATTCTCATAAGAAAGAAACAGTAACTATGTGACAGAATAGAGATGGTAGCTAATGCTACGGTGATAATCATTTTGCAATTTATAAGGTTACATGTCAATTATATTTAAATCAAGCTAAGGAAAAAAGGATATATTATGTATGCTTGATCAGTCTATTACTGACATGTTCTCCTTCACCACTACTTAATGAGTAACGTTAAAAATTTTTATATTAAATTTTAAAAAACTGTAGTGCCACAACAACTCTCCTTTGTTTCTGTTTGTTATTTATTAATTAAATGACATTTAGAGCAGATGTCAAAAAACGGTTTTCAAAACCTAATAATAAAACATCTGTTTTACCAATGGCAAATTGGAAGATTTCAGGTATTCACATCCTGTAAGAAGAATACTTATTCTTCTCATTAATGATCCAAAAGAGAGAGACTTACTTTTTTTATTCTTCCTTTATACTTTTAATACAACTAAGTTAACTTTGTCCACCTTCACCAAACAATGCAGTTACTCCTTTAAGCTATTATGCTTTTAACTTCAATTACTTGAAAACAGGAGTAATGACAACATAACAGATTTGATATAAGAATAAGAATAAAGATATTGCCAAGTCAGTAAGAGAAAGTAGGTGAAAGTAGTACGAGATGGGATAAGGTGATTAAGGACAATGTTTGCTACCTTAAAAAAACAGTATTTACATAAAGATATACAGCCTGTCTGCTAAACAAGTTAATTTTAACCAGTGAGTAAGAATACTCTGTATTCTTAGGCCAACAGCAACTCTGCTGAAAGAAAGCCAAAGTTTTCCAAACAGACTGACCCTTGTTGTCTTTGTGTGAACTGACCAGCTCTTTCAGATTTTCCAAGGCAGGCAAATATTCAAGGTTTGGGTGGTCAGAAAATCTAACCTGCAAGATTGGACCAAAAGCACAAAAATATCATAATATAGAGATAGTTATAAGATAGAGAAATTAATAATAATATTAGTATAATTAATAATTAATATTAATTAATATCAATGACAATAAGTACAGTCTTTTGTTTATTTCATTCACTGTTTTTCTTTATACTGAAATCTGATAAGGACATTTTAAGAGTTGCAGACAATAAATCTACTTAGGTCTAATATGTACATATACACAATAATATATACTTACGGCAAATAAAAATCTCTTGTTAGCTACTATGAATTAATTTAACTAGTTATTTGGCATATGGATAATAACTAAGTTAATATTCAGACATAGTGTTGTATTTTTATTTATCTTTTCAGATTTATCATTTTAAAGTGGAGATGAGTATTGTAAATATAGCAACAATGACTATCCTAAGTCTCAGAATGACAACAGACATGCAATTTCCTTTGAAGCTAAAATGCATAGAACAAAAAAACTCAGGTCAGAAAATACATACTGAAATGTATTAGGTACTATGACAGATACAGAAATAAGGTGACCAGTGTCCAAACTTTATCTGAATAATTTCTGTTGAATCTAAGATGTGTTTATTTTTGTAATGGAAAAGACCATCGAACTCAAGTAGCGTTTTTTTAAATGATAAAAGTCTACTGCTATCTGTGTTTTAAGGGAATTTCAATATGCCTTGTAAGAAATTCACATTGGAAGCTGTGTTTCTATGTACTTTGGGTGAACTGCCCAAAGTCACTTAAAATTCACGAGGGAAAGGGTTGAGAATCGGAACAAAATAGAGTGTAAAGGTAGTAAAAAAAAAAGGGGGGGGTTGTTTATGAAGGCTAGAAGGCCTTTCTGCTGCTCTTGGCGGAAGAAACACAGTGAAAGGCAATCTCCAGTGCTAAGAAAAATGCAGACATGAATTAATGGTGATTAAAAATTGGTAAATATTACCAGCTTCTTTATAAATATCTCTCCTAAACATGCTATGTTTAATGTTTTAGGGTACAAAAGATATGACCAAATAAAGAACCATACAGGAGCCTTTCATACTAGGAAAATCATTTATACAACAAACACAAGTGTAGTCATTCCAGCTGGCATGCCGCTTTCCATCTTAATTATTGAAGTAAATGAACCGCTGGCCATCACTTTTAAAAGACTATGGAAAACTGGAGGGTTACCAAAAGATCAGAAAGAAAAGCTTTATGTTGAAATAAAGTGATGATTAAATTAGAAATCAGGCCATATGCTGATTATAAATTTTTATACATTGGGATTAACAAGGTAGCTTTGTCTTTGAAAGTTACATCTCTCTGACCTTGTAAATTTCTCGGTAATTGGTAAGCACCTACGTAATTTGTGCCACTATCCACACACCAAATTGCATTTATAGAAAACATTTTTATTCCTGGAAGTAAGTACAAAGGGGGTCCTGCAGTGGGTGTGGGTGGGCAGAGGGTAGGCTGGTGGACAGACAGCACTGTCTTCGTCTAGCACAGCTGTTCTGAAAGTGTGGTTCCAGGACCAGCAGCATCAGAAACATATGGGAACTTGTTAGAAATGCAAATTCTGGAGCCCACACCAAAATACTGAACTGGAAACTCTAAGGGTTGGGCCCAACAATCTACATTTTAGCAACCTCTCCAGGTGATTCTAATATGTGTTCAAGTTTGAGAACCACTCCTCCACCGAAATCAAAGTCCCATGGGACCATACTGTGTTCTCTACTGTATCCCCAGCGCTCAGCCTAGCACAATAGCTAACCCCAAATAATAAATATTTGTTGACTGATTTAATTAAAAAGACAAACTTTTCTTAAAAAAATGTTGGTATTTTTAGTGCTGGCAAATAATTTTACTTATAGAACATAAATTAAACTTCTTTAAAGACTTCATTAAAATGGGTCAATTCTTACTCAAATTCAGAGTCAGTTGGATTTGAAAAACAAAGTATTCTTTAAAAAGGTATTGTGAAAATCATTACATAGTAAATAGTTTTAAATTTATGTATGGGCAAATTCACATATTCATGTGTACAACCTGCAAAAGATATGCTTTATTTTTTCAAAATCATTGTTTATAGAAAATGGAAATAAAAACTTGAAAAAATAGGATTTGTATCTGTAAACTGTAAACTTATATTTCCAGTTAAATAAGGGAACAATGCCAAGAGGAAAATTTATGAACCTCAAGGGGAGAGTAATGGCCATCATCATTCCTCAAAGTACAATTTTCAAAGACATGCTTTTATTGTACTTTTTGTTTGAATTATAAACGTTAGTAGAAAAATGAGAAATTGGGCAAAGTAATACATTTGAACTCTAACATACCATTTGATAAAGCCTCACCAGAAAATGTTACTTTAAAAAATTAATTCAATTCACCTGCAATAGGAAACCTGTCACCATGAGCTAAAAATTGTCTGAAGGCCAACAAATAGTAAGTTAACAAACACTTTAATGCCACCTAGTGATATGCATATCCTTTTTATAAATATTATTTCACATGCTAACATGTAACAAAAGAACTGCTAAGAAATGAATCTAGAAGCCATGATCTTTGGAAAGAAATGGTAACCCATAAGGAGACAATCTATTTTCCTGGATGTCTTCTAGGATTAACCATGCCAACAATTCTTGAGCATCAAGAACAGGGGAAAAGAACCAAAGAAACAAAGGACCAGGCAGTGGGGAAGCTATGGTTGCATGATATTTTATATCCCAGGTAATAGATAATGCTGAAGAATGTCCAAAATTTTATTAAGTGCACAACAACTCTACTTCATGACTCAACTGTTACTAATGCCTTTATCCATCGCTTGGTTTCATATTTGAAGAAGCCCAACAAATTCCTAAGCAGTCTTCCATTTCCTGGCTCCTCCACTTCCTCCAATTTTTAACACTTTGCTCGATCTATCCCCATTTGTTTCCAAGTTTAATTCTGCCCCTTTGGCTTGCTCCTTTTTCTGTTGGGCCTCACACATATTTAGATCTCTTCTATTCCAAAAATCCTCAAGATGATCAAACCTCTTACCTTCTTAACCTCCTATTTCTCTCCCTATGACCATCACCAAACTCCATTCTCTGTCTGCACTGTACTCTAATGACCTGTGCAGCAGCTGTGTCCTCCTACACTTTCTGAATACAGATACTATGTCTTACTCATCTTTATCAGCATAATAGCTATATGCAATGACTTGCTTATAGTAGAGATTCCATAAATACTAAGTTAATTAAATTAAAAAGTGCTATAGTAAGCAAGTGTTATTTTGCCTGCCTAGTCCTTTCTGTTACCACAACCTCAGTTTTTCTGAAACTGCACAGAAATCTGCCAACTTCTCCTCCAACAGTAATAGTTGATTGGTCCTAAGTCAGTCCCTGACCCAAACTGAGCCAATCAGAAGTTTTTATACGCAAATCTGGAATCAAAACTAGGCAAACCAAGATGGTGGTTAGTTTGTTAGTGGAAGAAAACTAAATTCAGGAGCTACAGACCACCATATGACATTATACTCAAAATATAATAGTCTACAAAAAGACAGAAGAAGGCATGTAAAAAGAACTGAGAAACAAGAGATTGAGAGACCTGGCAGCAATCATGCCCTTGATTCTAATTAGTTCCTAGAGATTATATTATATTATTATAAAATACATTATGTAAAATATATTACTATGTAAAATACATTATTAAATAAAATACATTATATAAAATAAATTATAATATATTCCTCATTTTTGTTTAGACTAGATCCTATAGACCAGATCCTATATGTCACTGCAATAAAATATCCTAAATAATACAGGTACCAAGAATCATGGGTCATATCTAGTTATTTGCTTTTAACTTAATAAAAATAAAGCATATTTCCAGGGAAAATAATCTAAATAGAAAGCTAATGTAGAAAAGTCACTTGAAATCATATAGAAAAAATATATCACATTAGCATACAGAGAACAATTTAGTAAGAAAGTGTATCAACATGTGAGAAGTGGGAACCTAACTGTTGCTTTGGATTTCTGTATTTCTGTATATTCTCCAAGGACAAAAGTTTCTAGATATTTATTATAGTACATAGGATTAGGATGACAATGTATGGAACATCATTCTAAAAAAGGTCCATTGAATACTGTTCAACTAAAATGTAAAATCATACTTCCTTGTGAATACTAACCATATTTTTTAATGCAAAAATATAAAGGGGCCAAAGTAACCATTAAAAAATTTTATAGCACAAATCCTTTGTCAACAAGCTGGCAGGAAGGTCATTTGATAAAGGTATAAGCTTTGGGTTTAATATTTATGGCATGTGATACATACTTTATTTACTATGCTTCTAATTATATTGTGAAAAACTATATAAACCATGATCAATATTACCTACCCTGCATTTGTTTCACCAATTATAAAATGTACTTTCCACATTAATGGAAAGGATAACTACACTGGCCAAAACCTTACCAGTCCACTATGATGAATTCAGAAAAAGCAAAGGCAATCTCTGTAAGCTACTGAATTATTAAATTACTTTCCAAAATGTAGTCATTGGCTTGCCACACTTTCTGTATGGCTGCAGTTAATCTCAAAACGAAAAAAACCAATCATTTCCCAGACTAAATAAATGCTCATGGCAATAAATGCATGAGTTCCCGGAGGCCACAGAACTGCACAGTTTTAAGTATACTCAATGTAACTATGAAATTAGGTAAATAATTTTCAGGAGTACTTTGTGGAATACGCTTTATGTCTTGCACTTTCTTATATTTTTTTAAAGTTTTTATTTAAATTCCAGTTAACATATAGCGTAATATTAGTTTCAGGTGTATAATATAGTGATTCAGCCTTTCCATATATCACCCAGTACTCACCACAACAAATGCACTCCTTAATCCCCATCCCCTATTTAGCCCATCCCCCCCACCCATCTTCCTTCTGGTAACCATCAGTTTGTTCTCTATAGTTAAGAACAAAGGGGGAAAAAATGACAGTTTTTTTAAAACCCTCTGGGACAAAGGTCGGTTTTCCAAAGTCAGCCTAGGTTGAAGGAGTCAAAGAAAATCTCTGAGGCCTTAGGAAATGTATATGGCAGCAAAGAAACAGAAAATTTTCTATGGGCTTCTTGAAGATGGAATCAGGGATTTAGAAAAGCCTAGGTATCTGGAGTAAAAGCAGTGACTGCCTGAACATGACTGTGTGTGTCTGCAACAAGAAACCAGAAATGTTTCAAAATGTCTGTGCTTCCCCTTCCTCACACATCCAGTCTGACATCTCAGACACAGACAGACATAGGTAGTGAGTCGAGTGTTATGGGCACACATGGAGAAGTAAAAGAACGAAATACAATCAACCTACTGTCCCAAACTAGTCTGTACTTTCTTAGAGGGTTCAATTATCTAAGGATTACTTTTAATTCTTCTCAGTGTAAAGTGTTTCACATGTTGTTACCACACTTAGTGAAAGTGTCGGGGTACCCTGGCTACTGATGGGGCATTCTTGGGGAAATGGACCAGAACTATATGTGAAAACACACCAAGCCTTTTTGTTTGCTCCTATAGCTGCTAGATTACTATTGCAGTTTGAGGGGATTCCTAGTGCCCTTCATTAACTATTCATTCCAGCTCATAAATTTAAAGCACTTTTACTTAAATAGGCCTGGCTTCAATGCTTGACAGTGAGGTCAATTTAAATACTCTGGAATTGTTGATTACTTACAAGCAGGTGTTCATTATAGTTTTTAAATTTAAAACAAACAACAAAAGCAACAAAACTTTCACTCCCTGTCTTAATTATAATATTTTATTCCTTCAGCTGTTTCTTTTAAAACATGTTTACATATGTTTCAAAGTCTAATCTCTTTTAAATTAGCTCTTTACTAGCTGTAAACTAAATCTCAGATACAAAGGAGGACCTAGAAATCAGAACAATTTGGATTTCTAATGCCAGAACACGATCTAAAAGTGAGACACCATCACTGGGACTGCCAGAATCTAAAAGTATCATTTTATGAGTGATCTGAAAAATGCCAGAGGTAATAGCTACAGGGAGACTGTGGCCAAGTGCTGTCTTTTTAAAAGAGGTAAGTTATAAACATGTTTTTTTATGAATCTATACTTAAAAAGAATCAACCTTAATGGTGCAAAGATTTCTAGATAAATTCCTCCACTGAACCTCTAATGAAAAGATAATATCTAACAGTACTCTACTTCTCTAAGCAATCCTTAAATTAGAATAACAAAAATGTTTTACTTATAGATACCTATGCTTTGAAACTTTCCATGATTGAGAAAAATAGTTTGGCCACACAAGGTTTCTATATTCTGTGTAGTAAGGTTGTATCTTTAAAAATCTCCGAGGCCTCTAGCATCCAGATGTGAAGTATCCAAGACACCAGGCAAAAAAAATAATTCTATTATTAATTATGATTATTATATTAATAACAATTATTATTAATTGTTTTTAATAATATAATTCTTATTGGTTACTTCCTCAAGTTTAAAATTACCCATATTTAGGGGTGCCTGGGTGGCTCAGTTGGTTAAGCGACTGCCTTTGGCTCAGGTCATGATCCTGGAGTCTGGGGATGGGGATCCAGTCCTGCATCAGGCTCCCTGCTCAGCAGGGAGTCTGCTTCTCCCAGTGACACTTCCCCCCTCATGCAGTCTCTCTCTTTCTCTCTCTCTCAAATAAATAAATAAAATCTTTTAAAAAATAAAATAAAATTACCCATATTTAGGTAAGCATAAAATTAAAATTTGGATGAATAAATTCCAAATCATGCAGAAATCTCACATGCATTTTCATACAAACAGTTGGTTTCTTTTGTTTTGTTCTTCTATATTGCCGTATTTTTTTATAATGCAGAAATATAATTCTAGAAAATGCCAGAAATTAAATAATCCTAAATCTGGATAATATGTTTCATTTATGTAATATATTAACATAATGTATTTTTTTTGTAGACATGACTACAGTAATGTTTCCTACACACTGGTTCCCCAAGTGTCTCCAATTAGACATCAGATAAAACAATGTTAAACAAATTTCTTTACATCAGGAACTAGCAAAGCTTACTTGTATTGTGAATCCCAAGAGTAAGTGTAAGTATACACCATTTCACAAATGAATTTGATCATGGTCTCATTATTGGGATCACAAGAATTTGGGAAACATTTCTCTGGGACTACTATGCCACCAGCTGCTAAAATAATCCATTCCATTAAACATAGTTCAATAACCTTTGTATTAAAAAATTATTACTGATAAAAAATTTAAATTCCTTTCATTGTATGTTTTCTTCTCATACTTGCTTGTCAGCCATCACAGGTGTAAATCTGTTAAGGATATGTTTGAGCAATCTTTCACAAGTCATCAAATAGGCTTACAATTTTACATTTGCAAATCACTTCAAAACACTGATCAGCAAGCAAACTCTGTAATCTCATCTTAAATGTGATTTAAACTTAAATGTGGACTGATATTTCTTTAAATGCTAATAAACATGAAGGATCATTTTAATTCCAATATGTTTGTAGGTTTATTATAATTAAATCAGAAAACTTTCATTTGCCAAAGGGAAAGAGAAGCAAGGAACATAAAAATGAGTATAACTGGTATTCTAAAATTTCATAATTATGGATAGTACTACATGTAATTAAATGTCTTAATTTCTTTTTTTTTAAGATTTTATTGATTTATTTGACAGAGAGAGACGCAGCGAGAGAGGGAACATAAGCAGGGGGAGTGGGAGACGGAGAAGCAGGCTTCCCGCTGAGCAGGGAGCCCGATGCAGGGCTCAATCTGAGAACGCTGGGATCATGACCTGAGCCAAAGACAGATGCTTAACGACTGACGACTGAGCCACCCAGGCGCCCCTAAATTTCCTAATTTCTTAATTCAAAATAAGTAAATTACTACTTGGGAGAAGTATCTCTTCAACAGTTTTGGTAATAGCATCATTGTTAAAATTATCTTCCCAGTAGTAGTTCATTTAAAAATAATCTGCACATTATAAATAGTCACATCACAGGAAGAATGATCTGGTTAAAAAAGAGTATGTAGTTTTTTAAAAAGGCTTCCCTCCTATCTCCTATCCTCACTCTCTCCTTTCACAGGTAGCCATATTAAAGCTTCTTGTATATTTCTCAGGAGAAAATACCAATGCATACACAAACATGTTAAATGATTATGTCTGTTTAAATACATTTTCACACAAATGAGCACACCATACATATTGTTCTGCCACTCCTTTCTTCTTACTATTCAAACTTATAAATAAATAAAATCTTTAAATACATATTTAGTTGAGTGAGAGAGAATCTCAGGCAGATTCTGGGCTGAGCATAGAGCTCAACACGGGGCTCCATCCCACAACCTAAAATCATGACCTGAGCCGAAATGAAGAGCGAAGGCTCAACCGACTGAGTCATTCAGGCTACCCACTCACATTATATTTTTAATAAATAAGAATAGAGAAAAATAGAGAAAATAACAAAGAATAGAGAAAAGTAGTAGGATAATTTTCCACTTTACCTGGTAATTTTTTCCACTTTCCTATTATATTTGAATATGTGTCATATTGAACTTTCTCTTGGAAGGTACAGTATATTAAAATATTCAGTTTAGGGGCACCTGGGTGGCTCAGTCCCTTAAGCTTCTGCCTTCAGCTGGGATCATGCTTCTGGGACCCTGGGATCAAGCCCCATGTTAGGTTCCCTGCTCAGCTGGGAGTCTGCTTCTCCCTCTGCCTCTGCCTCTCCCCGCCACTCGTGCACGCGCTCTCTCTCTCAAATAAAAAAAAAAAAAATCTTTAAAAAAAAATCCAGTTTAAGATATTGACAATAATGGCAATAATAACAACAGTTAAAATTTCCAAAGCCTGTACTACTTGCCATTCATTTCGCTAATCACTTTACAAAGATTATCTCACTTAGTTCTTTCAACAAACCTCTGATGTATTTACTGTTATTCCTTTCATTTTACAGATAAGGAAACTGACAGCAACACCATGTGACTTGCACACTTAAGTAATTTATTACAGTTATTCATTCTTCCTCTTTTCTTTCACAAAATCCTTAATATAACCACTTAATTTACAGTCTGTAAGTCTTGACTGTAAAGTCTCAGGACTTCGAGCCCTAAAGAACAAAAGACCCACAGGGTGTGGTTAGAACTATCTAGAATCCAATTACTGAGTTCCAAATATACCCATTTTATATTTTAAAAGAAAAAGAAAAAAAAAAGCCTGATTTCTTAAGCTAAAATAGGTTTTCCTAGAATATTTCTATAATCCAATATTAAGCTAAGGTTTAGATTCAACATCCCAATACTCAAAGATCATAGAACATTCAAATCAAATAAGTTAGTTTCTTCCTATCACTTTACAGATAAGCATTCATCAACACATTTATTATCCTTTTATACTCGTCTGTAAATTGAAAGAGACATCAGAAAATCTCTGACTAGAGTATGGAATACATATAAAAATCCCAGACAGACAAATGGCTTTAACACTTTGTAACACTATCAGAGATAGCAGTTTCTGAGTCTTGTCCAAAAGTAGCAAATTCAAAGTCAAGAGACCAGCTTTTTCCTTCAGCAGCTGAATCCTGTTTTGTTATTATTGTTGTGGGACATCTGTCCATGGAGACAGGAACTCAAAGATCAGTATCCTCATCACAGCTATTAATTCACCTCTTCCCTTCCTCCTTCATTCAGACCCTTCTCAACACCTCTATTATACAAGGTTTAAGCAATCTTACTGCTTTTCTCTTGAACCAATTCAACTTCTCTGTATCTTTATTTAAAACAGGGAGACTGAAATGAAATATAATACTGTACTCTTATGAAGTTTGTCCAGTGTTGACTAAAGCACACGTTGTATGCCTCTTTGTCTATCATAATTTCACACTCTGTTAACACTTGCCTATATTGTATTCTTTATTTCTATGGCTCAATTATTTTATTTATGGTCCACTGTGACTGGGAATCTCAATCTGGAAAATGTTACATGGCTAGCTCTTAATTGAGCATACTGATGAGAACAAAAGAAGTATAAATCATACAAAAAGAGACAATGGAAAGATTACTTTTATTTGGCAGTGGAATAAAATCACACAATACTCATAATCACATGGAAGGACGCCCACTCAGTTCTAACCTAATATCGTCATTCAATAAGCAAAGAAACAGAAAACAGAAATAAGAAGTGACTAACCAAAATCTTAGGGCTGCTGACAAAGGCAGAACTGAAACCTGGGGCTCATATTCCCTCTCCAGTCATCTGCCGTATCTGCCAAAGCTCCCTGGAAGTCAGACCTCACTGAGAAGCAAAGTTCCTAGTCCTGGTTACTGCTATTGATTCAACAGTGATAAACCAACACTCACTATTAAATGTATTCTACTTTAATCACAAAATAGTAAGTTAGTAGAGTGTATGGAGTGTTTGAATGGGGCCTGTTTTCTGTAACTTTTTTTTCATTTTATTTTATTATTTGTGAAGCAACTACATTGAACAATGTAGTTATGTGGTTAAAAAGTTCTCACTGGTTCCGCTGTGAGAATCAATGTTTATTTTTTAAAAGTTAGCAGTACATTTTGTATCCTGCAACATCCAAAGAGAAAAAGCTAATAGATTGTGCAATATTTCCAGAAGGCAAAGTAAATAACCAACAAAAAAGTAAAGTAAAAGATGATCTTATGCTTGAAGTTGTTTCTGGGTTTTGTTTGATGGTTTCTTGGTTTGTGTTGTTTTTTCTTTCTGTGGGTGGAGAAAGAAGCCTATTTTATTTTTATTTCCGCCTGCCGTTCCTATAGCAAACTCATTTGGAAGCTTAGCCTGTTTGACTACTAAATACTGCTGTGGAAGATGTAATTACTTCTCTGATATTCTATTTCTCTTATGGAGAAATCCCTAAATTTCTATGTTAAAAGTGACCTGGTGTAAAAAGAGGAGTTAAAACTCAAAATGTGTCAGTTTGAAATGTCATTAACACTTAATATGCTATTAACCAGACTGAGATTCAAACTACTGGGAAAATCCAAGTTTACTGCGTGACTTGCTCACAGTACCTTTGATGTTTGTTTTCAAATTAAAGGATGAAGTTCAGGACAGCATTCTAAATATTGGAGACTGTGCTTGAAGAAGGAAAGATACCAATCATTTCCTAGTTCCTGAATTAGAGCTTCATGTGTGAGAAGCAAGCATGCTTCTCATAGATATGCCTAACTCGATAGGAAAAAATATAACATACCTTTCCGTATTAATTTAATTTTTTAAAGAAAAAAGCCCACAACTCATTGAGAAAGCGAGTAAATATAAATGTATATATTTACTTTAATGTGATGATAGGTCTAGACTGTCAGGAAACAGAGTCAATATCTAGGGGTAGGGAATATGAGGAAAGGAGTAGGAAGGTGGGGTGTGAGGGATAGTCTTGCAAAATCTAAGCATGGGAAATAATGTCCCCAGCCAATGAAAATGGATTTCATCGGACTCTATTTGTGAATAAACCAAGGAAAAGAAAGGGTAACTAGGACCAAATTTCTCATTCATGCTGGCCTTGAATATTTGTATTCAGTTGGCCCATGCATGAACCATTGTGCAGTTGGTTCCAAACAGATGCGCAGGCACCTGTTCTAACCAGACATGTCACTGGTTCTCTCTTTGTCTTCCTAACTCTGCTTCTCCAATATCCATTTCTTGTTCCTTCAAATTTGTTCAGTCATCAGACTTCCCTTCCTAGAATTTGAGCAATCACCCACGTATCTCTCTCTTACACTCATTTCTCTAATTTTAACTTCCTCTACAAACTTGGGAAGTAACCTCTATTCCAGCCCTAGCCCCACTCTTTGGGGAAAGGGAAGGAGAAGCTCAACGCTCAAGTTTACCTCAGACACACTGATCCCTGGGTTTAGAGCAGCTCATTCAATAGTATATTAATAATATATGCTCCATCCCTCAGTGGGGAAGGAATTTCAAAAACACTGTCTTCCTACATTCTCACTGGCTCAGCCATGAGCCTGTATGGACAAGCCTTCCGCACTCCCCACAGACCTGAGTATACATACATACGCTCAGTTGGAAACTGATAGGCACATTGCGTTTTTACTTAATTATATTATTAAATGATATTCCCTACCATTACTTAACTCAGCTTCAGTTTAGCTCTAGCATTTAGCAAACTAATGCCGTTCAGATTTCTAAACTTTGATAAAGAACCATAAATTCACACTGTAGACTTTGACAACACTGCTAAATTTGGTCAATAATTCTTGGGATTTCAAGAGAGCTTTGCATCAAAATTTCTCTGTAAGAAGTTTCTAGACAGCCATTGCTCTTCCCCCTTCAAGATAAGAAATGTAGTGATTATTAGTAACAGGAGAGATCCAAATTTGGAATTACTAGAATGTACTATCAACTAGATGTCTCAGCAATGCCAAAAAAGAAAAATTGTTTTATAGTATAATGCTACTGACTCACATAAATAATCTGTGGCCGTATTTTTTTTTTTAAATAGCAATTTCCCTTTCATGCTAGTCTCCAGGTCTCGTCTTTCTCTTCTTTCTGTAGAGAGGTCCTCTCATTCCCTCCTGTACCTCCCTCTGCAGAACAATCTATCCTCTTAAACATCACTTGTCCTCTCTCGTTACAGAATACTCACTTTTCCTGTGATCACATCCTTTACCATAAAACTTAACTTTTCAAACCTATTTACATAGAATAAAATAGGGCTTGTTGATGATGAAAATTATTTCACCACATTAACCCTGGACCCTGTTTCCATAGAAAATCGAGAACTCAATTGTTTATATATTGTCTTACATGTTTATAGGAAGATTATTTTGTGGGGTCATACACTGTTAATGTGAAACTTACATAAGATGCCAAGAATCCAAGAATCCAGGCAATATTTGTCGTAAGAATGGAATAACATTTGGAATAATTTAAGAATAACATTTTTTCTAGTGGTAAAAAAAAATGTTTTTTAATTGTCATGTAGCCTATTTGATTAATCCAGACTCTTGATAGGTCATTGAGATAGCCCAACCAGTTTCTATATATTTGAAGGAAGAGAAAGTTCCACTTACTTGGCCTTTATTTGATAATAGCTTTGACTACTTTTTGATGAATATGCCATACGGCATTCAAAGTCCTATACTGAAAAGGCTAAAAGCGGGATTTGATTTTATAATTCAAAAAATAAAAAAGTACTGTTGTTAAACTTAAGTTTAATTAAGTTTAAGTTGTGCTCTTGCACAACTATTGCACATTTGGTTATACAAATATATTGGTAATTCTTTTGTGAAGTACTATTATATATGTAGTACAGAAGATTTTCAATAAATGGGACCTACCACTGACAACCAGCTGGATTTATACTGGTTTATCTGGATAAATACTCTCATAACATATTACAAAAATATAAAAATTTCTGGGTGGGCACTCAGGAGACAACTTGACTGTAAGACTTAAGAAGTAAAAGATTCCTAAAAGGATTTTTTATAAGGAACAAGAGATGTTAAAATTCAGAGTAACTGGGAAGGATACAAAGTAAGGTAAAGAAATAAATTAAGACCTCTGAAAAAAGCTTTAAGTTAAAAAGACTGTAGATATCAAAATTATTTTGCTCAGGGAAGAGGCATCAGACTTAAAATTATTACATTTTCGTCTATCAAATATCATCAAATAATGAGATACAGTGATAACTCCAATTCTAAACTTTTTTTAAAATCAGTAATGGCCTATTTCTTAAAATGATATGTTAGTTGCAAGAGCACAAGTTTTGTTTTGCAGTAAAAATAAAGTATTTCCATTTTTTTTCATGAATTTTTCTTGGTTTGTGTCTGAATTTTAAAAATGCTTCAACAGAAAATCCTTTTGCAAAAGTAATACCAGACTTTCTCCAAATTATTGCTAATATTTTACTGTTAACAGCATTCAAGGGATGACCTACAATACACATGTATTTTCTGTGGTACAGATATATTAAATATTGCCTGCATGACTGGTTAACTTTCTCATGAAATCTTTTCTATATTCTTTCTTGCCATATTCTGGAAAACATCCTGATCCACAGGTTTAATCTAAAAATTAAAAATAAGAGAAATAAAAATATTACCTCTCATGTACTGCCTATTGAAAAGGTATGCTTAGAGTTATTCCAGGAAAACCTACAGTTTTAAAAATAAGTTAGTTTAAATTAATTTCTCGATTTCTCTGGATGATCTTACATTTAATATTCAATGTTTACAGAAGCTCTAGAAGAACACAGTTATCAAAGTTTTATTTTATGTTAGCCTGGATTGGCATCTGGAAGAAAAACTAGGCTAACTCAATTCCATTTTTCCATTTCTTTTTCTTTTTCTTCTCCTTCCTTCCTTCCTCCCACCTTTCTTCTCTCTCACCCTCCCTCCTCTCCTCCTCCTCCTCCTTTTATTCTGTCCATTACTCAGTGCTCATCACTGTAAGTGTATTCTTAAGCCCCTTTATCTATTTTACCCATCCCTTCCCTCCACCTTCTCTCTGGCAACCACCAGTTTGTTCTCTGTATTTTAAGAGTCTTGATTTTTGTCTCTTTTTCTCTTTGTTCATTTATTTCTTAAAATCCACATGAGTTGAAATTTCATGGTATTTGTCTTTCTCTGTCTGACTTATTTCACCTAGCATTATACCCTCTAGATTCACCCATGTTGCTGCAAATGGCAAGATCTCATTCTTTATACATCTGAGTAATATTCATATAGATATAGATATATACACGCCACATCTTCTTTATCCATTCATCCGTGGATGGACATTTGGGTTGCTTCCATATTTTTGTTGTCGTAAATAATGCTGCAATAGATATGGGGTGCATATATCTTTTCAAGTTAGTGTTTTTGCTTTCTTTGGGTAAATACCCAGTAATGGAATTACTGAATCATATAGTAATTCCATTTTTAATTTTTTGAGGAACCTCCACAGTTCTCCACAGGGGCTGCACCAATTTACATTTCCACCAACTGAGGGGTTTCCTTTTCACCACATCCTTGCCAACACTTCTTATTTCTTGTCTTTTTTATTCTAGACATTCTGACTTGAGTATCTCATTGTGGTTTACCTTTGCATTTCCATGATTAGTGATGTTGAGCATCTTTCCATGTGTCTTTTGGCCATTTGTACATCTTGGGAAAATACCTATTCAGGTCCTCTGCCCATTTTTTAATTGGATTATTTGTTTTGTTTTGTTTGGTGTTCAGTTTATAAGTTCTTTATATGTTTTGGATATTGATTCTATAAGATATATCATTTGCAAATGTCTTCTCCCATTCAGTAGGTTGCCTTGTCATTATGTTGATTTCCTTTGCTGTAATTTTTATAATTAAAAGCTTTTTACTTTACTTACGTAGGTTAACTTTACTTTTGTTTCCCTTGCCTGAGGAGACATATCTAGAAAAATGTTTCTACGGGTGATGTCAAAGAAATTATTGCCTATGTATTCTTCTAGAAATGTTATGTTTTGTGTTTATGTTTATGTCTCATTTAGGTCTAATCAACTTTGAGTTAAGTTGGGGGCATAGTTTAAGAAAGTGGTCCAGTTCCATTCTTTTGCATATAGCTGTCCAGGTTCCCAGCACCATTTGTTGAAGAGACTGTCTCTTCACCAGTGTATTTTCTTACCTCCTTTATTGTAGATTAATTGACTATTTATGCACGGGTTTATTTCTGGGCTCTATATTCTGTTCCATTGATCTATATATCTACTTTTGTGCCAATACCATAATGCTTTGATTACTACAGCACTGTAGTGATCTTGAAATCTGGGATTATGATACCTCAAACTTGGTCCTTCTTTGTCAAGATCACTTTGGCTATTCAGGATCTTTTGTGGTTCCACACAAATTTTAGTATTTCTTGTTCTAGTTTTGTGAAACTCTAGTTCTGTTGGTACTCTGATAGAGATTGCATTACATCTGTAGATTGCTTTGGTGGTATGGACATTTTAATAATATTGGTTCTTCCAAACCATAAGCATAGAATATCTTTGAATAGATACTAACTCAATTCCATCTCTTTTTATACGTCATCTGCATAGCTTGAGTAGACTGTGGCAAATATTGTTTTTGGGAGTTTTGTTAAGAACCATAATGCAGGAGACATCATTCTCGAATTAAGTTTCTAAAAGCAATCGAAAATTTATGTCACTATAAATATTTCTTATTCATTTGTGAATATATTTTGCAATTTTAAATAAGTTTCATTAATCAAGATCTCTAATTTTCATTAATCCATCTATTCAATCATCATATATGTTCTGGGGATATGTTATATATCAGCAGACATGGAGTTTAAAAAAGATTAAAATGACATAGCCCCTGCTTGGAGGATCTCAAAATCCTCTTAAGGGAAGAATGGCAAGAATAAATACGCAACAAGTGGAGAGAGCTCTGAAACTACAGAGGATGGATGCTTTACCAAGATAGGGGAAGAATTTTTGGAGGAGATGGAATCTAAACTCTGTTCTGAAGGATGGGGATACTAGTTATTCAGGCAAAGAAAAGGTGATGGGAGAAGGTGTGACAGAGAGTGTTCTAGAATAAGACAGTGACAGGGAAGAAGAAGGCTATGGCACATTTAGAAGTATGGCTGGGTCATGGAATTCCAAGAAATTGTGTTGAAAAATGCAACTAGAACCTTTAAGGCTATGCTAAGGATTTTGTATTTTATCCTTATTCTAATGGGGAGCCATAGACTTATCTTAAACACACATGCTTTCATACTCCTAAGTTACTTCTCGCCTACTTACACTAATGACCTAAAAGAGTATGTTCTCAGACGCTGTGAACAACAGCTTGCAAGGTGTCTCGTTTTCACCTTTAAATTTAGGTTTCACCCTCAGAGGCGCCTGGGTGGCTCAGTCATTAAGCATCTGCCTTCCACTCAGGTCATGATCTCAGGGTCTTGGGATCGAGCCCCACATCACACTCCCCGCTCAGTGGGAAGCCTGCTTCTCCCTCTCCCACTCCCCCTGGTTATGTTCCCTCTCTCTCTGTGTCTCTCTCTGTCAAATAAATAAAATCTTTTAATTAATTAATTAAAGTTTCAATTTCAGAACTGCAATGCAATGATGTTTCATTATCAGATGAGAATTATGTCATAATGAATATGATACTTCTAATTAGTGGGAAAAGTTTGGGAATTTGTGGATGACTTATTTGTGTTATAAAGTGAGTAGATTCAAGGTTACAGTATGCCATCACTGTCATTTATACGTCATTTCTTGCATGGGGGAGAAAGGTGTAGTGAAGAGGAGCTACAGCTGGCAACTTCATAATTTGGAACAACCTGAGGCCTCTCTTTTTTATGTACTCATGGGAGTAAATTGGATTTATAATCATATTTTTGGGGAAGGTGGAAAGATTAACCGAGATTAAATAACTGAATAATACTAACAATTTATAGAGAGCTTATTATTTGACAATCACTGTTGAATGAGCTTCTCCCTACTGCACAGGTTAGGACAGGAGAAGGGTTAAGCCATTTGCCCATCTCACCTGATTCTTAGGTAGAGAATAGAGACATGGGCTCCAAAACCACACAATTTGGCTCCAGAGCCACATTCTCAAACTCTAATCTATAATGGAAAGTAAGCACAATAAAACAATTACTTATTTTAAAGAATCCTTAAAACTATAATGAGTAAGCTACAGGCCTCAATCCCCAGGCTGCTCTCTTAACAGCGCATTTTATTTCAAGATGAAATGTTTAAAAGCTGTCTCTGCATTGGCGATTCTTAAATATGCCAGAGAACTGGGCCATTTCTTTAACTGATAGCATTTCAGTAATAAGTTAGGAGGTCTAATGTGTGGGATTATACAATTTTCTGCAAAACTCAACAAAATAATTTCTATTTTGAATTTAAAAACTGGGGATCATCATTTTAAATGGTTTTTTTTCTTAATTGGACCTCCAATAAAAGTTACTGCTTACCATCAATTCAAACCTATACAAATTTCTCTAAATCAAAGTATAACTTTGAATCTTAGAATCTTTAAGCTTCAAACATCTTAGAAATCATATGATACAATACTTCTGTGACAAAAGTGAATCTCATAAAAGGTAAATTAACTGTCTGGGTCACACACAGGTGATGAATCAACTTAGACTGACAATATAGCTGGAGTATCTAAATCAAGGGGACAGTAGGGAAAATGAAAGAGAGAGAAAGACGTGAGTGTAGACTGGTTCCATGTAGAAATCTATAATCGTTTGGTTAAAAATCTAGGCATTGCCATCAGAAAGGATAAATACCTACCATTTACATCAACATGGATGGAACTGGAGGTTATAATACTAAGTGAAATAAGTCAATCAGAGAAAGACAATTATCATATGGATTCACTCATATGAGGAATGTAAGAAATAGCACAGAGAATCATAGGGGAAGGGAAGGGAAACTGAATGGGAAGAAATCAGAGAGGGAGACAAACCATGAGAGACTCTTGACTCTGGGAAACAAATTGAGGGTTGCAGAAGGGGAGACTGGTGGAGGGATGGGGCAACTCGATGATGGGTATTAAGGAGAGCACATGATGTGATGAGCCCTGGGTGTATATGCAACTGATGAATCACTGAACACTACATCTGAAACTAATGATGTACTATATATTGGCTAATTGAATTTAAATTAAAAAAAAAATCTATGCAGAGTGAGAAAAATACCAGCTATTTCCTCTCTCTTATTCAAATATACAGCCATTTCCATTTAATAGATAACACAAAAGTAGTATAGAAAAATTCAGTATTTTATCATTAGAAATAAACTTTGTTCTCCTTTGATGCCTTGCTACATTAGAGTGAAGTATGCTTTACAGGAATATAGCTATTTTAATTTCTTCTAGTGATTTATTATCCAAAGGATACAGAGAACTAAAAACTAGGATTTTAAAGCATATATTATTTGTAGAAACATTTTTGAATCCCATTAATAAGGATATTGCTCAATTTCTAAAATACCGTTAACATTCAAATTATAGATCCTTAATAATTTCGCTATTAAATTAGACACCACCAAAAAATCATAATAAATAGAAGCACCCTACAGTGTTCACAAAAGGAATGTAGTGGAGCTCCCTCTATTGAATTATAGTTGAGAAAATGTGCCTTGTATATAAAATCATAATTTTATCATCAAAATTATTATAATAGTAGAATTTTTTCTTTCTAAGGTCTAATATCTTTCAAATTATAGAAACACATATACGGTATCAATTTCTAAGGATAATTTTATAAACTAAATATGTCCTTATAATTTTAGAGCATGTATTCTTTCTTAATAGTTTTGGCTTGCAGGAATCACATTTAAGATTGTAATTTTCAATTCGTGGGTTTTTTTTTTCTTTTGTTTTCCTTGAGTTGATAAAACTGAAATTGCTTGACAGATATTGGGACTATGAAACATTCTTTTTTTTTTTTAAGATTTTATTTATTTATTTGACAGAGAGAGACAGCCAGTGAGAGAGGAAACACAAGCAGGGGGAGTGGGAGAGGAAGAAGCAGGCTCCCAGCAGAGGAGCCCGATGTGGGACTAGATCCCAGAACGCTGGGATCACGCCCTGAGCCGAAGGCAGATGCCCAAGGACTGCGCCACCCAGGTGCCCTGGGACTATGAAACATTCTAATAAGAATATGAAGCCCAACTTTGTTATGGAAATCCCCCAAAATGTACTTAGATGGAACTGAAATATATCTTCGAATCAGTAAAATGAGGTATTTTCACATATTTTTCTATGTGAATAAAGTGACATTATTATAGTTATATGATTACTAAAAAATGTGATTCATAACAATTACTGGCTAAGAGTCCACTATGTGTCAGGCACTGAGAAATGCTATACACTCATTACCTTATTGGAATATCTGTATCAAATGAACCTGGTAATATTGTTATCCTCATATTACAAATCAGAAAACAGAGACAACAGCTAGAAAATCAAACTAATGCTCAGATCCACCACCCAAGCACTTGGACTCCGGTGCAACAGAACCTAGGCTATGTATTAACAGTCTGTGAAATCCGTGAGCACTGACATTCCATAAAAATTAAGCAGAGAATTATTTTTTTTAAATATCATAGAGGTATCACCATACTGTCTATAATAAAATCACTATCCAGGCAGTTCAAATCTTTTCTAATCAAACATTTTGGATCAATTCTAAAAAATGATAACCTCTAAACCATACCCTAAAACTCTACTCTTTTTTTATTGTTTTATCATTTATTTTAGAAAGGAGACATATTTCTTATCAGCAAAGAGAAAAACAGCTGAGCAGATGCAGGTTTTGTTTTAATAAACAGATACTTATTTGTCATTCTAGTGTGATAAGAAAAGCTATTTTATCTCATACTAAACAGTCATTTCCAAAAGAAAATTTCTATGTGAGAACTAGGTTACCATCCACTAGAGTTGGGTTGAGTAAAGGATTAATCCAACAGGGTAAATCCAAACATGTATTACATTTTACTCTTAGATCTGACAGCAAAAGCATTATTCATAATTAGAGCCAAGCCCATCTCTGAAAAAATATAAAACCTATGTCTTATAAACAACATAAGCATTTTTCTTGGAAAGTGTCATACCTATCACCAGGTAGAGAAAATGCTTGCAGAATAACGTAAAAATGCCACAAGCCGAAATATTTAAAACTAAATGCTAGGCAGAAACTGCTTTATTTTTGAAATTACAGTTTGTGCATACTAATATTAATTCCACTATGAATATTTGTTGCCTTGTTTAAAAAATATATTCTCAGCACATACTTGCTGAAAACTCTTCATAGACATAGTGTTATTTTTTTTATATAGAAGTTGTAATAAAAAAATGTTTTACTCCTTTCCATAATAGGTCTAAAAATTACAGGGTAAAACATATTTAATGCCACTAAATTTACAGAAAATGATACTTTTATCCACTAGTAAGCAATTGTGATGAGCCTTTTAAAACAAACTTGTTGGAAGAATTGTTTAAAATATGACTTACTTAAAAATAACTGAAATCTGTTTAGTAAGACCTGTTATGCAGGGTTTACAAAATGGCATTGGTTAATCCGCCTACACAATGTATATTGTATCTACAATGAACTAACACAAATATTTGGAAACCATTTGTATAATATAAAACAGTATCAACTATTCTTAAGGCTCACATGTTGTTGTCTCTTAATCTACTGCTTTAGTTAATCTGATCCCATAGAGTATGAATCTTCCAAAATGAAAGGAAATATGAACTTACATTTACGTAGTTTATGTTTTAAAAGTCAGCCATCTTCTGTGAAAAGAGCGATGACAAGAATTCATAATAAATGCACTTCTTTCACTCATTTTCAGCCCCTATACATGTGTCATAAAGTTACGCACCAAACTATCTAAAGCTTTTGCCTTACATACGAGCATGTGTGTGCCTATTATTCCTATAATTCTCATTTTTCCCATAGTTTTAAATACATAAGAATCAACCTATTATCCTGTTTTTTTTTAAAGTTATACTTCCTCCCTAAGTCTGTACTATTAATATGAGAAGAGGCATCCCCATATGCTTATTGGGATTTTAAAGATATATGCTCTTTTTTAATTGAGATATAACTGACAAATAGCATTGTATTAGTTTTAGGTGTATTACACAGTGATATATGCATATATTGCAAAATGACTATCACAAATTTGGTTAACATCTCATCACCACACAGTTGCAATTTTTTTCTTGTGATAAGAACTTTAAAGATCTTTTCTCTTAGCAGCTTCCAAATATACAATACAGTATATACTCTTTGAACTGTAATTTCAGGATTTCTTTCTAAATGAAAAATGCACATATTCTTTGACTCAGCAATTTCACATTCAGGACATTTCCTACCAACGTAATGGCATATATGAACAAGAACATGTTTTAGGATGTTCACTACAGTTGTGTTTGTAACAACAAAGACTACTAACATTCTGCATTTCCAAGAACTGGGGAAATGATTAAATTAATTATGGTGTGTACAATAAAATCCAACACACCTTCAAAAATGAGGCAGAGCTATATGTGCTGATATGGGGTAAACCCTTATTCTCCAAAGTGTGCTGTTAAGTAAAAAACGGAAAGGTACAAAATGGCATTTCTATTATGTTCCCATTTGATTTTTTAAAGGGGGAAGTATATATGCAAATATTTACTTATATATGAGTATTTGAATAAGATCAAGTAGATCCTCTCTTCACTCCTCAACTGGTGAGTAAAGTAGGGAAATTACAGGAAAGTATTTGAAGGACTTCAACGAATTCCTGGTGACCTCCAGGAGTTAGAAGCCATGTTCCTTCCCATGATGACATCTTAGCTCATGCCATTCTCTCAGCCCGTATCTTTTGCTTGATTATTCCTCAACACATACCTCAGATGTTACTTCCTGAAAGAACCTTTCCAAATTTTTCCTAAAGTCCAGGCCAAATCTGGCCATTCTGATGTAAAATGCTCTTTATTTGTTCTTGTAGTACCTAGCAAAACTTCTAGCAAGTTATATAATTAGTTGATTGATGTCTATTTCCCAGAGAGCACATAATTTCTTGGAGAGACAAGACCCTAACTGTGTAGTAACTAGTTTAATTGCAGTATCCCCTGCACCAAGCACAATGCTTTGCACATACTGAGCACTCAATAAGCATTTATCGAATGCTGTTACATATGCTGAATGGTTAATTTTTACAAGTTTTTTTAAGTTTTTATTTTAATTTCCATTTAGTTTACATACAGTGATATATTAGTTTCTAGTTAATTAACATGAGTTTTAACCTTGGACTGGCCAACAATGTGACACTTAGGCAAGTACCTAAGTAATTTTAAGGTCCCTTATGGCTCCAAACCTTGAATCAATGAGTTAAGGCATAAATGACACTAAGAACATTGTTGTCTCAAGAAACTGGCTAATTTCCTATAGAATCTTAGGTAATCTTTTAAGCTGTGGCTTCACCTATCTCAGCTGTCAAATAAGAGAACCGAACCAGATGAACGTCTAAGGCAATTTCTCGTTTTTTCCAACAATATCTCTTCTGGGGTGCCTGGGTGGCTCAGTCAGGTAAGCATCAGCCTTTGGCTCAGGTCATGATCTCAGGGTCCTGGGATCAAGCTGCATCGGGTGCTCCGCTCAGCAGGGAGTCTGCTTCTCCCTCTCACTCTCCCTCTGTGCTCTCTCGCGCTCGCTCTCTCTCAAATAAATAAATAAAAATCTTTAAAAAAAAGTACCTCTTCTATCACATTTTACTTCTGACCATGATTTGCATGCCTTTAACCCTTCAAAATTGTGTGTGCTCTCTCCCTCCCTCCCTCTCCCTCTCTTCCTCTCTCTCACACACACACACACACTTAACTTTCCATAATTTTATTCCAGGAGAAGATAGGGTTCAGGCATAGGATAGTGGTTTTATTAACACTGCTTGAGCCTCTATAATCTCTCATAGATCTTGCCAAAGCATCTGGAAGAGGAAGGTGAAAACAATGAATACAGGGCTAAGTAAGGATACTCGCTGCTGTCAAATCCCCCACTGGCTGACTGACTACAAAAATGGTACTAATTCCCTCTCCTGGTCTTTATCCATACTATTTGCCAAGTGTTTTTTAGCTCCTTCCATTCAGTAGGAGGAGATGATTCCCCCACCCTTGAATTTGAGCTGGCTTAGGACTTGTCTTCACAAACTGATTGTGGCAGAAGTGATGGTTTGCCAGAAGAAGCTTTCCGTATTTCTGTTTTCTCTCAGAACCCTGCTTCCACCAAGAGAACAACCTAGGGAAGCCTATTAGAGAATGAAAGACCACGGAGAAGAGTCAATTTTCCCTGAACACCCAGCCAACTCCCAGAAGCAAAGCTGCCTAGCCTGACACGGAGCAGATTATAGTAAAATGAAGATATCTAAAATCAGAAAAACACCCAACTCTCCAGACTAAGTTGCCAGAATGCAAAATAATGAACTGAATAAAATGGCTGCTGTTTAAACAACTATGTTTTGGAGTTGCTACTACACAGCATAGTTAATTGATATACTATGGTTCAAATTTTAATAAGACTAGCTAGCTACACATGTTTTTATGTCTTCTTCTTGATTTGGAACTAGGTAAACTCCATACCCATAAACCCTCCGACCGTTAGGGAAAATACTTGGGAATGTGCTGACAAGAGTTTTTGCCACAGTGACGAACGCCCTCTCCCTTCATTCTGACTTATTAATGAGGACAAAACTATGGCATCCTTTACTTTGTGTGCTTAGATAATATTCTCTCAACCTTTCCTACCTCCATTCCCTTTTGGGGTTTTCTGAGTACCTGAAACACTTATATAGATGGACCAAATAATACATGGGTGCCTAATTAGGAATAGTCAGTCTTGGCATGAATTGTCCTAGCCATATTGTTGGCTGCCCCAAGTCAGGTGACCAGTTGTAACTGATACAACTGTGGCTTACATGTACAAAAAGACTTAAGAGCTTCCTTCAATTGTATAGGTATCCCTGATAATTATTTTTAAATCCAAATTAATAGTGGAGCTACCAAGAAACCTCAAAGAAAAACAGAATGGGAATTGTGCAAATGGCTGAGAGGATTTCAGAATCAGATTGAAATCAGCCTTCCCTAGACAAGGAGTATAGCTCCCAGGTAAATTTCAAACACTATTATTCTCTTGGTATCTCAGGTCAATTTGGTCTCCATTCCAAACCATGGGATCCTTAATGTTTTATACCCACTACAACATTCTGAGGTTCCAGGCTAAAACCTCACATCTCTCCTATACTTGACATTAAAGGGGCTTGTGGCCTCTTATTGATACTTCATTGTACCTGATAGATAAAACAAGTTAGAAAATGCATTTTGTCAGGATGAGAGTACGTATAGTTAAGTAGTCTAAGACAGACATACCAACAAGCAAGCCATTAATAATTATGGTGGCTATATAATTTGTCATCCAAACTGCACTTTCGAGGGTGAAACAGGGTACCATTAATAATTGAATCAGGACATCAGGATAAACCAGGACTGTTGTGGCTATAGTAAGGCGGGGTGGGGGGGGGGCTGGCTAGCAAGCCAGAGAAGGTGGACAGGGGTCTAATTTCTGATTAATCTATTCTCCTGCAGTTTAGTTTCATTATGTTGCAATACTATTAATTCTTAGACACAGGCATGTTCATTGAAATACTTCAACTCAAAGTCGGATTAAGTAATCCTTTGATTAGAACTGTTTTGGATTGGACTGATTTCCCCCTGAATGTTATGGATAATTGAGAACTGACTAGATAAATAAGTGAGTAAGTACTAAAAGCTACTTTCATTCTTGGAACACATACTACAAAAAAGGACTATGATAATAGGTTACCATAAAACAATTACTGAATACCACAGCACATTTGGAACTAGTCCTAGCTGAAATATATATGATATTACATCTAATAATAAGGTGGGGAGGGAAGCATACAAATTTTGTTATTTAAAGAGAGAAATCAACGGGTCGAAAATATCAGTAACTCCAAATATATAATAATACTTTGTACACTATAAGGATACTTGCAATAACTATAGGATTTAACCTTATCCAATAGTCTATAATATCCTCTTCTTAAATATAAAAGACATGTTAGTCTTGACTTTGTTCTCCATAGGGAAAATTCTACCCCAAATAAAAAAAATGAGAAATATAAATGAACATTTTTCCAGTCCTTTTTTATTTCTTATTGAAAATAAAAAGGAGCTGATATCCAAGAGTAAGTAAATAAATAAATATTAAGTCATCATATACCACTCTTAAGGAAACTTCCTTTAATATTCCAGTGAGTTAGCTCATTTCTTAATATGCCACATAAATTCATGTATAAGAAATGAAATGGGCCTTTGTGAGAACCTAACAATGAAGAATAAAATTGACTAGGAAAGTTAAATTCAAGTTTTTATGTGAACATGCTATTTTTAAAATTTTTTCAAAAGATTTTCTTTATTTACTTGAGAGAGAGTGAGAGAGATCACATAGGGAGAGAGGCCGATGCGGGGCTCAATCCCAGGAACCTGAGATCATGACCTGAGCCAAACGCAGATGCTTAACCGACTGAGGCACCCAGGCCCCATATACATGCTATTTCATCATAGCTGCACTTACGTTGCTTTTCTGCATATTTGGGATATATATGCGTGTGTCTGATTGAGTTAACAGCTTCAGAGAGCTAGAACTCTTTGGTGTTTTTTACTAAATAAATGGCCAGAATAGAAAGAAATGTGTTTAAGACTATGAGACAAGGTAATACAAAGCATTTAAGATACTGCATGACAAAATATGGCCGTCTAACACCAAGTAATGCTGACAACTTAGTGCTCAATTTTACAAAGGCCTGTGTTTAGTGACATGAAAACTTGAGGGGAAAAAAAGAAAAAGGAGAAAAAAGGAAAAGAAAGCAGACATTTTTGCCTGACTTAAAAAAATTGTGATAATTAAATGTAATAGTGTTTTTCTATTAACAATATAATAAAAGTCTTAATTAATATAGCATGTTTTAGTTGAAAAATTCAAAATGCTGAGCAAGGGAATTACTAGTTTCATAAAAATCAGAATCATGCATTACACAAAGGGAGAAAATTTTACAAATGGGAAATGAGAAGGAACAGAAAAATAGCTTTCCCAAAGTCAGAACATTCTTATATGGCGTAACTGAAAACTAAACACGTGAGAGTTCACTCCAATAAAAAAGAGTAATTTCTGGTAACACTTAAGACTACTGAAGTAGGTTTTTATTGATTTTCCTCTTTATAATAAGTTAACAGCAAACAAGCATTCTCTTCCAAAATTCTATTTAAAAAGATAAACTAGGTTGAATTTTCTAAAAAGTCTGAAAAAGTTTGGAATTGTCACAAAAATATTTTGCATTTGCATAGATTTTAAAGTCACAGTAAAGCTTTACTATTTTCTATTTCTTTCAATATTGCACTTAAAACCACCTTGCAAATCAACTATTTTGTTTAAGGGCATCTTTAGGATGTACATACAGGCTTTGTCACATGAACATATTAGCATCAACGATCACTTAACATTTCATTCTAGGAACCACACACGTAGTTTAAATAGAGGCAATCTTCCAGGAGGAATGGGTTACCCTAATGGGGTTTTTTGAGGCCTAAAAATCTTTCCCACTGTTGGGTCTTTTTCCCCAGGACAGTGAGAGACTAATTCCTCTCTACCACACTTTTTTTTTTTTTAATAGCCCTGTTCAGGCCTGGAGGAGTAAGCACAAGATATTATAATGGATTTATACAAGTAGGAAAAAAGATGGAAAATACGAAATTGGGTTCCACTGACATTTTCTAGCAACACAATTTATATGAACTGTATCCATTCAGTCTGTCTGAAAGCATTAGAAAAATACAACTGGATAATGACTCTGCCTTGCCCAAATCAGTTTTTTACCTTAGGTCATTAGAAACAATTTTGAGCTAATGAGATCTCAGAGAGTAGATCGTTAGTCCACTGTTTTACTTACACATGAGAAAGCAGAAGCCCGAATATGTGAAATAACTTGCTCAAGTGCCCAAAGATGAATGATGCTGAGCCAAGCCTAGAAAAGCAGTTTACTGAAAATAGTACCCCATTAAGTTGTAAACTGCTATTGGATTAAATAAATCATCAAGGAAAAAGCAATATTTACTGGCAACTAAGCAGTTTGCAGTTTTTAAATTAATAAATTTTAGTAGTCCCACACCAGGCAGTCTGCAAGGACATTATCTGAGTTGATGCTTTCCCCAAGGCCTATTGAGGTAAAACTGAATGTGCTGAGAACTTAATATCCCACTGTGGGGAGAAAAAAAACTTTAAGTGTGCTTATGTCTTGGCATTAACCTTGTTATC
This sequence comes from Ailuropoda melanoleuca, assembly GCF_002007445.2. NCBI lineage: Eukaryota > Metazoa > Chordata > Mammalia > Carnivora > Ursidae > Ailuropoda > Ailuropoda melanoleuca. The sequence continues at coordinate 49,679,171 of NC_048218.1, read as the reverse complement.
AGTGAGAAAATAAGAAAAATTCCTGAGGGGGGTGCACACAAATGACCCAAGAGAAGAAACAGTTAACTGCGGGGTCCCACCTCCTTGTAAATAATCAAGGAAAGCATTTTTTAAAGCAATACAAAATGTCACCACAGGCTGACGCTCTTTCTACAAGGATAATGAGATTCTTGTTTCCTCGGATGCTGAGCAATTATTTCATTGCCTTTATCACCGAATTCAGTTTCTGTGGTTCCTGCGTATTCTCCCACTCCCTTCAAAACAGGTAACATGTCATGCCTAAACCATATCAATAACTATGTGGAGACTACAGACCAAAAGCCCTGCAGGAGCAGTTTCACAAACTCGAATTTCTGTTCTCTACATCTCCACACAGGGTAGGAAAAGTGCTCCGGAAATGAAGGGCTGCAGGCGGGTAAGTCAGTTAGTCTCTTTGATTAAGCCAGCCATTGGCACTGCAGCCCCGCCGGGCTCCGCTATGCTGACGCTCGGAAGGAGGCGCACTTCCCTAGCAGGACTCGTGTCCTGAGTCTGGACAAGGGGCTTTTAAAACACAGTGACACGGCACCGAGAATTCCGCACATAATGCCGACCTGATAAATTCAAAGAAACCACTGATCGGAGGGGCTGAGGTTTCTGACCCTCGGATCAGCCGAGGTCGGCAGCGCGGCGCGAACACTTACAGCTCACCGAAAGCGCGCAGCTGGGTACTGGCTGGAAACGCGAGCTTGCGACTCCAAAAGAATCACGCAGAAGGAAGTCTGAAAGCGGAAGCTTTCCCCTTTTAGCAGTTACATGTGAGGAAAAATTTGTCCCCCGAGGTGGCTCAACGGAAAATAAATCCCAAAGCGACCGCACGGAAAAGGGAACTGGGCGTGTGCGAGTGGTCCCGGGGTGTGGGTGTAGGTGAGATTGCACTCTCAAAGTGACGGGAGGGTTGAAATGAAAACCAACTGTGGGAGGACGGATCTTTGCATTTTACTAACGACCTCACCCCATCAACCCTCCTGTCCCCTGGGCTCCCGAGTGAGTACCCTTCCCTCCCACATCGGACAATGGGACCTTGAAAAAGTGAAATACACAATGTTGCCAAAGTCAAGGGGGTCTCCCCTTCCCACCATCGGGTGTTCTTACCCCACCCCACCTGCTTTATATCCGGTTCTACTCGCGTTTCACAGGCTCCGCCCCAGAGCCAGAGATTTGTCACAGATGCCTCTTTCTCTAGCCTCAGAACTGCAGGTGAGCTCATTACCTCACCCAGAAATGTAACTTTATCATAAAGAGATCCGGAGAGGGCACCCCCCTCCCCCACACCAGCACCACTGGCCGACACAGTTCACAAACACTTATGATCAGACTCTAGCCCCCAGCCTCACTTTCCCTCTCTTCCTGGGAGAGATCCAGAGGCTTTCAAACCTGGTTTTGGCCTCAGTTTGCCAACAACTGAAGGAACGTGCAGAAATTAGAGATGCTAAGGGGAAGTGAGTCTTTCTTTAATAAAAACTAAAGAAAAGGGCACGAGAACAAACAGAAGCCGAGAAAAAAAAAACCACCAGGAAGTAGGAGTTTCACTTGCAAATGTCTATCTACAAAGGGCTAGAGATAAACTTCAAAGGGAGAAAAAAAATCCAAAAAAATCCTCAATTCTAGTGATGAAATGAACCTGATGCTCCATCAACCGATGGCGAACATACAAGATGCCCTGTAAGGACCAACTCGCGTCAGCCGACCGGTGGGTCTCAGGATGACAGCCCCAGGGGCCGTCCCTGGGTAGGAAAGGGATTCCCGGCTAGATATTTTAGTTATTGGGGATTTTGCCTATTTTTCTTCTGAGGCTCAGTACATAACTGAAAACTGAGGTTGAATCACAGGTCCTAAAAAATCCACAAATCGCTCACTAAGGTCTCACAACCCTGGCTGCAAATTCCAGTTCAGGCTGTGTTCTGTGCCTACCACCACCCACCCCTACACTCACTACCCACCCAGACGATGGGGGAGGGGCGTTCAAACCACGATTTAAGCTGTTCGAGGTTTTTAAGGGAGTGATCAAAGTCCTCCCTTTCTCTTCCACCCCTCCCTTCTTCACCTCTCACCGAGCGGAAGTTACCAGGGGATTTAATACGAAAAAGTGCGGGCAGTTACTGCCTCCGAGCTAAGCGAAAGGAAAACTGCCCCGAGCGCAGTGACGTGGAGTTTGATATCCAAAGACTGAAGGAATTGTCAGAGGGCAGGGTCTCGCCGCCTAGGCTCTGGAATTGTCAGAGGGCAGGGTCTCTCCGCCTAGGCGGGAGCCGCAGGGGTAAGGGGAGAGAACCAGAAGAATCCTACCCACCGGCCCCTGGAACCCCAACGCCCGCAGCACCCAAAGTTCCTGGAGATTTACCCAATGCCCCCAGTCGCTGCCCAAACTTGAGCCAACCGGCCGGGCCCAAACGTGCGGCACAGGTGACTGAACCCAGGGCTAGCTCTGTGCCCGCACCGCCGTCCCCTTACCTCCCCCAAACGCCCGGGCGCACAGCCCCGGAGGTGCGAGGCCCCGGCGGGGAACGTAGGAAATTACCCCCGGCCCACATCGGCCTGGGGCTGCTCTGAGGCCCCTGCTCACCTGGCCTGAGGACAGCGGCGGAGATCAAGAGGCAGAAGACTAGACGGCAGGAGGGGCCCGCCTTCGATTCCATATTCCTCCTCCTCCTCGGGGGCCACCGACAGAGTCCGCACCGCAGGAGGGGGCGTCGTCCCCGGCCCCGCGCTGCCCGCGAGCTCGCAGGTCCGAACGCAGGGGCAGCGGCTTCTCCCAGACACACCGCCCCCCCTGGGCTGTGGGCACTGGACCTTCGGGTCTCCGCCGCAAGCAACTTTCCACCACGCAGTGCCCCAACTCTTCCTCCCTCCCCTTCAGCACCTGCCCTTGGCCCCTGGGCTGCTTCTCCCGGCACCGAAGACCGTCTCTTCCCTGGAGACACTTGAGTATTTCGGAAAGGTGTAGGTGGTTCTTTTAGGCTGGTCTGTTATTCTCCTTTTCTTGGAATAATAATAATAATGGTAGTGGCAGTGTGCATAAAAAGCCCGGTGCTAGGAAGGAATCGCCCAGGGTGGCAACACGGGCGGCGAGTCCAGGCGGTCTCCTCAGGTGGCAGAGCGGTAGCAGCTAAAGCGGCGGCGGCGGCAGCGGTCTTCGGGCTGCTCTGAGTGGAGGGACTGGAAGGCGTGTGTAAGCTGCCTTTCTCCTCCTCCCTCCTCCCTCCTCTTCCCTCCTCTCTTCTCTCTCCTCCCCACTTCCCAGGACGCAGCGCCGAGCAGGTGGTTGGAGCACCGACCTGCAGCCTAGAGGCGCTGCAGGACCGAGTCGCAGACCGAGTCCGGCTCTGGCACTTGGCGGGGGAGGTGCTCGCCGGATCCCTGGGCCCCGAGTAGGAGGGGCTTTCCTGTAGCTCCGCCCCCGGGGCCGCGCTCGCCAATAGGGAGCAGACACAGGAGCCGCGCGCGCTGGGGTGGGCCCGTGGGACTGCTTTTTTCCAGTGCGTTCACCTTCGCCCTCTCGGTGCGGACTCCTATTCTTGGTGGACGCCCAGCCTCGCCAGGGTTCAAAAAACGCTTGCCCCAAACTCCTATTCCGGTGGCTCGCTCCTCAGGGATTATTCGGCGGTGATGTTGCAGCCTCCATCTTCAATGAAGAGTAGTGGGGCAGGACCGTGGGGGTGGAGAATTCACCGAGGCGGTGGAGAATTCACCGAGGCGGGGAGGTGGGGCGCGACTTGGGTCTAAGGGCGGGAGCGGAGAAGGAAGCAAAGTCTGGAGGGGGTGGCAGAAGTGGACTCTCGTCTCCTGAGAGTTAACTGGAACAGCTACTGTTCTGTCGGGGGCAATCCAAATACTGGGCTACTTCCTCGCCCCAACCCACCTCTCGAATACATACCTTCTTTTGAAGGCAGATCACTTGAGTCGACTGCCCAGTACCAAATAGAAAACATTTACTCTTTCCCGGGGGAAATTAAATGAGGAATTTCTAGACCAGACTTAGTCACACGGATTTTCCCAGTGTCTACTTGCCAGAGCGTGTGTCTTTTTTTATTTTGAATTAAGCGGCGATTTTTAAGTTACAAACAGAAAATCCTCTCAAGTTACTCATTTTAAAAGCCAAGCTCCTCCTCGTCCGTTCCAGAAAGCCAGGCATCCCAGCAGATGGACAGGCTTCTCTGGCAGTTTCTAAAGATTAAACCATCACTCAGGCGGAACATCGGGAAGCTGTGTCTTTTTCGGATCAGACAGAGACCATGAAGGAGTACCTTCCTCTGGAACTCCGGGGTGGAGCTTTCGGAGCCCTAAGTGGCTGTAAATCAGGGATGCGGGATCACAACTCTAATCCCGGAAGCATAATAAAATCGTGGTCCCTGAACCACTTCGCTGGGGCATTAAATAGCCCTTCGTGCATCACAGGTCACCCCTGTGTGAGGCTAGTCTCTAGCAGAGAATGCCAACTAGTAATCGTCACATGCTGCGCTTTCATCGGAAGGCTTCAAGTCACCAGCTAGATGGGGGTGAGGGGAGTTGGCGGCAGGAGAAGCTTATTAAAACAAGCATACACATGCGCGCACACACACACACACATACACACACAGTGATCGCTGAATTCTTTTATCTTTTTATGCTGGAAACTATTAAGCTCCATCTTCAGTTATGATTTTTCTCAAAAGCCTGCCTGTCTTGTCCTCCCTGTTCTCTTTATAGCAACAGTATTCTAGAGTAGAGCTCTTATATTTTTCCTTTCAAAATAAGTAGTTTTTCCTGCTTGGATTTAACATTAACATTTTATTTGCATCTTGTGAACCAATAGGAAGGCTAATGCTAGGAGGTAGATGCCTCTTAATTCAGTGTTTCATAAACTAAGTTTGAATTGTTAGCATTCCGAAGGGATCTCCTAGAATTCCTTCAGGAAATTGTTTTTCTTTTAACAGCGACTTTAAGTAGCTTCTACTACAACAAATCATCCTAACTATATATTCAACCTGGGGCCCCCACTCTGTCTACCTGACCCCCTTTGTTTTGGGGTGGGAGTTAAAACAGCATAATTGCTAAAAAGTAGATCTGCAAAAGACAGAGTGACTTGGGCTCTGACATTTACTAGCTGCATGATCTTGGTCAACTCACTTAACCTCTCAAAGCCTAGTGTCTTTAATTGTAAAAAGTGGTAACAATGGTGCCACCCTCTTGAGACTGGTGAGGATTAACCGAGATCACACAAATAACTGGCTAGGTATAACAGAAGGAGCTCTGGCTTTGGAGAGTAGTCTGAGTCTAGCTAAAATCTCTGTTCTGCACTTACTCAGTGACTGACCTTGAACAAAAGTCTTTCATAATTAAAGTCTGATGACATAGTAGAATACCAAGGTGTACAGCTAGATTGGATCAAAATATATTCTATACATTAAAAATATTTTGCACATTCATGCACATGTATGGAAATCTGAAAGCAACATATATGCACACACATATGTGTATGTATAATACATATTTGTAGAGTCACTTGCTTTTAGAGCCCCTTTTACAGAGGAATATGTCATAGTTTAGGAAAATGCCTTGATAAGCCACTTTTAACAGTAACTCCAAGGGCTATTAGTTATATATAGTTAAGGCCACAAAAGAGATGGTCATACTACTCTCTATGTCAAACATAATAAAAATTAAAATAGGAATTACAAAATAATAAAAATAAATAGGAGTTTAACAGGGTGGCTCAGTCGTTAGGCGTCTGCCTTCAGCTCAGGGCGTGATCCCAGCGTTATGGGATTGAGCCCCTCCTCGGGCTCCTCCGCTGGGAGCCTTCTTCTTCCTCTCCTACTCCCCTGCTTGTGTTCCTTCTCTCTCTGGCTGTCTCTCTCTGTCAAATAAATAAATAAAATCTTAAAAAAAAAATGAGTTTAACAGAGGAGTAAAGGGGAAGATACTGAGAGAAAAGAGGGGACAGGACTAAATCATATTTGTTGGAAATGGCTGAAGGCTTCTAAATATACTTTAATTAAATAGTTACAGTTATTGATCACTTACTGTATGTTAGGTTATTCTAAGCAATTTATATGAACTAATGAAATAACTTCCCCCCGCCCCGCAAAAAATCCTATGAGGTAGGTGCTGTTGGCATCTTCATTTTACTCATGAAGAAACTGAAGCCCAGAGACATGAAGGTCACATAATGATTCGGAGTATTGGTAAAGCCTCTTTTCTAGCCCAGGCCCTTTGATTCTAGATGATTCCAATGATATTTACCAGCCAGTTTAGTCATGCATCAGAGCATCAAAATGGCTACTTCTTATTACAAGAGGTCAGATGAATAATGTTCAGCCAGAGGAAAACATATTTGATTTTAGAGCTTCATCCCTACCCACTTTGCTCGTCATTATCCACTTTGCTTACCTGAGATGTCTAACAATAAATTTATGACTTTTTTTTTTTGTTTGGGAGGCTTGATTGAGATATAAATGTCTTCATTTTATGAAAACTTTAATAAAGTCTCCTACACTCAAACACATTTTCCTTGGGGAAATTAACTAATCAGGCAGTGCATCCTATCTGTATGAGCCAGCTACAGTGCATATGAGATGTCAAGGCCATTTCTACACTGAAATCATTTACCATAAGCAAAAACTCAGAGTTAAGGAACTTGAGAATATAAGCCCCACAAAACAATGTAGCAAAGAGAGTATTTGTCCTTCAAAATCTAGGGAATGAAGGATTGGATCCATCTTCTCTTGTTCTTAAGAGGAAGAACTTTTCCAGCTGCATCTGGATCACAATTGCTTTTGTTACAACTGAGAATACGTAGTACTCCAATGATATTTACCAGTTTAGTCATGCATCAGAGCATCATGCTGGGTACTTCTTACTACAAGAGACAAAATGAACAATGTTCAGCCAGAGAAAAACATATTTCACATTCCCAAGAACGAGAAAAGAGTTTTGCATCGTCAGTATAAAAGAAATCATCAGTCAGGACAGTATGTTCAAAGCAGTGACACAGCACAGTACTTAGAATCCACTGAGATGAGAACTTAGGACCCAGGACCCCTAAGCCTCAGACCAGAACGCTTGGCCCTCTATTAAAACATTAACCAACAGTATGTGACAACATAGTCAAGTCAGCCATGTGAACATTTGAAAAGTTGAGATGATTTTTTGTTGTTATTGTTCTAATGTAAACAATTTCTCACTGGAAATGAATTTTCACCAGAAATGGCACTGGAGACTTGTGATATTTGTTCCTACCACCTTATATCACAGTGCTCTGTGTGCTGTCCTACTTTTTGAACAAAATTTGTATGCAGTTCAAGAGCATGCAACAAATTTAATTCACCTTCTTCCCCCCACCTTCCCATTGGTGATTACACTTTTCTACCTAATACTTTGCAAATACACTGAGCACTCTATAAATATTTATGTTTGAATGGTAAGTGATGAGAAAGAGTTGGGCTGCTGGGTTGTTTTTTTTTTTTTTCGTAGAACATAAACCTTGAAACAAACTCATAAAGAAGAATGATATAAGGAGATGAAAGGGGTTTCAACTGGATCTTAAATGATTAGACTAGTATGATTCTGGTATCAATTCCAATGTGTAGTGTGTTTTTCCCCATACCACCAATCAATTCTCAAACACTAGCTGGATGTCCTACAGTTCAACTCAATTCTGACAGTATCTACCTGGAGATACCATCAGCCTGATGGAAGAGATACGTATGGCAAGGTGTGTGAGAAGGAAAGCAGAGCTTTCATGGTCTCTGAGCACACAACTCTCCCCACATCTCCACATATTCAACAACCTAAAAGCCCTGTCCTTTGGGGTTTTATAGAGTCTTCATTACATAGACATGACTGATTAAATAATTGCCCACTGGTGATTTGACTCAGTCTCTGAGCCCCTCACTCCTCCCAGGAGGGGTGGGACTAAAAGTTCCAACCCTCTAATCACATGGTCTCCTAGCAACCAGCCTCCATCCTTAGATTACCCCAGGGCTTTCCCAAAGTAATTCCTTAACATAACAAAAGACACCTTTATCACTCATATCGCTTAAAAAATTCCAAGGGTTTTATGAGCTTTGTGACTGGAATGGGTCCAAGACCAAATACTATTTCTTGTTATAAATCACAATATCACAACTAGGCAGACTAAAGTTTAGGAAAGGCAAGGGGAATGAGTCAAGTCTTAGTCACCATAGTGAAAACTTTGAAATGTAAAGTGAAGAAACTTAATCTATGGGAGGAAGAGAGTGATTAAAAACTATTTGACATTAATGAGAATAAAGCATAAAGGGACATGGCTCTTTGTTTAAAAAAAGGACAGGGGTGGGGGTATGGGGGGCAGCATAGAAGCTTGACTAGCAAAATTTCTAAATGACTAGGCAGGAGATGGGCAAGGACCTGGGTTAATGCACTGATGCCAAAGATTGAAACAGAAGGCTAAATTGGATTTATATTAAGTCTAGGAAGATACAACTATTTTAAAGAGTCATAGAGATTATGTAGGTATAAGATAAAACTGTTTTATTTCTGGACCCCAAGATTTTTTAAAGTCAGTAGTTCCTAAAATCACTCTAGATATGGATTGGAGGACAGATGGGTATCCATCCTACTAAGAAATATTCCCTTGAATTTTATTGTTTAATTTCAATTGTTAACATTAATATCAGTCGTTGTATTAATAAAATCTTGCAACTCATGTCCTCAATAATGCTAGCTAATAAAGATTTATCCCTGGAGCTCAGGAGGGCAAAAATTTCCAAAGCCTAGGGTAAACACTATGCTCTTATTTCAGACAGTAGATTGCTCAATGTGTGGGTACAAAAAGAAATGCATAGCAATTTCAAAGTAGAAATCCACTTAGTCATTTCCTTCTTGTCTTAGACATGAGGAATGGAGAAAAGAGTCTTGCTAAGCTATTTAACAATGAAACTTAGCTATAACAATAAAATGAATGTCAAAAACTCTTCATGTATCAAACTCTTATAATTCATTAGTGATTTCAGTAGGTGCATAAAACTTACTCAAAAAGTATACCAGTTTATTTTCACCTTATAACTTGAGAGTTTCTCTTCAGAGTTCTCTGTATATTTTCAGCTTTCAACTGAAATAAACAGCTCTTTCAGTTTTGAATAAGTAAAACATGACTCAGAATGTGGTTATTCAGACGTTTGGTTTGATACGTTAAAGGAAATTTTAACTTGATTATTCTCATGAAGTTTTCCAGAGTTATCTCTACTTGCTTTGTCATGTACCTACTAGCCATTGCAATCTATGAAAATTTCATTCAGGAATTTGAGGTGGACATATAATGACTATAGAAATATGAAAACAATGTATATTTGATTTAAAAAAAAAACAGCAAATCACCATGGATTTAGTGGACTTATGGGAAGCAAAATTAATTAAATACAAGTTTCAGTTTATCCATACTGTTTCCCCTTAAAACAAGTAAGATAGTTGACTTTAAGGAAAGTATGAAGAAGAAGTGCTTAGATAAACACATAATCCTGAAAGAGTGATAATAATTAGGGGGGGAAAAGGCTTAATAACACTGAATAAAGGCTCATTGATTATGCAATATAAGAAAGAGTCTTAAAATTTTAATGCTTTTCAGAGCTTCACAAGTAATTTAGGTGAAGAGTTTTCAAACTTTATTTAAATATAAACCTTTTTCTTTTAATGTAGGCTTATTCTGAAGTCCAAATTCCTGTTTCCCCCTTGTTTAATCCTTCAAACCATGGTGGTCTCCTCACTATTCCTAAATATACCTGTCATATCCCCATGTCAGAGACTTTGCACTTGCTGTTTCTGATCCTTGGAATTTTTTTCCACAGTTATTAAAGAGACTTACTCCATCATCTCTTTCAAGGTATTTCCTCAAATGTTACCTTCCTATCCTTTCCATGAGCAACTATTTAAAATTTCAATCCTGAGGGACACCTGGGTGGCTCAGTCAGCTAAGCATCTGACCCTTGATTTTGGCTCAGGTCACGATCACAGGATTGTGAGATCTAGCCCCATGAGGGGCTCCATGCTGGGAGTGGAGCCTGCCTAAGGTTCTCTCTCTCTCTCTCTCTGTCTCTCTCTGGGTGCCTGGGTGGCTCAGTCGTTAAGGGTCTGCCTTCGGCTCAGGTTGTGATTCCAGCATTCTGGGATCAAGCCCCACATTGGGCTCCCTGCTCAGCAGGAAGCTTGCTTCTCCCTCTCCCACTCCCCCTGCTTGTGTTCCCTCTCTCGATGTCTCTCTGTCAAATAAATAAAATCTTAAAAATCTAAAAAAAATCTAAAAAAAAAAAAGACTCTCTCTCCCTCCCCCACTCCCTCTCTTAAAATAAATAAATACATAAATAAATAAATAAATAAATAAAATTTCAATCCCCAGCCCCAATATTCTATCCCCTTTTCTGCTTCATTTTTATTCTCCATAGACTCCATCACCATATAACATAATATATATTTAATTTATATATCTTGAACACTGAATATTGAATATCTGCCTCTGTGTACTAGACTGAAAACTCAAGAACAAAAATTTATGTCTGCTATATGCATAGAATAGGCAGACATATAGTAGGCACACAATACTAATTGATTAATTACTTAATTCATAAATACATGGATGAATAATAAATGATTATGCAAGGTAATTAATAAACTGATACAGATGGGGCTTCTTTAGCTAAAGTTTTACAAGCAACCTGAAGTTTTACTGCCTCCCTCAGACTTTAAGGCTTTTCAGAATAGTTAGAAAATCCAAACAAAAAGGCACATGTTGAAAGGGAAAAGATATTTGCAAATGCTATCTGATAAGGCATTAATATACAAAACATATAAAGAACTTATGCAACTCAACACCAAAAAACTATCTGATTAAAAAAATGCGCAGAAGACCTGAATAGACATTTTCCCAAATGTCTATTCAGATGGCCAACAGACATGTGAAAAAATGCTCAACATCACTAATCATCAGGGAAATGCAAATCAAAACCACAATGAGATATCACTTCACACCTGTCAGAATAGCTAAAATAAAAAAGACAAAAGGGGCACCTGGGGGGTTCAGTGAGTTGGGTATCTGACTCTGTTTGGGCTCACGTCATGATCTCAGGGTCCTTAGATCGAGCACTGTGTCAGGCTCCACACTGAGCATGGAGTCTGCCTGAGATTCTCTCTTCCTCTGTCCCCCCACCCACTCACACTCTCTCTCTCTAAAATAAAAATAAGTAAATAGAATCTTTTAAAAAAAAGATAAGAAATAGTAAGTGTTGGCAAGGGTATGGAAAAAAAGGGACACTTGTGCACTGTTGGTGGGAAGGTAAATTGGTATAGTCACTGTGGAAAATGATATGGAGGTTTCTCATAAAATTGAAATACCATATGATCCAGTAATTTCATTTCTAGGTATTTACCCAAAGAAAACAAAAACATTAATTTGAAAAGATATATGCACCCCTATGTTTATTGCAGCATTTTTTACAACAACTAAGATATGGAAGCAACCCAATGTTCATCTATAGATGAATGGAGCAAGAAGATGTGGTATATACACACAATGGGATATTACTCAGTCATAAAAAAGAACAAAATCTTTCCTTTTGTGACAATATAGATGGATCTGTAGGGTATTATGTCTAGTGACGTAAGTCAGACAGAGAAAGACAAATACAATATGATTTCACTTATATGTGAAATCTAAAAAACAAAACAAACAAGCAACCAAAAAAATAGAAACAGACTTATATATACAGAGAATAAACTGGTGGTTGCCAAAGTGGAGGGGAATGGGAGGATGGACAAAAGAGGTGAAGGGGATTAAGAGGTACACACTTCCTGTTATAAGTAAGTCATGGAGATTAAAAGTACAGAATAGGAATATAGTCAATAATATTGTAACAATGTTGTATGATGACAGATGGTGACTGTACTTCTGCTGAGCATTGAGTAATACATAAAATTGTCAAATCACTAATACTGTATACCTGAAACTAATATAACATTGTATGTCAACTATATTTCAATAATAAATAAATTTTAAAAAGAAAGAAATTTTTTAAAAAAACCCAACACTGGGCCAATCCAACTACATCATATGACAGATGAGGTAACACAGGTCCCAGAAGTCGGAAGTGTTAACCAAAATTAACACAGCTTTGGCTACCACCTATGCTCAAATGCAAATGATCCACTTTCAATTACAGTAAATACACAAGATACCCTATAACTTTTAAGTCAAATTTTCAGAATAATAAAAAATTTGGATGCATATCAGACAGGATTAATCAATTTCAAATACGGTGCATTTATCCAAACTCTTTTCAGAACAAATATTCTGAATAATGTTCTGAATAACATTTCACTAAGGCACGACTATGGATGCAGTATCAATATTGCAAAGTCTACAGATGCGGTTCAGTATTCAAGATCTTAAGCCTCAATGTTCTTTATACTTTGTTCTTTACAGGGTGGATTTGGCAAAATTAAAATATAAAGCAATGTATTCCACAAACACAGATGATTCATAACCTATTAAGTTAACAGTGCTATAGGACAAATATTTAATCTAATGTCCAGCATTTTAACTTTGCATGGAGGTGTTTAATGTGTTTACTTTTCTTTGTAAGGGCAAGAAATTCACTTAATAATTGTACCTCAAGGTAAAAAGCTTGTGAGAAAATGCAGTGCATATTTAAAAAGCTATATAAGCCAATGCATGAAAAGATTTATAAACATGTACATGCTTTCATTGAAATCACCAGAATCTGTGATGTAGTCTAGCTGGCAGAATTCTGTGACGTATTCTAGCTGGCAAATTAAATAATTTTTGGCTATTGCGTCCAGTTTTGAAATTCTGTTAAAACTGGCTAATTGATACATCTCCTAAGGAAAGTGATTTGCTTTTTTATAGAGAATGACATAAGTTATAGAGTGAAGTATTTTGTCCAGAGGCAGTTAACATATCAAGTTACAAGAGAATCCCCATAGAGTATAACTCTCAATTATTTTTCCTAGGCTCAAGGACATTTCAAAAGAGTGAAAGGTCCAGAGTTATTTCTTAGATTTTTTTCAGGGCTTAGACAAATTTTGACTTCAGGACTAAATAGGCACTAAATTCAACCTTTAAAGGCAAAGACACAACAAAGGGCAACTTGAGAAGCTTGATTAGAGGGGGAATTATACTCACGGGGCCTGAGAAAGTAGCCCTTAGTTACTTGGGTCTTTTCCTCAGACCAGGACTACATCATCTTCTATTATCACTTTGTCCCTCCTACAGTCTACAACTTCTGGGATCTTCTCAGAAAAACTAAGAAAAATCCCAAATGACTCTATGTTGAGGTGACTCTTCACCATCTGCTCAAGTATCTGCCATGAAATTTAAAAAGAAAGGAGCTGGTGCTGAGTAGTTCTTTCAGTTCTAAAATGATCAGCATCTCTTTCTCCTTTCTTTCCCTCCCAACTTAATACCTTGTCTTTTGCCTGTTCTGTGAAAGCTCAGCATTTTGAGGTAGATAACAAAGCCATGATAATTTATGAATAAAGAAATGACTGTATTGTGGTCTGTGTGCCAATGAAAGAAAGAGATGTCCAAAGAGAGATGAGTTACAGATCAGAGAAATAAAATAAAGTAAATTAACCTATCTTAGAATACAGGCCAAGAAAGAAATACAGCTCTTGGTCTTTCCCATTCCCTCTCCTCTGCTTTTTTTTTTAAGTTAGGGAGACATTATTTTCATAATTCCAGTCTGCCAGCAGAAGTTTATCATCAGGTGGGGACATTTTACTAAGGTTTTTTTAATAGTCAGATTACTTTCAACTGAAAGCGACAAAAACTCTAGTCCAAGGAGTTTAACAAAAAACAAAAAACAAAACAAAACAAAAAGCAACCAAGAGGTAACCTATTGGATTAAATGACTGGGAACTCCAAAAGTTTGTATATGTTTAGGCATAGCAGGGTCAAGGCGTTTGAGCAAAGCTGTCAAGGCTCTTTGCTCTTTTTCTGTATCTTAGCTTGACATGCTTTTGCTTGTTTTCGACTATTTTCTCAATTTCCTCTTTTGCAGCCCACGTACTAAAAAGATGATTATTTTCAGACCTAAACCTATACCCACAGAGACTGAAATTCTAAAGGAAGAGATACCCTCTCACTCATTAAAAAAAGTTTGGGTAGTTTTGTTCATGACTTGAGTAATTTACTGTGAATTAGAAGATCCAGAACCATGACTGACCAGGCCTGCGGCCAATGTCCACCCCTGAAGCCAGAGCAGGTGGGCAGCATTCTTGACAATATTTCAGAATCGCAGGTATGGGGGCCATTCTCCAAAGAGCAGGCAAAAACAGTAGACCTCCACTTCATTTCCTTTATATTATTTTTTATTAGTTCTTAGGATCATTATGTTTTCTGCTTAGATTGTGCATAAGAACATTTGGTTATTGGGGAATGGGAGAGGGGACAGAAATCTTTCACATCACGAGGTAACGAATTTTATTTTCATCCTTTCTCCTTTTAAAGGGCTAGATTATTGCCACAGAGGGAAAACAGGCATCATTTGCAGGTACTTGCTGACATTTTTTTCTCCTTACTAGTCTATGCACTATCTGTTTATGTAGGAATAAGAGAAGCATTGGTGCTGCTTTATGCTCAGAAAGATGTGAATTAAAGTAACAAGATAAATATCTGAAGTGTTTGCAAATATATTGATTTCCCGTGGATACGAGGTCACTATAAGGTACATTCAGTTGGTCTCACAGAGCAAACCTGTCTCTTCAGAACCTCTTTTGTCTTGTATTTTTCTTTCTTTCTTTCTTTTTTTAAAGATTTTTTATTTTTAAGTAATCTCTACATTCAGTGTGGGGCTAAACTCACACAACCCCAAGATCAAGAGTCAAATGCTCTACTGACTGAGCGAGCCAGGTGCCCCTTAGGACCTCTTTTGAAAGTGAGCACTGAGTAACTTTATTCATCTTTATTGTCTATATATTTGCTAAGGTTCATTTTCCATCAGTTTATGACCTTCATCATTCTGCTGTTGTCCTTGCCATAAAGAAAGAGAAAAGTAGATAACTAGCCAGAAATCCATATTGGCCAATCTTTTTGATTCATCTAGCCCTGATTTCAGTCTTTTGAGTATATTTTCGGTTGTATAAGTCTTTTAGGCAAGTGTCTACTGAAAGTTTCAGATAAGTCAACGTTTAGGTCTCTTTTTTCAAGCAAATTTCCACCCTCAGCAATAACAAAGTTTAAGCAAGTAGCTGCCCCCAGCCAATTCTAAATCACACTTTCTATTTGATCTAATCACAAATTAGCTCAATCTGTCCACTTCCTTTGAATATAACTAACCCAATCCTCATTCCAGCCCTCACTACCCTTTCTTTCTCCCAGAATCACCCCAAATCTACTTCTCTTCTTACATACTGCCCAAGGGTCTCCTCCTCCTCTGTGTTACAGCTGCAGGTACTGGAGTGCCACACCACCCCGCCCCCTGCCCCGGCCCCGGGCGCATCACTTCCCAATGAGGACTTCAGTGATGTCAGACTGGCAGCCTGAAATCTACTATAAGTAACTGGGCTACTTATACTCTCTGGAAACTGGAACTGGCTGCACTACAAATCAGAGCTGTTTTTACTTTCGTGTTTGAGAGCTGGTTGTGAGACATTAACGGGGTACTACTGTCCATGAAACCAACTTCAGTCTTCACCAACCTCTCCAACAGAGCTGAAGGGCCCGGGCTGGGTGTCAGATAAACTAGAGTTCCAATTCTGGCTCATCCATTTAGTACTTATGTGACGCTGAGCAAATATTTCACCTAAGTCAGTGTTTCTTAATTAAAATAATACACATCAAGCCCCTGGCACAGGAGAGTGCTGACTAACATCAGCTATTTCTCCAATAGCCCTGATTCTTCCTGTCTGTACCGTTCCAAGTGTTGATCGGCTGTGTTGCTGGTTGCATATTGATGTCACTTGTAATTTGCTCTTTCTTTCACTGTAAAAGCCACAGTTTTAAAAATGGATCATCATAGTATCTTGCTTAATGTATGTGATAGACAATGAATCCCCAATAAATGCTACTTTAGGGCATATTTACAGCATAGGCATTCAGATATCAGGAATGTGTGCCCAATGATGCCTAAACGGCATATTGCAGGAAAGAAAGGCAGCAACAGCTAGTGAAGAGAACAGCAGCATAGAAGTAAGGATGTCTAAATTTCAATCCCAGTGTGTAACATAGAAAAACTGTGGGAACTCTGGGATCAGATAACTCTAGTTTTGAATCCCCATTCTGTCTCTAATTATCTCTGCAGGCTTTACCAAGTTACTGACCTCAGCTTCCTCTTCTGTTAAATGGGCTTAAGAGTAGCTTTATACTTTCAAAAGTTAGGAGGGTCAAATGTTTTAAAAGACGCTAAGTATGTGGAGAGTAGTCTCTAAATAAAAGGTGGCTATGATCATTCTTCCATTAGTTGATTGTGTGGTTTAATCTTCCTAAGCTTCACAGACTTTCGCTACGCCTATAAAAGTAAAAGGGCTGGTTTGGCGCTCTCTTAAAAGGCCTTTTTAATTTTGAACAAAATTCTCTGTGCCTGAAGTTCTTTATTCTAGAAACAGGTAGCACATTTAATGCCAATATTCTTTGGTGAACAAAATCCCCCCTTTCCAGTCTCACAACTCCTAGCTCAGGACTCCATCCTCTGTACAGCAAGTTTCCAACCAGTACCCTGCCATCTGGCTCTACTTTCCCTTTTCCAGACTTCCCCTGGTCATCTTAAGATGGACAGTCTGACAGAAAGACAAATTTGATAGTATCACTCCCTTTCTTTAAAATCTCCATTGGAATAAATTTACCTCTAAGATGAATGCTAAACTTCCCAGCAAACTCTCTAGTCCGTGACATTCTTGCCCCTAGTTTCCTATTTGACAATCTTACTTTCATATCACAACACTGTCTCATGAACCCTATGCTGTAATCAGATTGAACTGACTGTTTGCTAAACATACCGTGGCAGCCTTTCTCAACTTGAGGCATTGCATATATAGCTCCTCAACCTGAAATGCACCAACCACCCCTGCCTCTTTGTTTTCCTGGGCTACTCCTACTCCTATTTCAAGATCCACCTCACAAGTCAGTTGGCTTTTAAGCCTTTCCTGATCCCCCTAGGCAGTGTTAGTCATGCTGCTTCTGTATTTCTACAATGCTAGCACTTACCTCTTTGAATTATATTTATCTGTTTACAAGTCTGGCTCCTCCATTGACTCCTTAGAAGTGATGTACCACGTCTGGAGTCAGACTGTCTGGTTGACAAACCCCTGCACCAGCACACACTATATATATGAGCTTGAGGAAGCTACTCAACTTCTTTAATCTAGAGTTTTCTCACCTATAAAATGGAATCCTCCATTATAAAAGTCTGCATAATAATTTAAAAAGAAAATGCGTGTAAAGCTCCTACCTGTATGCCTGGCATACTTTAAGGGCTGAATGAATATTACAAAAGATAATGTTGATGATAACAATAGGGGAGGTAGGAGAGCTAGGAGAGTGGCAGGAGGAGAAAGAGTGATGAAAAAAAGAAACACACTTACCAGTCGCTGGACCACTTCCCAGTGTCTGGCATCTAGGAAGTGTTCAATGCATGTTTCTTGATTGAATGTTGTGCTACTTTACAGCACAGCTGAAATGATAGTTACCAGCTCTTTTCTCTTATGTGAGTCCACGATTTTGAATTAACTTTTGGGATGCCAGAAACTGAGGTGCTGATGGAGAGGGGGGAGTAGAGGAGGAAAAGGAGGGGAGGGGAGAGAGAGTGGAGTGAGGAGAGGAGGGGAGATCTGGGAGTGCAGATCACAAGTTGAATCACCCTGCTTCACAGCTTTGTCTAAGTATTTCAATTGTTTGTGTTATCAGGAACTGAAACAGGCATCAGGAAGAAAAAAAAAGGTATGAAGAGGCAAGGATTCCCAGTCTGGAGAGCAGCCCCACCGCTAGGCACCACCTGGGTCTAAGGACAGTCAAAGCAAACTTCTTTGATGTGCCTGGAGAGCCTGAGGGCAAAACAGCAGGCAACCCAGCAAGGGGTTGGAATGCAAGGGGCTTGGAATGGAAATGTGTGTTCCTGCGGGGAAGGAGGGGTTGGAGGGAGGGACAGAGCTCACTTAATAATGAAAACCCATGGACTAATGGAAGTCCAAGTTAGTGGAATGGCTTACTCTGAAGGCATTTAAGCAGATAAAAACCTGATACACAGGACTTAAAAACTGAGACAAATTCTTTCAATTAGTCCGAAAGCCCAGGGAATTAGACTAGGGGTGCGGTGAGGGTGGTATATGAGAAAATAAATTGGGGCAGAAGAACGAGGAGGTAGAGGGAGAAGCAGTGCTACTGTATTTATTTCAAAGACGAAGAAGAAGAAAAAGAAAAAAACGCTCTCCTGATTTCATTAAATAAGGGATGTTCCCCAGATCAAGAGTGGCGGCTGACTGCCTTTTGCACTTGGTAGCTTAAAAAAAAAAAGTGGAGGGAAGAAGAGAAGAAAAAAAAAAAAACAAGAAAAAGAGGGATGCTTTCGTCTTCTCTTCTTCCTCCTTTCTTGCAACAGAGTCTTAGGGTTTTCTTCCCCTTTGCTGTCCAAGGCTTGCGTCTTTCCCGGCCCCCAGCAGCTTGCCACTGTACCGTTTCTACAGACCAGACTCGGGTTTGGTGCGGAGTCCGCACAGGCCAGGACGCTAACCTAGTTCTCTCTCCCTCCGGCTTTCTGTCCTTCCCTCCCCGTTCCTTCCCTCCGCTCCCCGCGGGTCCCTGGGACCCGGAGGCCGGAAGGAGGACCGGCCGATACTACTGGGGAGTTGGTAGGGTACTCCCACCTTCCTCTTCAAGGAAGAATGATTTGCATGGCCGAGGACCGTCCCGTCCACGTCCCGCGGGACAGACGCCGACCGCCGTCCTTGGCTGACTGGTCGGGAGGGCGGAGGCACCGGCTGGACCCCGGGAGGGCCCGGCTGCGGGCGCCCTAGCGGTGGACGCGCTGGGCCTGCCGCCTGGGGCACCGCCCGCCCCCAGGATTGCGTGGCTCCTGCTTTGAGCAGCAGAGGTCTGGGCAAATTGTCCTGGGATCCTACTCCTCTAAGTGAAGGGCCACCACGCCTGCTTTCTCAGAAGTCATTGATTCATCAGGTCCCGAAAGTGGATGGACTGACCTACAGAGAGGAATGTCACCAACGTGTTAAACAGAATAAACAAGTACTGTGTGTGTCCTGTCATTATCACTGGCAAGAAGAAGTCCAAGGTTTTCCCAAATTTTTGCCTGGGAGTGCTCCTAGGAGCCCCACTCACCTCATAAACGTCCATTACAAGTGGAGTTATTTTCCAGATAATAATGTCTACCAATGATCTCATTTAAATGGATACTTGGACCTGCAAAGGATACATGCAGCTACTTTAATTGGAAGGAATTCCTTGGGAACCAAGAATATGTAACTTCTGGAAGGCTGCTGCTTGAATTGCTCCTCTCCAAACCGAAACGGGAGACAGACTTGTAAAATACCTGAGAGTACAGCAGAGTTGATGGCACAAAGTGAAAAGCCTGCTCATGTCTGAGTGGTTCTGGGAGATTGTTTTATGTTTAGGTGAGAATACTGATCATGGCATAATTGATACATAGAAAGTTATTGAACTGATATGGGAAACAAAATCATAAGAAATCCTTGGACAATATCTGAAAGGGAGCATTTAATTCTCTGCCACTCAAGAGAAAGGAACAGTTCAGCTTTCACAGTGTATCTATATTATACAGTCAGCCAATAAAATATAATCCCCACTCAAGCAATTAGAGGAGAGCGCAGGGTTGCAGTTGCAGTGGAGATCTTTCGCTTGGTTAAAGCAAATAAAATACTGTAGAAGAAATGAAATCAAACTTGTTGAAACTTGGATTTGCAGAAATATAAAGTAGCTTGGAGAAGATGAATTCAGGTGGAAAATGACCTTTTTATTATGTTCAGGAAGGCATTAGAATGTCAGGAGAAATGCTGGAAAGGAGATTTATTACCATAAGCACAGTTGACAAGTTCCATTTTGTTGAGTATCTTGGATGGAGGAAGGAAACCAGCATTTCAAGAGGTGACTCAAAAAGCTTGCAAAGTGTTCAATAATCCAAGAAGACCTGAGTGGGGAAGGAAAGTGCTGCTTTTGGTCTGCTGAGAGGTTCCTGGAAGCCTCAAAGGACCCAATTCCACCACAGATGTGCCTATTCCTTGTCAGAATACTGGTACCAGGTGGATTATATGAGCTATGAGATGGGATGCATGCGACATGTGTGTGCTTGTATGTATGTGTGAGTGTATATATATATCCACACATTCAGAGATTCAGGGTAAATATATATATATATAGTTGAATATATATATATATATGTGCAATGTATTCAGAGATTCAGAGGGCATTTTCAAAAATGTAAGCTATTTTCTATTGTAAAGTGAAGCAACATGTATACATTGTTTTATATTTTGAAGGCCATGTCCATTTGAGATATACACACACCTGTGTTGCCTTGAGGGCTAATGTTAGCATTCCCATTTTAAAGATGAGGAAATGTGGATAAAACAAGGGAAGTGTGGGGCGTCTATGTGGCTCAGTTGGTTAAGTGTCTGCCCTCAGCTCAGGTCATGGTCTCAGGGTCCTAGGATGGAGCCCCACATTGATTTGGGCTCTGCCGTCAGCGGGGAGTCTGCTCCTCCCTCTTCCTCCCCCGCTCCCCTCCTCTGCTCCTGCTCTCTCTTCTCTCTTTCTCAAATAAATAAATAAAATCTTCTAAAAAGATAAGGGAAGCGATTTTCCCATTGTACTTTTCACTTTGCCACAAAAATCTTTTAGTTTTTGTGATTCATAAGCGTGAACTTTAAAACCACACGGACTTCAACACATCTTCCCCTTTTTTATAAGTAGGCTCCATGCCCATTATGGATGCCAGTGTAGGACTTGAACTCATGACCCTGAGATCCAGACCTGAGCTGAGATCAAGACTTGACCTGGGATCAAGAGTCGGTCGACTGAGCCACCCAGGTGCAACACATCCTTTTCTAAACCGTTTTCCTTTCTCCTTTTTAATTTGAATATTTAACTGAAAATCTATCAAAATTTTCAACAATTCTCCATACATGCTCACTTCCTGTTCTTTTCCCTTGTTTTGCTTTTCTTCTTAGCACTTTAATGCACTTTACATTTTACATTTTCATCTTTGTTTTTCACACATGTCTTTTCTGCTCCAGAGAATACACTCAGTGAAGATAAGGAATTATTTTAGGCAGGGAGGTGCAGGTGGGTACCACCTTTTTTTCTGCTGTATCCCCAGTGCCAAAAAAAAGTGCTTAGCAAATAGAAGACACTCAGTAAATATTTGTTAAATGAATACACACGTGCATGAATGAATGAATGCTCGAAAATGGTCCACTTGTCCATTTGAATCTGATTAGCATCTTTCTGCTACTGCTTTTTGTAATTGAGGGGTTCTAATTAATTAATTACAAGAAAAAAAAATAAAAATAAGCCCCTGAAGGTCCCTGGACACTTGATATGGAGATGTTTCCCTTAGTTCTTTCTGAGTATCAATAAAAGGCGGTGTTCGGAATCTAATTTCAGATCTTCAAATGATGCCTCTTGCTATGGGCAGGGAGTATTTTTGTATGTCTTATGTCTTTGCTGCCTACTCTCCCTTCATTTTGCTCTCATATGTGCACAACCCTCAGGAAATAACCCCTGCCTACACCCAGCCAGGAATGTATTTTTCCTGGACCAGTGCCTTTTACTTCAGATCTTTCCAGACTTTTTCCTCTCTCATTAAATTTTACCTGTCCCTTTTTCCATTCTCTCTGGTGTCTGCTTTCCATACTGTTTTATGCTTCCTAGGTAATATATTTTTATTTTGTTAGAATCAAGTAGTCTCAGAATTGGAAGGCCACATATTATGGCTTCTCTCCTAGTGAAGCAAATCTTTCTACAACACGGGCGAGTGAAAAGCAGTGTGGGTAAGAATTCAGTCTCTGGACATAAAACAGATGTGCTTTCTGCCTTTTACAAATTATGTGACTTTGCGCAAATTACTTAACCTCTCTAAGCTTCAGGACCTTCATTTAAGAATGGTGTGAAAATAGATCTTATCTCCTAAGGCCACTGTGAATATTAAATGGGAAAATTCAGGGAGAGCGCACGGAAAATTCCTTGCCAGTAGCCACCACTAATAAATATAACCTAGGGGACTAATAACATCTTTGACAAATGGTCTTTCAGACTCAATTTCAATGCTATCAATGTTGGGGAAGGAGATCACTACTTTTTGAGTCAAGTAGTTCTATTTGAAGACATATTGTGCACCTTCTATAAATACCCTTTATAATAACCTGCTTCCTTATAGCTTCCCTCCATCGGTCCCCAGTGTTTACTTGGAGAAACATAGTATATACATGTGTTGCTATGGACTGAACATTTGTGTCCTCCTAAATTCATATATTGAAGCCCTAACTCTCAATGTGATCTTATTTAGAAATGGGGTTTGGGCAGATCATTAAATTTAGATGATGTCACAAGAGTGATGGTCTCATGAGGGATTAGTGCCCTAAAGAAAGAGGAAGAGACAAGAGAGCTCGCTCTCCATAAATACACACTGAGGAAAGGACATATGAACACACAGCAAAGTGGGGGCCATTGCAAACCAGGAAGAGAACCCTCACAAAGAACCAATCTGCTGGCACTTTGGCTTAGAATGCCCAGCCTCTAAAATAGTGAGAAATAAACATCTGTTTTTTAAGCCACCCAGTTTATGGTATTTTGTTATAGTAGCCTGGGCTGACTAAGGCATGTGCCCTCTCTTTCATAAGAAAATCTTTGAAATTTCTAAGCACAGTGATTATAGCCCATCCCTATCTTCTTCATTGCAAGCTATGATTTTCCAATTCCTTCCACTGCCCTTTACCTGTAGTGGTTTCTCACCCCATCACTAACTGACTTCTCTCCTCATGATAATATCTAGTTCACCTCTGTGCCTCTTCAAGAGCTAAACCAGAAAAAGATGCAATAGCCTAATTGTTGTCTTAACTAGTACAGATTACAGGGAAGATATTATCTTCCATGATCTGGGCATTCTATTCTCAATGGAGCCTGAGAACGTATTAGATTTCTTGACAATCATGTCACACAGTTGGGGGTATGTCTAGCTTGTCAACAAGTTAGAGGTGGAGTAAGAACCCCACATCTTTTTCACATGAGGCACTGATAAGCCAGGTCTAGCTTGTTCTGTACATGAGTAATCTAGCAGCGGTGTTTAATATTTATTTCCATTCATTCACAATGAAGAAAATTCTGGAGACAATGCCTTCAACCTTTTGTTCCTAATCTCCCCCCCACTTCAATACACATTAATGACTGTTCATGTGAAATACAGATGCCCATGGGCACACCCATGATTATTTGAAATTTCTATCTGCCAGTTTAATTCCATCCTTTACTATTACGTGTAAAAAAGCATATCAAAATTTGAGGGAGTAAACCAAAGAACTAAATGTGAAAAGCAATAGCCTGAAACATTTAGAAGATTACATCAGTTAATATCTTCATGGTGTTAGGGAAGAAAAGAATTCCTTCCACAGTGTCAAAAAGGAAGAAAAAAAGCATAGATAATGAAGGAAGAAGCTGAGACATTTGGTTTCATTAAAACAAAGACATCACCAATCCACATAAACAGAATGAAAGACATTTGCAATATATATATTTGACAAAAGACTAGTATGTTCCCCCAAGTTATGAAGAATTTTTACTAGTTATTAAGAGAAAGGTGATCAATAGAAAAATGGGCAAAAAGACTTAAACATGTACTTCACAGAAGAAGAAATGTGTTTGGATGAAAATCATTTGAAAAAACCTAGCAATAGTAATCAGGGAAATGTAATTTAAAACTCAGTGAGCTAGCTAGCATTTGATACCCACTGGAGCTGTAAAAGTTAAAATGAATGACAGTACCAAATATAAGGGAAGAGTTACAGTAATGGGAGCTCTCATAGTCTAGTGATGGGAGTGCCAACTGACAAAACCAGTCTGGAAAATATTTGCACATGAACTAGTCAAATTAAACATGAGCATATGCAATATATTACATAGTAAAGAGGACAAGAGGCTATAAAATAAAATCCCAGTGGTGTTCACCTTTCATATAATAGTTCCAAGTCAGTAGTCCAGTTTTTGGGGGGACCTCTTCCACAGTCATTTGAGAATTCATCTGTCTCATTAGTTGACCCTTTCTTAGGCTACGGTCCATTTTGGTATGGTCTATAACCTGGATTGCCCGCATATCAATGTCCCAGAGTGTGGGAAGGTAAATGAGAGTATAAGGAAGTACACATCAATTTGTTAAGTTCTAGACTAGAAAGTCTTACTTCCATTTTACTTAGACTCCATTGACAAGAACTTAGTCACATGACGGCAAATGGCTATAAGAAGGCTGGGAAATGTCTTCTTTAGTGTTGTATGTTCATAGAATAGGAAGAGAGTGGATAGTAATGAGAAATCTCCACCATATCTTATGACACAGCAATTTTATTTGTAGGTATGTACTCGAAAGACTTATTTCTAAATGTGCACCTGAAGACTTTGTGCAAGAATATTCATAGCAGCACTGTTTTACTAACAAAAAATCTGGAAATAATTAAATTATCCATCAATAATAGACAGAATAAGTGAATGCAGATGTACAGCGAAATACCATATAGGCACAAAAATAAATAAAGCTACACATCAACATAGATGAATGTCACAGAAATGCTAAAAAATAAGAAAGTCATAGAATATACTTTGGATGATTCTATTTGCATAAAGTTTTATAAAAAAGGGCAAAACTAAAAAATTTAATGTTTAGGAATAACTACATGAATAGTGAAGTGAAGAAAAATTAGAGATGAAATCTCAAAAGTTAGGATAATGAGTAGCTGTCTTTGTGGAGAAGGGAGTAGAAAAGATTTGGAAAAAGCATTCGATATTACTAGCATTGATGTACTTATTTACTGGGTGGTGATTACATAAATTTCTTGTTTTCTGTGTGTATATATTGAATAACAAAACCTTTTCTGAAAAAACACATTTGAAAAGTAAACAATTTTCAAAACTCTGTATTTGAAGTAGATAAGTAACTAATTATTTGTGACATGTAGTTTGCAATACATGTGTCAAGACAGCATAATCATCATTTTACCCAGAAGATGGATTCACAGAGAGAATTTTAGCCAATCTGGGACCAGATGTCAGAGAAGATACTTTGGGGATGTTGGGGAGTTTCTTTCTTTCCTTTCTTTTCTTCCTTCCTTCCTTCCTTCCTTCCTTCCTTCCTTCCTTCGTCTCTTTCTCTTTCTTTCTTTCTCTTTCTCTCTTTCTTTTTCTTTCTTTCTTTCTTTCTTTCTTTCTTTCTT
This sequence comes from Ailuropoda melanoleuca, assembly GCF_002007445.2. Taxonomy (NCBI): domain Eukaryota; kingdom Metazoa; phylum Chordata; class Mammalia; order Carnivora; family Ursidae; genus Ailuropoda; species Ailuropoda melanoleuca. The sequence goes on along the minus strand of NC_048218.1, from coordinate 49,653,722 downwards.
TCTTTCTTTCTTTCTTTCAATTTATTTATTTATTTTAGAGAGAGAGATAGCATGTGAGCATGAGCAGGGGGTGGGGCAGATGGAGAGGGAGCAGGAGAGAATCCCAAGCAGAATTCCCTCCTGAGTGTGGAGCCTGACACAGGACTTGATCCCAGGATCCTGATAGCATGACCTGAACTGAAACCCAGAGTCGGATGCTTAACTGACTAAGCAGCCCAGGCACCTCAGTACTCTTTCTATCACATAATGCAAGCTCCATCTTTCTCTCATCTGTCCTCCAGGTAGGTCAACTCATCTGTGCCCATCTATAAGCAAGTCATACAACAGAGCACTAAGTCTGTACTAAGCATATAACCAACAATTCTGATTTTAACAAGTTGCAAGATTATGTCAATGTTCTCTTTGATTCCTTTGATGCAGTGTAGTGATGAGAACATGGTTCTAGAATCAGGTATCTGGGTTAAACTCCTGGTTCTGCCTTGTAACCATAGAGAATTTTCTCAACATCACTAGGTCTCCCTTTCTTCATCTATCAAATGGGGATTTCAATAGTTTAATACCTACTTTATAGAGGTTATTGTGGAGGTTAAATAATATAATGTTTAATAATTTCACACATGTCTATTATATAGTAAGTGTTTAAAAATGTTAAGTTAAAAAATACAACAATAGAAACTGTTTTTCAGTTAGCAATTGGTTAATACCAAGAGATGAAGAAATGTAACACACTGCCAGGCCAAATATAGAGTCTTCTAAAATTTGTTACATATGTGCCATAACTAGTTGTAACATGTGATAGCCCTGACATGTAATGGGCACTCAATAAATCTTAGCTTCCTTTTATTTTAAGATATTTGGAAGCTTTGTCCTGTTTATTTCAATATGTTATTATCCACGAATCTACTAATTACAGTCACAAGTTATAATTAGGAAGTAGAATATCTTACAAGAGAAAGTCAATCTCTCTCGAGAGTTATAAATTTTCATTCTGAAATTTTTGTTTGTGTCTGGAGGTCAGAATCCCAAGGGATCAACAGTGTAAAATAAAATAACATAAAATTAAATGAGATAACTATACATAAGCTTCTATTACTAAAGTAGTATGTAATAGGAACTTAGTAAACTTGATTTTTCCTCACTCGTATTTGCTTTAGATGCTATATAAAACACTGTAAAATAAATCCTCAATATATTTTTGTCTTTGGAATTTGAGTCAGATTTTTGGAAATAGCTAAAAGCCACTCAGAGCCAAGTATAGTGAATAATATAAATGAACAAGTTGTATAATACCATTTTTGGTAAAAAATGGGTTGTGATGAAATTAATGAGACATTTACTTGTACAAGCTTGTAAACTGGCTCTAAAGGCATTTCCAAAAAGGAGTTCCACACATGGTTTAGGCAGTGACGATATCTTTGGAAAAATTTTAAAGACTCCTTTTGCCTTTAATCAAACCATGTTGACTCCACCCACATGTGGTATAGCCATACCAGTTATTAAAATATTGAAATAACTCTGTACCTATTACTAATATTTCCTGACCTAAATTCTCCTGAATATGTTTTCCCCAACTTCAGCTGCCTCATCCCTACACTGGACTAACTCATGGAATAGCAAGGTGTCTCAAACCCCACTTTAGCACTGTAATCAATGACAACTTTGATTGGTTGATGCCAATGCCATTCACTTTGCTAATTGTTTTGAATGTTACCACTGTCTGTCATACTGTCTGACCAGCAATTTCATGGCTCCGGCAATGCTCATTTGGCTGTTAAGCTTGGATAGTTTGTATAACATCAACAACAACATCTTTCTGAGGTGGCTAGAACAGAAAATTAGTAGTTCTTCTTTGGAATGACTGATCTCTTTCAAAATTCATTCCTTAATAAGGTGCTACCTACATTAGATTAAGACTTGAGAGATATCTACTATCAGCACATAAATGTTTTCTTGCTGTTTGCAGTGCAGATAGGAAAGAATCTTAAATATTTCTAGAGTGAATTCCAATACCCTTATAGATGTTAAGGCATAATTAATTCTGCCAATGATAACTCTATGGGATTCTTCTGTTTGATAAAAAATAAGCAAAATAAATTCCTAGATGCTTATATGGCAGATAGTATAGATCAATCAAATCTGGAGACACGGCAGGAAAAAATCTTTGAAAATCCATTTAAGTATTTATGGCCCGTTTACTTTCACAATTTTCAGTTGTTCCCCATTGTACTCATCTCACTGATATTTGTATTGGTCACAGAATAGAAATGGAAGCAAAAGATGATTTTATGTTTATTGCTAAAAGGGCTAATACCCCTGTGGGGTTAGGGGATTGTTACAAAATGATAGAACCTAGACAGTAATGTGGTTCTCAACACAGCAGCCTGTTGAAGTACTATGAAATATTGTATAATTTCATTGATCTCTTTGAGAATACAAATTTAGTGTTTCACAGTTGGTTATAGTTTCATTACTTGGGAAAAACCAACTAGGATGATGTTTTAGTTACTTCCTGCTGTATAACACATTACCCTAATGCTTAGTAAAAGTTAACACTTGTTATCTCTGTTTTTTTGTAGGTCAATAATTTGAGAGTGGCTTGGCTTAGCAATTCTTAGTCTCCCATGAGGCTAAGTGAAAATGTTGGCTATGATTACAATCATGTGAAGGCTTGACTGAGCCCGAAGGATCCCCGTTCCAAGATGGCTCACTCACATGGCTAGCAAGTTGTTGCTTGTTGTTGGCAGGCAGATACTACACTATCTATAGTACATCTGTATCTATCTATATATATACACACACATGACTATATATACAGGACTGAACAACTATAGCTATGTGTATATATCCATTTGTATATCTATGTATCTCGCTATATATAGATATATGTATAGTATATATAGATGTGTATATGTATATATAGTATAGATATATATAGTGCAGATGTATATGAAAACATATATTTATCTTTCCACACAGTTTGCATACATATATGTCTAAAGATAAGTATGGTATATATAGTATATATAGATGTGTATATATGTATATTTACATATAGTATATATAGAGTATATATATATTTATATATACTATGAATGTATATTATAGATATATATAGTATACTGTGGATATATTATACTAAATACCATAGACATAAGTAAATATATAGGTAAGATACTATATTTTATCAAGATTCTTGGGTCTCTTTCAGGTGATTTAGCATTTAATCACTGTTGTGATTGATTTTCTAGTTTGTTGCAAAATCACTTTACTTTCAAACTCTTGGAAATATATTGGCTAAAATATCCTCTAGCCTTCTTAAGTGATGCCCGTACCCCCAGAGTAGTGAGTATGATTGCTCTGAGTGATCATTGCTATTCTGAGGATCTGAAATAATCATCAGAATCAGGTTTAGTATAAGGAGCAGAAGAAAATGTTTGTCAAAATTTTTTGCTTTTGTTTTTGTTTTTTATTAGATATACTGGAACAGTAGAGTACAGACATAGAATTCACAGTTTCCTGGATAAATATAGTTGGCTATTGATAAATCCTATTACATTATCTGAAAGACAAATCATGCTGTTTACCAGCCGTTGATTTGGCAATATGCCAACAATCAGATATGCGCCATGTATATGCACATGTTCATGTTAATGTACCACAGCAGTTGTAATAGACCATTTGTTTTCTCTAATGTAATTTCTTGTACTCGGCTCTCAACTGTCTACTTTAACAACAAAGGGGCTGTGGCTTGGATAGTTTTTAAAATAATGACAACAATAATGTTAAACTGTATTGAGTTCCTATTAACATACTAACAAATGGTTATTTAAATTAATGATGCTTAGCTATGATATTTCACAGGATTTTATTTTAAAATGTGTTTTCTCTATTGTTGAGTTNTCCTCCCGTTGTACTAAACTTTTAATGTCCACTCCAATAAAAAGTGCTTTAGAATAATTAATACTTGAAAAAATAATGACAATGGTTAAAATGTATTGAGTGTGCTTTGTGCTAGGCCTGGTGCTACTTAATGTGTGTAATCTCATTTCATCTGCTCATGGTGACGCCATGAAGTAGATTTACTTTCCCCCTGTATATTGAAGAAGCTGAGACTCTGAGAAGTTAAGGAATTTGGGATCACATAGCTAATGAATGATATAGTAGGCCAGCCTAATTCAGAACTGCAATATATGGTGTCATCAATTGTATTATTTTTGAACTCTTCAAATTCTGAATAAATACATGGTAGGTACGCAGGTACGCAGATACGTAGGTACGCAGAGAGAGGTAATTAAGAACCGTATATAATGAGCAAATGGCTCATCCCTTGATAATGTACAGAATGGAGTTGATTTTATGTTTAAAGAAGGCAAAAAAGAAAGAAGGAAAATAGAACAAACAACTAAGTATATAAATAAAGATTAGTCAAATATAGTTAATGATGGTTAGGTTATTGAGAAGACGTGATCGCTGGTTGACCTGTGAGCTAGACCCAGGCAATCAGAGGCTCCTCATAGCCTTCCCTGTCCTTGAAATGTATGTCTGCCCATAGCTGGAGCTGTTGCAAGGACACAGTCTTCAGAGTAGGTGTTGCTGAGACCATCTGGGCTGAATACAAGACTTAACTCAGTGAAGGCCTCTACATAAACTCTTGAGATTTTGGCGGGCAGATGACGAGATATACTTCCAGCTGCCCAAGACAAGCCTCAGATGTAAGTTCCCTTGCTTATTAAAACTGCCACCAACCAATCTGGAGAGATGTGCCTCTTTCTTCAGTGTCTGTTGCCCTTTGTCTATGGGGCCAGTTTGGAGAACCAACAGTTGGTGAGCCAGCCAGGATATGTAAGAAATGGGTTTTGGGAAAGAGGCTTCCTGGGGGAAACCCCACGTTGGCCACTGACCTCTCTATTGGGGGGGTAGCCCTTATGTTAGATGCCTGTGGACCCTTGTGTGAGTACAGAGATGCCCTGATAATGCTGGCTGGTCTAATGAGTTTATTTGATGAACTGTGCACAGTGCACTGAGGCAGAGAAGGAAGTGAATGGAGCTACAGAGGGCTGACCTCTATGTGGGCATTTTGGCTGATGCCCACCTAGAGGCTGAAGCTCAAGGTAGAAAGCTGGAAGAAGATCTGAGGTCAAAGAAGGACATGCAGGTGTCTACTACTATGCTAGCTTCGGGGGTGGCAGACAAGGTGGGAGAGCAGGATAATAGACTGGAGACCTTAGCTGGCTGTTTTGCAAAGCCAGTGGGGTTCAAGCTGCTGTGGATTAAGGTCCAAGCACTTGTGACAAAGCCTGATTGGGACACCAAGAGGTGGAATCCCTGGGAGAGTGAGGAGAACAAAGAGGAGGATGTGATGGACAGTGAAACAGACGCAAAGCCCTGTGCAGGTTGACCCCTAATACAAAGGAGAAGAAAAGCCCAGCAGCAACAATCCCAGCTAGGGTGCAGCCTTTAATTCAGGAAATGTTCATGATGAGAGAATATACTCTTTCTAAGTTTATTGATATAGCTACCAAGTTCCAGCAAAAAGCCCAGGAAACTATCCCAGCATGATTAATTGGCTATGGGATAGGGGGGACAATGGCATTTCTCTGACTGGGCAGAAGGCAGAGAAAAGGAAAACATTACCACTCACTGCCCTCTGGCAACACCTGAAGGGTTCTCAGTGGTTCAAGGAACTCAGTTCCTTATAAATTGTATTATTCCAGCCTGTGGGAATGCTTGGCCCAATGAGGGGGGATCTAACCAGGCATGCGGGACCCTGGAAATCTATAGAGGTTGTATAACAAATCCTTGGGGTGTTCGGAATGAGACAGGCAACCTATGCCCCTGTCTTTGAAGGCCCTGATTAGGCCACAGTCAGCAAGAATGAAAGAAGCCAAGGTACACTAACTAGTCTGCCCTAGCACTTGGCATGGGATGCTAATATCCATGCAGAAATTAAAAATGATGGCTCCTGGGTGCCTCGGTGGCTCAGTCTGTTAAGCGTCTGCCTTCAGCTCAGGTCATGGTCTCAGGATCCTGGGATCAAACCCCATATCGGGCTCCCTGCTCAGCCAGGAGTCTGCTTCTCCCCCACTCCTCCCCCTGCTTGTGCTCTCTCTCTCTCAAATAAATAAATAAATTCTTTAAAAAAAATGCTGGTTCCTGTTGATACTGGAGCCAAAGGTACTGTAATACAAGGTAACAAACCCTCAGAAATTTTCTGGCCCCCTCAACACCATCTATGGGTTTTGAGGGGCAAACGATATGATCAGAAATGTCCCTTTGACACTGCAAATTGGGTGTTCTCTCCCATGAGAATATGAGGCTTTATCATTCTAATACCAGAGAACATATTGAGCATTAATAACTTACAAGACCAAACTCTGCAAATCTCTTCAGCAAAGTGTACCTTTGGGTTACAATAATTAAACTAATGCTAAGGGGAAGAGCCAACTGGGAACCAGTAAGTCTACTGAACTCACAAAAAATGTTAACTGTCAAACAATATCAGTTGCCTGGGGGGCATAAGGAAATTGGAGAAACTACCTAAGAACTGCACTGAAGTGGAGAAACTACCTAAGAACNCTGTCAAACAATATCAGTTGCCTGGGGGGCATAAGGAAATTGGAGAAACTACCTAAGAACTGCACTGAGTGGGTATTTTATGCCCTGCCCCTAGTGCTTTCAACAGCCTGGTATGGCTGATAAGAGAGCCAGATGATCTGCTCATGGCAAATGACTGTGGACTACTGAGAATTGAACAAGGCAGTGCCTCCCATCCAGGCGGCTGTGCCCAGCAATGCCACCATCTTAGAGACCTTGGCCATGCTCCTTGGCCTGTGCCAGCCTGTACTGGACTTAGCAAATGCTTTTTTCAGTATACTCCTGGCTGCTGAGTCATAAGATAAGGTAGCCTTCATGTGAGAAGGGCAACAGTGGACCTTGCTTCCCCACGGCTACAAAGCCTCCAGGTATGTCACGGGATGGTAGCCTGAGATCTGTCCCTGATTTCCTTCCTCACATCAGTATGTTAACACATGAAGTCTTGCCCCTGCTGCAGGACACTGTGCAGACTTTCTTGCACATCTGTGACAGAGAGGAAAAGCAGTGAAACAGGAAAGTCAAGGTCCAGGCACTGCCATCAAGTTTTGGGGAGCGTTGGTTGGGTAAGGATCCTGTTGTCCTAGAAGCTATGGTTGGTAAGGTATAAGCCTATTCAACCCCTAAGAACATGAAAGAGGTACAAGCCTTCCGTAGGGAATTGGGGGTTTTGGATGACGTTGATTCCTCACCTAGGGCGGTGCCTCTGCCCCTTATGTAGTTTGTAAAGAAAGGGCGTGTGGGACTGGGGATCAGAGCGGCCAGCTGCCTTTGAGCAGGCAGAAATACTGGTGATGCAGAGGAGAGCTCTGGGCTACCATTTAAGTTAGATGTATCTGTGACTCCAGGAGGTATGGGGGGGACACTAGCAGAGACAACAGACGAGAGAGAACCCCTAGGACTTTGGTCCCTGCTCTGGAAGGGGCAGACATGTGGTATAGCCCCACAGAGCAACAGCTCCTAGCAGAGTACACGGTGCTCCTGCAGGTAGAGCCTCTCGTGAAGGAATAGCCTGTCATGGCAAGAACTTCCCTTCTGTCGAGGTGTGGATGGAGAATATGTTCCATTGACCGACCTCTGCCATGGCTCAAACTCCCACTTAGATGAAGTGGCACGCCTGTCCATCTGCAGCACAGGAACAGCCTTTCTGCGGGGCCGCTGTCTCTCGAAACAGGTGCTACCACGCCCTGTAGAGTACGTAGGGCCTCCAAATGCCCCAGCCCTTCTTCCTGTAGGGGCCCCTGCGGCCTGTAGGGGAGAGGGGCAATTCCCACTGATGCCTGGTAAACACATTAGTCTAGTTCAGGGCAAACCCCCCCACCCCCCACCCGGGGACTGCAGCCACTATTCAGCCTTCGCCATTGCGATGGAAACAGGAGCCAACCGCAGCAGCCAGCGGGAGCCAGCCAGAGCAGACTGGCTGGTTATCACTCCTGAGCCCTGTTTGTTACCCCTTTGTGCTGCATTTGGGCTGTTCTAAAGGGATTAACCCTATGAATTGGACAATGGGAAGCCACAGGATTGATAATCATGAATAACCCCTTGTGGGGTCAGGATATCTGGAAAGACATTTGTGTTCACCTGCAAGAGCCTGATGCAGTCTTCACTCTCTTCCATGTCTCAGCTCATAAGGCACTGATACTCCCTGGCAATCAGGAAACTGCTACCCTAGCTTGGTACAATTGACCTGGGCAACTGACCTTGCAGTAGATAGAGCAGATTGGCTGCAAAGCCAGAGTGACCACTGTAGAGCCTGGGTGGGATGGTGTATTGCCAAAGATGCTGGATTGCCCTTGAAATACAGTGACTTAATTAATGCAGTCACAGCACGTCCTGTGTATTCTTTTTCTTTTTTTAATTTTATTTATTTATTTGACAGAGATAGAGACAGCCAGCGAGAGAGGGAACACAAGCAGGGGGAGTGGGAGAGGAAGAAGCAGGCTCATAGCAGAGGAGCCTGATGTGGGGCTCGATCCCATAACGCTGGGATCACGCCCTGAGCCGAAGGCAGACGCTTAACCGCTGTGCCACCCAGGCGCCCCCATCCTGTGTATTCTAAACAAAACCCAAGGCAACTACCAAAGGAGTCTGGGGCCATGCACTGGAGTTCCTAACCAGTGAGGGGTTGATTATGTTGCCTCCACCAAGTAAGGGTTCTAATTGCACAAGCCAGGCTGCCACCATTAGGGGATTAAAGAAGCTGAGCACCATGTACAGTATATACAGTTACCCTTGTTGAATAGACAGTGAGCAGGGGACACTCTTTTTTTTTTTTTTTTTAGAGAGAGAGAGAGTGCGTGTGAGTGCGTGGGAGTGAGGGGGAGAGGAAGAGAGGGAGAGGAGAATCTTAAACGGGCTCCAGGCCCAGCACGGAAGCCAATGTGAGGCTTGATCTCACCACCCTGAGATCATGACCTGAACCAAAATCAAGAATCAGATGCTTAACTGACTGAGCCACCCAGGTGCCCCAGGGGTCACATTTCAAAGGTCATAATATGCAAGACTGGACAAAAGAACATGACACCAAATGGAGATTCTGTCTTGCCTATAACCCACAAGCAGCGTGGTTGGCAGAAAGGAAAATGGAATATTAGAGCAGCAGATTAAATTACTAATAGGTAAACCCACCTAGGTTGGGTTGACTAATGTACACTTTTAGGCTTTAATACATATGAATGATCAACCAGTAGGCCTGTTGCTCCATATGCCAGACTGGGGACCTCTGCTGAGGTATCCAGCACTATACAGTTACGGAAATCTCAGGAAGTAGCCATTGCCCAGACTCTCACATTGGTTCGATGAGTTATGCTGCTGAGAGCACCAAGCCCCATTATGCCTGGGAAAGGTGTTATCTACTGGAATTTTCAATAGGATGTCCCACTGGGATGGGTGATTTACTTTGTACTCCTAGATGAGGGGGAACTACTCAGTCTCCATTGGGATCCTATTGTCTGGCTGCAAGCTGGCCCTGTTTAAATATACTATACCTGGAATGGAACAGACACCACTGAAAGATGGGAGAAGTTGGGAATCCTGGTCTGGCACATCCCACTCCCAGTCCACTGCCTGACAGTGCTGCTTCCCCAGACAACATGTATGGCATATACAACCAGGTTAAGTTCCTAAAGCTGCCAACTTCCCTCTGCTCGAAGCCAGATGGACACATTGTTTTCCACTGCTACAATCATTTGGCCGGCGTCTTCGTTCGCTCCATTGGCCTGGAAGGGTGTTACAACACACATAGAAGCCCTTTAAAAAATTCACCCAGCAAACTTTAAACGATGGCCGGTGGGGTACCTGGGTGGCTCAGTCCACTAAGTATCTGACTTCAGATGGGGCCATGACCTCAGGGTCCTGGGATCGAGCCCCACCTGGGTCTCCCTGTCAGTGGCGAGTCTGCTTCTCCCTTTCCCCCTTCCCCTGCTGGTGCTCTCTCTTGCTCGCTTTCTCTCTCCCAAATAAGTAAATAAAATCTTTAAAAAAAAAATCATAGTCGGTAAAGGCACAAGGCACTCTTTACTGAAGACTGAAATGTCTCTAATGAGAAAAGTTGTCCTCCAAATAGAGTGGCCTTGGATGTTATTACTGCCTCTCAAGGAGGCACCTTTGCTATTATATAAACAGGATGTTGTGCGTTCATACCTGATGAGTTTGCTAATGTATCATCTTTATTAAATCACTCAAGTGAACACCCTGAGTGACCAAACCTCAGCTTAGGGGACTTAATAAATCAGTGGTTCGGATCATGGGGCTCTTGGTGGAAACACTTGTTACCTATTTTGGGAATCATTATCTTACCCGTGTTTTCTCCTGCACGTGCTCATAGGTTGGGGTGGTTATCCTTGGTTATAGCCAGAGAGCCGCCCGAGGAGTCACCTCCAGGCTAATGAAAACCGTTTCTGACTGCGCAGGGCACATTGCGGAAGAGGGGCGTGTGTAAGAGTGTAAGAGCTGGTCCCTGCGGGTGGAGTGTTGGAGGGGGGTCGTTGAGAGGACATGACCATGGGCTGACCCATAAACTGGCTGCGGGGGATGGGAGCTCCTCCCCCATCCCATCCTTGGAATGCCCATTCGGCCCACGTTCCCAGTGCCAGAGCCATTTCTCGGGACAGTCTTGAGAGAGCTGAGACCTTCTGGACGCTACACTTGGCTTAACCCAGGTAAGGCCTCCATATAAACTTTTAAGGTTCTGCAGTGTGGATGCAGAGGTCCTCTTGTGGCTGCGGAGACTAGCCTGTAAATTCCTTGCGCCTTAAACCCGCCGCCTGCCAATCTGGAGTGCCTGCCTCTCTCTTGTCTCTCCTCGTGTTCTGTGTACAGGGGCCAATTTGCAAACCAACAGTGGAATATTCAGAACTTAATTTTTGTTGGAATCAAAAATCCTATTTGAATTATTTCCTAACTTACTAAGCTATGATTACAGAAGCTTGATATTATAACATGGGTGCAAACACGGCAACTGTGTTTTTGAGATATTGCATGTAATTACTGGTATAGATAGGGATATTAGAAAAAACATCTGCAAGATTTACTGCTGTTTCTTCATGCACGGAGAAACTAAGTATAGATTACTTAGAGTTTGCATAAAAGATCTATGAATTTATGTTATTGCAGATTATTTATTTTTCCTGGATTCCTTATAATAATGTGATGAAAAAATATTCAAAAGGATTAGGGAAAAAAGAGAAGAAAGGTAAATTCAAACCCACAAGACATGTTATAGAATTAATTTCTCTCCCACGACCTCTTTTTAAGTGTCTACTATTTGGTTTCCTATAACGGCAAATACCTAGTAGTAGAATATATACAGACCCTAGATTATTCAATTTTTTTTTCTTTTTTTAGGAAAGTGCTTAATACTTTTACCAGTTGGCATGCATATTCCCAGTGTGTTTGAGATTAAACCATGAACATACATAAAGCAGTATCAGCCCATTATTGTTTCAGGAATTTTCCCACTTTAGATAATAATCATGTGACAGATTATGTGGATTTACAACTTGCAGCTAGAATATCTTTTCAACTGTGTTTATGTTACTCTTATTTCATGTATCATCTTCCTGGGCTTCAGTCCATAGCAGTATCTTATTTTAAACCCTTGAAGCATAATTATTTGTAACATTCTTTTTTGTCACATCCTGCTTTTTATTTAAATTCTCCAAACAGGTCTCCATATTTCAGATCCTAAGAACTTAATTGACATAAGGGAATGTATACTAAAAATCCCCCAACAACCTCGTACTGAACCTAGCAATTAATATTTATTGAATGAAGTAATGAAAACACAAGAGTTGTTTAGCCAACATAAAGCCTCTACAAGGTATGTTGATGTTTTGCACTTTAGTAGAAAAGAATAGGTATATACATTAATTTATTAAAGATATTTTTAACCAGAAAAATTATAGGTTAAAAAACCCCACTTTTTGGCACTTCTGTTTCCTACAAAGCAAACCAAAAAAGTTACATGGTAAAAATAATTTCAGAAAATGATTATTAAAACAAGAGAAAACAGCACAGAGTTGCAGCATTAGTAATTTTTGCTCAGTGTTCCATAAAGCACAAGTATAGATTCTTTTAATAAAAAAGTAAAAATAGAAAAACACAAATGTCAAAAAATTTATTTATGTCAAGTTTGAGGTTTGATAGCTAGATGACTTCCTGCACATTATTAAATTAAGTCACTAGTTCATTTTCAGAATCCATTTTCTAGGCGGTTCAACAGATGTTTACTCGTCAGTTTTAAATGGAAATGCATATTAAAATAGCTCAAATTATTAACATGCAATACGATTTGTCCAAAGATGGAAAAGACTCGATGGAGTGGCAATCTCAGTGTATTTCTTTGAAAATAAGATTTTAAAAGTGTATCAGCCATGTATGGCAGCTGGGAGAGAAATCTTGGTGTTTCCCACTTTTTTAAGGGCTTTTTCATGTATTCTCTTATTTAATCAATTAGTAATACTATGTAGTAGACATATTCTAATCTTTGTTTTAGAGCTAATGAGAATGAGGTCTCTAGAAAGATATTTTAATCAAGCATCTTGTAATGCATGAGAATATAATAAGCTCTTCTAGGTGCTGTTCCCTGCCAACTCCTCTGCTTTTGTTTACTCTCCTTTTCGGCTTGTGATATACTTAACCTGCTGGTTCTTTGTCTGTAAACTCTTTTTCATTCCTCAAAACTCACTCATCTCACCTCGTGCCTGGTTCTTCTTCATGAGGGCTCACAGAGCTCACAATTGCACCACATTGAATTTATCTATTGAATTTATCTGTGGTAGATTTCACTTGGCAGTTAAACTGCTGAGGGCAGGGACAATGTCGTACTCACCTGTAGTCTTAGCTGGTAGGGCTCCCTACAAAACAATCTGTTATGCGCTATACTTTATAGAAAAGTGCGATTTCAGGGCAGAAAGAGTGTGTGAAAGAGGAAGTAGGACAGGAAAGGAGGGAAAGAAAGTATTAAACCATTGTTCTGAGCTGTGAACAGCTTCACAAGATGACACAGCTGGCTACTCAGCCTCAAGGGGTATCTTTCAGGGCAGCCATATAGAAACAGTATAACTTGGAAGAATCATGTCAGCTGGAGGAAGAACTGAGTTTGTTTGCTTCCTTCTTCTTACCTCTTGTCTTTCATTGGTTAAAGTGAGACCCATTGGATGTTACCACTCTCTGCACTTCCGGATTGTTCTCTGGAATCCATAGACCAGCACTTCATCTGATCCTCAAAGTAATGGGAACAGCCATCATTTAACGTTCTAATTTTTTTTTTCATTTTGGATGTTTTCACATTAATTTTATTTTAAAAAATATTGCATTAAAATATACTTTTTCCTGATGACTGAGTTTTTTAAAAGCACTTGAATTTTGCTTGCCTCTCCCGAGTCCCAAGCCTTCTGTACAAGTTCATACTCCCATATGTCTGGGTTGCCCAATACATCACTAGTTTAAAGTGGACAATTTGCATATCACCAGATGCAGGACCTCAAAGAATCCCAGATTCCAGGCAAAGCCAGAATCACCCTAAGATTCATTCATTCATTCATTCATTCATTCATTCATTCAACAAATACGTATTAAGGTTCTGTGTACCACTAAAGTTGTTAGCAGACACCTGTGAAAATGACAGACTGAAACTATTGTATCTAAAAATCTAACTTCTATTGTGATATTCTTTAATAATTTTTTTCTGGAAATTTGTATTGGTGCCTCAAATACAATTTGCCTATGTATGTAACTAAAATATATGAAATATTCAGCACTCTTTTTTTTTAATACTTAGCCCTCTTAAAGGGGAACTGAGGTATCATGCTCAACTGTTCGCTTTCACATCGGAATTACCATTTTATTAAAAATTGGGAACAAAGTCTGTAAGCATGCCCTACTTCTAAAGTATATATTCAAACATCTTTCAATTTTTAAAAATATTTTGGTAGACAGGAACCTAAGAGAGATCAGGAAAAATATATTTATATACTATTCATTATATTTCAAGTAAAGATAATGAATGATACAATAGTATGAAGTTCAGAGAAGGGTAATGATAATGAATTTCCCTGTAGCTGAACTTCCCAGGTTGAAATACTATGTCAAAACTCACTAATACACCAAGTATGTACTAATATAACTCACTAGTATACTAAGCGTACTGCTGTAATTCTCTCTAAGGAAAAAAAAACCATAATAAATTGAAGCAGAAGTGATTCGTTACTGCAACACACAAATACTTAACACTAAACTCCAGTTGTTTCAGAGTTGGTATTGAGGACATGGTATACTAGATAATGAGCAGATTCAGACTTGAATGAGTGACTAAGAACATATGGTACGAAACTCAGAAAATAAGCTAGATATCACTGGGAATTTTAAATGAGTTGGGGAAAAAACAACAACAAAAAAAACACTGGATTTTTACAACAAAGAAGGTATCAAGAGGGTATTGTGATGAGATAATAGAAATACCTGAAACAACAAGCTGCTTCCCCTTTTGCTAATTGAAGACTCTGGCTCATTGTTTTTTTGTTTTTTTTTTTTAGATTTTATTGATTTATTTTGAGAGAGAGCGAGAGAGAGCATGCTCACACGCAATCCTGGAGAGGGGCAGGGGGAGGGGCGGAGGGGAAGAGACCGAGTAAGGGAGAGAATCTCAAACTGACTGCAGGCTGAGGGAGGAGCCTGAGGCAGGGCTCAATGCTGACCCTGAGATTAGGGCCTGAGCAGAAACCAAGAGTGGGTAGGGTAGGTTGCTTAACTCCCTGAGCCACCCAGGCACCCCTGGCTCCTGTGTTTTTGAAGACCAGTAAATAAACCTGCAAGATTGTGGTAGTTGATGATGTAATGTAGCAGGACACGGAACGCAGCTTTTTTCTCCTCCATATTTTATTTTCAAAGCAATAAAGTAGAAGTTGAGGCATTAGAAGGGAAAGTGGCAAAAGGATCCATGTTAAACTGGGCTACCACTCTGGCATTAGGAAGAATAAATGTATTAAGGCATTAAAATAAGAGAGTGAGTATAAATCCCCAGATCATGACAAATAAAATTAGAAAATAGATTATGACCATGGAAAAGTAGCAGTAATAGCATTTGCTCTGTTACAGACACCATGATTTAAGGAAATCTAGGATAAAACCATTCAGGAGATGTTGCTGATGACTTGTATCTCCTGGGTATGTTGCGTGTTTTCTAATTTTCTTTTGATGAGTCACTTTGTGTTATAAACTACTATTTATTCTAACAAGACAATGCCTGGCAATTACCCATATATTTTTTCATGTTATTAAGATTCTTTGTACATTGTTGATAATCAACCCTGATTAATCTGAATAAATTAGTGAAGTTAAATCTGCTCACATATATCACCCCTGCTTTCATATTCATATTCACAGGAATCAGGGCACAAAATAAGCCTTTAAGTAATCTCCTATTCAATTGCTCTTTCAAAAACAAAATGCCAGTCAAATTAGTGGATGGGTAAAGCTTCATTGATTTTTCTGCAGAAATATATCCAGTTTTTATAGACTATTTTAGATATTTATTAAAGACAGTACTGTTTAGTAAATATTCCGTATTTCTTGAGGATTTCTTATTTTTCAATATGTCTATTGTATTATAAAACAAGGACATATATGATACTCATAATGCAGTAAGTAGTAATGAATATAAGTATATATCGCTTCATTAGCAGGATATTTATATTAATTGATAACACTGTTAAGGGAAATACTCAGAATATGTATCATCGTGACTAACAATTACATAGTTGTCATAATTTTCAGTGATTTAAGAAATAACATTAATTATGATTATTTCTATAGTCTCCATTTAAAAACAATTTAGGTAGAACATTTTTTCTTTAATTGTTGTAATTTATTTCAAAGTACCCCATACCATAATTATAGGAAAACACTTTAAAGTCAGCATATTATACCACTGACAAGTTGTGTTCTGGGTGTACACATGATAATACTTCTTACCCACAAGATTAGTGATAGCTTGTAAATGAAATGCCATCCTTACTTCTCAGCATCTGAGTAGTAATACTAAGGAGTCTGAAAAATTCTTTCAGACAAAAGAAACATTTCACAATTATTTCCATTTAAATCTTAGATATTTTACCATGGCTTCAAAGGATTCCTTTTTAAAAGATGAATTTTGAAAACTGTTAACACTAAACCAGTAAGCAATTTATAGAAATTAATACTCATCCCAGGGAAGTAATCTTAGAGACATTTTTGTGGTTATTCGGGAGTAATAATGTCACAAACACTATCTTGGGCACTTAGAATCTTATTGCTATTTCTAAACTAAAAAATCGGAACAATCCAGCATAATGGAAAGGCTAGTATTGGCAATAGAAGAGAAGATCACTGCCTTCTGCTTGAATAGGACTTGAAAGTGAAAGCCTAGTCCACATGACTCAGTGAAGCAGTAGATAATGGAGTTTGAATCCACTCTTCTCAAGTAGGTCATTCAAGATGGTCTACAATCTGATTTCACATTGTAATTTGCTTCTGTAGCCTGGCCCCATCTTTGCTTGCAAATTCTATTCTGGCTTTAAAGCCCAGTAATGATATTACCTTTTAATGCTATTTCCCTCAGTAATTCTGGCCTATGTGGTCTCTTGTTTCTCTTAAATCCTATAGTTTGTGTCATACATTTCATCTTTCTCTTTTTTCCATCTATTCTATAATATTAATTTCATGTTTATTGTATACTAAATAAGTACATTATCTCAATCCTCAAAAAGAATCCCTATTATGACTCCTGTTTTAAAGGAGAAAAAATTAGGAATATTTAAACTAGGATATTTAAATTATTTCCCAAATCACACGTAAGAGACAGATCTGATATTCAAAATATTTGACTCCAGAAGCGTCATTTTCCACTATATGCTGGAGTCTTTTGCCTTGTACTGTGATATCAGCACTTAATAAAATCCTTGATCAAGTGGATATACCAAAAACATGAAAGCAATGAATAAGTGGATACAAGTTTTAAGGTTTTAAGGCTCCGGAGTGGATGATAAGTAACTTAAGGTCCAGGTTCATGACTTACACTAATGTGAGGGTCCCTAATCGTGTTATAATGGTAAAAGCTATAATTGCTAGTGTTTATTGAAGTTTTTCTGGCAGCTATCCTGTACATCTATTTTCTTATTTCATTATCAGAAAGAACTAATTAGATAGAAGTTTTTCCAGCTTACATACTGGGAGAATCAGAGGTTCAGAAAAGCTAAACAAGTTGTCAATAGGCACAAAGTAAAGTAAGTGCCAGAACCAGGAACTATATGCAAGTACACTCGCTTCTTATTCTTGTCCACTTCGCTATTCAACCTCAGTCAGTAGGTGGTGATGAAACATATTCCCTCCGCCTCCAGGGCCCTTGAAAAAACTGAGGGTCACACCAGCTTGGGCACACACACCGTTTCCCACTAGGCTGAGGCTGCTGACTCCAGTGCTATGAGAGTGCCGTCTTGTATCTGTTGGTGTACTGCAGGAGGGGCTCAGAGGCCTTCTTTTCCAGGTCTGTTTGTCTGAGTGGCCATTTGGAACTTTTTAGGTTTTCCTTATGGAAGAATCTGAAGGCAACACTGTTCTGCAATGCTCTGAGTCCAGGGTGAGTTGGAAATCATGGCAAATATGTACATAGAGAATCAAATTGAGAATATTTGGGGAAAATAGAATAAATGGATGAAATGTCTATTTATGTAGCTCTATCATACTGCTACTGTTAAATTGAAAACATAACCTGCATTTGTGAAATTTTTATGTTATTGTAAGATATTACCATTTATTATTCTGTTGAAAATAATATAGCCTTCCATTGGCTTTTGTTTTAAAATATGAGTTATAGATTAGGATGTTGAGAAGAAATATAAAATATTATAAATTTCTTGTCATATACAGAGCTTCATATAAGTACTTAAGAATATTACAAAGCCTCTGGTATGCAATTTCATACTTTATTACTGATTCAGGAACATTGTAGATAATGAATGAAGCCAAGCTCTTGACCAAAAATTGAGATTTTTTAAACATGAAAAAAAATCATGTAAGACAATGATGATTGAGTGGAAGATAAATAATGTTATCCTTAGTAAAATAATTTACTGAAATTTTTGGCAAACAATGTCAGCAAGTAATGTTTTTTTTTCAAGACATTTTTGCCTTACCTAAGCGCAAAGAGAAGTATATATTTTTCTTTTTTATTCTCACAAAATTACTGATATTTAATATTAAAAAGATCAATTATATCGTCATTTTTACACTTCTATTTCTAGTTCAGTGAGCAATGAGAGTAAATGACACTATGCTCCATTAAATGTTAAAATTTAAAAGAAGTATGAAACATGCAAAATACTAGCACATCCAATATTTATGAGCAAAAGTGTTTGGCTGGTCTACACGACATTAGCATTTTTTCAATGATCACAGAATCTCAAGCCAAAAGAAACAAACAAAAACTGTTTAATGCAAATCAAAGGAGTTCAATCAAATCTAATAAGCTGAATATTGGCAGACAGGGTAGGGGAGTTGTGAAAGATACTAGAGGGCAGGGTCAGTTGAGAAAAGCACACACAACTGTAACAATTTCATTTGAAATAATATGTCTTAGTATCAGTTTATCAACTCTAAGTTCTACCCTTTCATTGCACATGTCTACATTGTAAAGAGTATGCCAGAGCTTGTTTTCAGACAACTGATGCCAGTAAAAGCTGTACTAAAGAGAGACAGTGAAAATCTATATGAGGACAGATTTGTAAATGGATGAAATGTTTTGGTATATGTTATGTTTTTGTTTGTTTGTTTGTTTTGAGAAAGAGAGAAAGCCATCTCGAGCAGTGGGGGGTGGGTAGGCAGAGAGGGAGAGGGAAAGAGAATCTTAAGCAGGCTTCAGGCCCAGCTTGGAGCCTGAGGCGGGGCTCAATCTCACAACCCTGAGATCATGGCCTTGAGATCATGACTTGAGCTGAAATCAAGAGTCAGATTCTCAACCGAGTCACCCAGGCAACCCCTGGTATATGTTATGTTAAATTTTAGCACAAATGTTGTTCAAGGGGTTTCTGCAGCATAAAGATGACATCATTTATTAAGGCTTAATATACATCCGGAACATACAGACTGCCTCAGGTTATCCTTTCTCAGGTCCGCAGCCCTGTGATGAAATGAAATGTAAGGGACATGTCTACCCAGTTAGGGCACCAGGGTAAAGAGATGTTGGTTAAGTCCAACACAGTTAGCTGCCTCTCCTTAGCAAGAGCTGAAGTTGTTCTTTATCCCAGGATGGTATACTGGCAACAAAAGGATTAGTCAATATAAATACATTTTAATCAATTATATAAAACTGGTCTGTTAATATAAATAAAAATATATGAAGCAAAATATAAATACAGATTTGTAAAAAAAAAAAAATAGAGGTGTCTGGTTATGAGTACAAATATTTAACAATAACATTTTAATCCCAGGCCTGTTTCAGGTCTAAGACAAAACCCATGTCCAGTTTATTGTACTACACTGCTTTTTTGTACAAATTGTTTCTTGCTTACTTGGTGAGTCTACTAGTGTAGCTGTCTAGCTCTGTTACCTCTTGTATAGTCTTTGGTCTTTTTGTTTCTTCAATCCATGTTTTTCCTCTTGTATCCCATGTTATCCATTTTGGTCCAATTCAAGTTGATATGTTCATTGTAATGAACCTACTTCTATTTACAGATGCTTAGAATTCAGTCTCTAAAATATTGGACTTTTGGTCTTAGCAATAGAGGCTGTGGTGCTATTGCTGTTGCTCTTTCTTTTTCTTGTGTTTTTACTTAAATCACAGCAAACAAAGAGGCAATTTCAGAAGCCAATCAACTTAAAATACTTTTGAAAAATACAGTAAGTAACTTAACCTCTTTTGTGTCCCTACTTCTTTTTTTTTTTTTTTTAATATTTTATTTACTTATTTGACAGAGATGGAGACAGCCAGCAAGAGAGGGAACACAAGCAGGGGAAGTGGGAGAGGAAGAAGCAGGCTCATAGCAGAGGAGCCTGATGTGGCGCTCGATCCCACAACGCCGGGATCACGCCCTGAGCCAAAGGCAGACGCTTAACCGCTGTGCCACCCAGGCGCCCCTGTGTCCCTACTTCTGTTACAAGGTTGAGACAAGCATTTATGACTTAATGGTTCATGCAGATATATAAAAGGAAGAAGGTAGTTTAAAGGTGACAGTGAAAGAGTAGAGGAACACTGTTTATTTTGCTGTCTTGACTCTTGTACTCTTTTCAAGGTCTTCCCCAGTTTACATGCATTTTGAGGGCTTTGTAAACAACAGGAGAAATGATAATGGAGTCCATGTTATAGTTTTCTTCTTGCTCATGGGGAAGGGAGCAGGAATTGGGGCCAGGGATCAAGTCATCTTCCTTGAGCACATGACTGCATGCAAGAAGGTGAAAGCCCAGTGAAATTGGAACTCTGAAGTAAGGAAAGGCGGTTTTGATGCACCTAGTTGGGTGTCAGGTGACTAATTACCAGTGTGCACTAAAAATTGTATCTCTCCAACAGATGTTGTATGGGGTAAATCTAAAGGGTTATATCCAACTAGAAGCCTAATACTATTTCTTAATATTAATAATCTTTTTGTTTGGTTGGTTGGTTGAATTCTAGAAAGCAATATTTTAGTCAAGGTTGAAAATGACCACAATCCCCATAACTGTTAATCTTGTCCTCCATATTGTCACTCAATCTGACCAAAGGACAGAAGAAAGTTAAAATAGAGAAATGTTTGCTTTAGTTTCACACATAACATTCTGAGTCCGAGTAATGATGACAAATCCTCTCAGTTGTGTTTTAGAAAGAACTGTCAATAAATTAATTTTGACTGTCCTGTGCTTAAACTGTGTCTCCCAAACCCATTTCTTGATCAAGACTTCCAGGAAGTTGAAAAAAAAAATAAAACAAAATATAATGAAAATAATTGGCAAAGTTAAAGGGACAACACCTCAAATGGAATTCGGATGAAGTCACACATAAATGTATTAGGTTAAAATCCTTTTAAAAGTAACTTGTTCTTTAAAAAATTGAATTAAATCAATGGGAGTCTTGGGCTCAGCCATCAGTTCCAATTCAATAATGAAGGTACAATGGGGAATGCTATTTCTCGTGGAATTACTTCTGAAGATAAATGATTGATTGAAATCATCTAATGATGACTAGGCATACTATTTCTCTAGGTTTTACAGTTTTATGACATATTCATTTGCATTTCTTAACTTCCAGGATTTTCTTACAGCTTGATCCAGTAACCTCATTGATTTTAAAATTTTAAAGCTGAAAGGGATGTAAGAATTTTTTTTGTCAAAAGAATTTCTCAGTCTCAAACTAAATGATTAGACCATATCTGTTGCTGTAAGTAAAAATCAGACATATTTTCTTAAAAGTGGACTCAAAGTTTAGTATACTTAATATTAATGAAAAATTCTTTATCTACTCCAGATTAGAATGCCACTTTACCCTGATATTCTCACATAATGCAATTCTAACATCTTTCTCAACAAAAAAAAATTTTTTTAAGATTTATGTATTTATGTATTTATTTATTTATTTGACACAGAGAGAGAGAGAGCACAAGCAGGGGGAGTGGCAGGCAGAGGGAGAGGGAGAAACAGGCTCCCAGGGGTTCAGGGAGCCCATTGAGGGGCTCAATCCCAGGACTCTGGGATCATGACCTGAGTTAAAGACAGACACTCAACTGACTGAACCACCAGGCGCCCCTCTCAACAAATTTTAAGATAGAATCTTGACATATTATCTTCCACAATGACTACATACCTATAATCCATTATTGACTACTGACACATTATATGAATAAATCAATATAAGAATTGTTTATAATGCAAAAAATATATAAAACTATGTTAAGAGGAATATAAGAGCAATATAAGGGTCTTTCACAAGTTTATTGATATATAGTCAGGAACTATCTATTCATTAATATGTAGGATCTTGACATGAGTTAATTACAACATTTAAGTTAACTTTGTACTTACACTGTATCTTTTTAAGATAAATTTGAATTTCTTTGTTTGCCAGAGGTCAAAGAGCTTTCCTATCATAAAGAAAGTTTTGTTTTAATAGATTTAAGGAACAAATGCATTGTCAAAGGCTCTAACATCCCTTCAAATCTCCCTCTACTGGCTTGTGGTTATGGCCTCATTTTAATAAACATCATTAAGTAAATTTTATTGGTAGGTTGAATAATGGCCTCCTTATAATGAAACCTGAGAATGTATTTTGTTGCATGGAAAAGAAGTATTGAGGTAGCAGATGGAATTAAGGTGGCTCATCAGTTAATCTGAGATGGGGAGAGAGCTTCCTAGGTTATCCAGGTGGGCCCAGTGTAATCACAAGTGTCCTTATATGTAAATGAGGTAGCCAGAAGTAAATGAAGGCAGCCTCTAAAGTTAAAAAAGGCAGGGAGGGGCACCTGGGGGGCTCAGTCAGTTAAGAGGCTGACTTCGGTTTAGATCATGGTCTCAGAGTCTTGGAATGAAGCCTGGTGTCTTGCCCAGGGTGGGTTGGCCCGCGCACAGCGGGGAGTTTGCTTGTCCCTCTGGCCCTCCACCCACTCAGGTGCCCAAGCCCTCTCTCTCTCTCTCTCTCTCAAATAAATAAATAAAATCTTTTTTTTTTAAAGCAGGGAAATGGAATTTCCTCCAGAGCCTCCCCCAGAAAGAAGTGCAACCCTGCCAAAACCTTGATTTTAGCCCAGTGATGGCCATTTCAGCCTTCTAACTTCCAGAACTATAAAGTAATAAATTTGGATGGCTTTAACTCACTGAATTTGTGGTAATTTGTTATAGCAGCACTAGGAAACTAATATAGCAGGCATTACTTTATTCTGTAGCCTTAAGATTTTTCCTGCTAATTTTAAGTAAGTTCAAATAAAAAATATTTGAAGTTTATAATCCTTAACTAAACCTGTCCCAATAAGATTTTATTCTGGAAATAATAGGACTTTCTCTTCCCCTATTTCCCTAGGTAAGGAAGGGGGACTTGTTAGTGATGGTGGTCTCAACTGAGTATTTCTTTGAGATTGTAATCTGATTTTGTTTGAGCAGTCTTGTCATAGCTACAAATCCCTTTCTTCAAATACAATGGGCCTGGAGACATTTGAAAATGAACCTTGGCCCCAGCATCTCCTCCTTATTTGGAAGCCCTTTATCCACTGTGGTAACTTTGCTTTCTGTCTCGCTGACTTTTCCTGGGGTTCTGCCTCTCCACTGAGCCCCTTCTGATGGAAACTTCAGTGATTCTTTGATTGCGTTTTACTCCAGGCAGCCTTCCTTCTATAATCTGCCCCTTCAGGGCCAGTCTCACCCTAACTCGGGCTCAGCGTCTGGGGCTATTCCATGTCTATATGGAGGATTTAGATAGATTCAATGTCTGTCCCTCTGAGAGAAAAAAAGTGAGGCTAAACCCCAAGGCATGCCTAAGAGTTACCAGGTATAGTTCAGAATGTTTCTTGTGCTAAGAATATGACAGGCTCCTAAATTTTTAAAACAGATTTTCTGGCTGCCTGAATGTTTGGCATCTAAAGCATGGGATTTCTTCTAATAAACAAAACATAATATCACCACTTCAGGCAATGTCAGGAAGTCTAATCAAGAGTTGACTGTGAGCCAACACTTACCATCAGCTCTATGGAGTTGTAATAATGGAGGCTAAGAATATATTAACTATTCATTTCTCTAGGTTTTCTGAGCTAAGTCTGTATCAAGGCAGGTCAGCCAGAATAACATACCTGAGCGATATTAGCTTAGTTCCTTTCAGAAATACTTTCATGGATATATGATTTAATGTTATGCTCTCAGCTTTTATAGAGGGTTGATATAAGAAATGGCCATTTGAACAACACTTCTTTATTGCTTGAGAAATGATAGTTGAAGACATTGTCCATTATGTAACTTGGAATCTCTCATAGAAGACTCCACATGATAAAGACCTCCTTAAATTTTGTGTTGGTAAAAAAAAATGTCTTACCAGGCAAACTTTTATGCTTCTTTTTACCAGCAAGTGAAAGCCATATGCAACAATGGGTCTCATTTACAATGTTAGTATGTAAACAAAGAAATAAAAGTTATACGCAAACAATGAATCATGGAACACTACATCGAAAACTAAGGATGTACTGTATGGTGACTAACATAACATAATAAAATTAAAAAAAGAAAAAAATTGTTTGAAATAAAGCTTCTGTCATAACAAGGAGTCACCCAGAATAACTTCTCAAATTTGTAAACATTGATTTTGAATGCAACCCCCTTTCTTACCCATCCTTTAGGGAAATGGGGCTTTGACAAAAACAAAATGCAAGTGAGGCCTCTCAGAATGATGTTCATTAATCCCCCTGTAAATAAACTTGATAGGAAGCAGTGGAGCTTTTCTAGTAGTTAAGACTCTGGTTTAATTAAATCCCAGATAACCCCACTTATTAGCTGAGGCTGTGAGCTATTTATTTAACCTCCCAGTTTCAGTTTCCTATCTGAAAAGTGGAAATGATATATCTGCCTTCTAGGATTGTGGTAAAGATTAAATGAGTTAATTCTTATAAAGTACTTAGCACAGTGCCTGGACGGTAAGATACAAGACTCAGTAGCTATGGGTATTGTGTAAATGGGTGTGGTAGGTGGTGGTGGTGATGATGGTGATGATTATGACAATGATGATGAAAGTAGACCCAGGTGAGGACAAGTCTCTCTTCCTTCAAAATCTCTTCGACTTTTACTATGGTGCTTTATTCTTAGCTTTTCATTGAGGAAACACTTGCCTTTAGAAAACTGAATAGGCCCAGGAAGGAAGAACAAAGTCTTCCTCAGGAATAATTTTATACTATGTTTTCTTTTTTTTTTCTTTCTTTTTTTTTTTTTAAATGTTTTCAGAGAGAAGTATAGTAAGTGTTAGAGGTTTTCTTTTTCTCATTGGAGAACAAAGTTTTAGATTGAACAGGCTTTTTTCTCTGAGCCTTTTGCCAGCTCTGAAAAGACAACTACGGTTGGTTTACTCTTGGGGAAAGGAAGGAGCAAGCTCTGTTTTGTTTTGGGGAAAAGAGATATAAAAGGAGCTCTTTGAACTTCATGCTTGGTCTACCTCATATCATAAGAAAGGGAGGCTACATAGGAATTTATGCAGAATCCCTGACCAGAATAAAAGAGTGCATTAACTTGGAACAGTGATTTGCAAACTTTTTGGCCTTGAGGACCCTTAAAAATCATTGAAGATGACAGAGTTTTGTTTATGTGGATTATAGTTACTAATATTTACTGTACTAGAAGTTAATATTGAAAAAATTAAAAATTAACTCATTTGAAAATAGCAATAATTAACCTATTACATGTTAATATAAAAACTATTTTGTGAAGATAACTATTTTTTCCACAGCAAAAAAGATGAGTATAGTGGCATTATTTTACTTTTTTTCAAATTTACTTAATATTTGATTTAATAGAAGGCAGCTGTATTCACATAGCTGCTTCTGCATTCAGTTGATTAATATATGTTGTTTTGGTGCAATAAACGAAGTAAAGCCAACATTACAAAGATATGTCGTTGGAAAAGGAAGGAATATTTTAATAGTTTTTGAAGCAATTTTTGTATACTCTTTTCACATTACCCCACTCTACAAGTGGGTCATTTCTTAGAGGTTACTTGCGGTGTATAAACTCAAACCTTATCAATGAGCTTTTTGACTCTGTTACATTAAAATCATTAGACCATCTTTGCATAGTCTACCATGCTTGACTTTGTAACATCATGCATTTGTCATTTGGAAAATGTTGGTCCACTGAATTATGCAGATTTCCAAATGTTGAAACATTTTATTATGCATTATTAAATAGTAACATTTGTTAATCTCATTAGAAAAGTCTTTCTGTATTGACAAGGTGTCAAGCTCATAGAGACAGATATAAATTTTTCAAAATCCTGGTCTTTGCTTGAAAGCTCAAATTTTATCTTTGCCAATAAATGCTGTCAGTTGTCTCCTTTGAGTGTCAGGCTCACTATGTTCATTTTTGAGAAAATATCTGCCAAATGCCCAAGTTTGAATAACGATGGTTTATCTGTCCATGGTCTTTCCCAGTAAATTTAGTGCTCCATGAAAAAAGCAGCTAGTTCAGCTTGCAACTCCAACAATTGCACAAGACCTTTTCCTTCAGATAACCATCATATGTCAGTATACAGCAAAAGTGATTTATATTTAAGAAGTCATGCACTCAAGGTTTGGAATGAAATAAAATTAATAATTTTTACTGCTTCATTAAGGAATTCCTAAGTGAAACTGACATTTTTTACTGCATATGTGTAGCAGTGAAGGATATAATGATGACTAATTCTATTTGGTGTCACTGCTTTGTTTTGTACTTAGGCATCCATAGTTTCACCCACTCTTGGTTTTTGTAGCATCAGAGAAAATATTAACACAGTGAAATAGGCAAGCAATATCTTAGTATTATTATAAACTGCTATGTCTTATGTTTGGAAAACTAAATGAGCTGGTAAGCTATTATGTGAAATTTGAATTCAGAGATTTGGGACAGAGAGTCACAAGAACATGTCTATTGTCTATGTCACCTAAAACCTCCCATTTTCTACTACTTTGCAGATCAGATAGATCACACTTTATAGTTCCTCATTTTAGGCACCAAGACCAGGAGAACCATGAAGACTCTGATGTCATTTTTTTATTATAGTTTCATGTTAATTTAATTAGTTTCGGCCAGTATAATTTAGTCAGTGTACCCATGCAAATATACACCAATAATTTACCTTTACAGTTTTCTATATGTATATGGACTGTTACGACATAAATTGTGTTCTCTCAAAATTTGTATGTTGAAGTCTTAATCACCAGTAGTTAGAATGTGACTGTTTTTGGAGATAGGGTCCTCAAAAGTTAATTAACTTAAAATGAGGTCGTAAGATTGTCTTTATAAGTTTTTATAAGAAGAGGAGGTTGGGACACAGACACATATGGCTGGAAGACCTTGTGAAAATTTAGGGAGAAGAGGGCCATCTACATACCAAGGAGAGAGGCCTGAGAAGAAACCAATCTTGCTGACATCTTAATCTCAGACTCCTAGGCTCCACACTGTGAGCAAATAATTTTTCTTTTAAGCCACCCAGTCTGTGGTACTTCGTTATGCATCCCCAGAAAACTAATACATGCATGATTAAAAGGATTTCAAGCAGCAGCACAGAAATATAGAGGGAGATCGAGATTAAATTATATTCAATCATTTTGGGAAACAAAGAAGGATGGTATACTGACTGTGGCCATTTCGTATTCATAGCCAAGGCTCTCCCTGTGAGTCCTTCTAAGGCTCTGGAGTCCACTTCAGTCTTCATCCTCCCTATCAACTCCCAGTTACATACTTTTCAAGTGAATAGACTGCTGTATTTTCAAATATTATTTTCTTAACAACAAAAGCTCCCCAATACTAACAGAATGCTACTGCCCAAATAGATGATAGATTTTACAATATTCAGCCATCAGTGTAGAATATTCCAAAGCCTTGTTGTTCAAAGTGCATCCGCAGACCAGCAGCATCGATATCAACTAAGAGTTGATCAGAAATGCGGTCCTGGGCCCTACCTTAATCCTGCTGAATTAGCATCCGCATTTAAAAAATATTCTTATGTGATTCTTAGGCAGAGTAAAGTTTGAGACACTGCATGCACTAAAGGGATATGTTTAGAAACATGTCATTTTTTTGGTTGTTGTTGGATGCAAATATTCTATAGAAAAGCAAGGTTTGGAATTTCTTAAAAGAATGTGCCCCGTGTGGGAGTTTTCCAGGCCACAAACAGTACACTTGTTTTTGAAATCGTTTTGCAATATTTCAGTCACCAGGGTGACAGTATATTTTGCTTGACATATGACTTCTCTCTTCTAAGAAAATCCAGGACATGAGGTGGGTCTGCAGGAAGCAATGACATTTCTCTTTCGGTGTCAATATTTCATGGGGAAAAAGCATTTATTACTACAGTTGCCAAAAAAATTGAGTGTCTCTTCTGTGCATTTTCCACAATTGAAAAGCTTTTTCTCATTCCTGCTGTCTTGGATATCTCCAAATCCACTATACAATGTGTTCCGATTATACACTTCCTTGTTACATCATTACTGGGTTGTATGCCTATACTGAACTGCTTCACAAATTAATTTGCATCCCGGCTGGCGTCTAGCTGTTCACTACAAAGTGGTAAACAGCTGGATGTCTTAGACACTTTCCCTATACCTTTGGTAAATCAGAATTGAATATATTTTCCCAGGAAGTATACTGTGGGACAGTCTGCTGAACATCTCTCCTGTCACAGTAGTGTTCAATCTGGACATAGATTTACTTCGTGAAAGCACTTTTCTGATGGTAGCACCACCACCAACCTGTCAACTTGAAAAAAAAAAGGTTTTTTCATCTTCATAAAGTGCTGCGATTGAAAATCCATTCTAAAGAAGTTGCCAGCAGTTATCATTTTATTTGTAGATCCTAAAGTAATATTTACTGGCATAAATGTGCAACTGACATTTAGGCCTGCCATATGTTGTTGACTATTTTAATAAGAGTATTGGTTTTTAGCAATAATTTCCACGTGGGGAAGTTATGTCTTTATTTGCACTTTTAAGTTGTTTATACAACTATGAGGATGAATTTAAACTTAGATATACAGTGGTATTCTTTAACAGAGGTATTCACCACTCGTCCCACAGAGCATAACCATTATAAATCAAAACAACAGCCCTCCCCACCCCCATATGCTGACATTTGGCAAGCCAGCTGGTCTAGCTTGTTGTTGGAAACCCATATCATCTTTTGTGTCCTTCCAGATGCTTCTAGCAGATATTTGCCAAAACTTGCCCAAATAAAAATGGGAGAATAAGAGAGGCATTTGACATCTTTCCTAGAAACTTTAGTAGAGGGTTGCCTTTATATTTTCAACACAATCATTTCTAAGATGACATGATCACTAAACATTTGAAGAATTACAGCATGTTATCAGTTAATGATCACTGGCATTTTTCATATTTAACAATAGTTCATTCTGGATGAATCGACTGACCTCAGAATATATAATGTATTTGTGCAGGGTTCCAGTGGTTTTTCAATAGTTGCATTTTCAATAGCTATACTTCTAAAAGATAAATGCAAACACACGCAATAGGTTACCCACCGTTCTTCATTTTCTTTTTACGAAAAAGACTGAACATAAGAATATACCATTAATTATGTAAAGTTAAAACACTCTTCCTCAAGATTATTTCTGCTGAAAAGTCCCTGGTGACTAAAGATTTTTAGCATCTTTATAAGTATTTACTTCTCACCTCTGTATATATTCTTTGATACAATGTTTGTTCAAATATTTTGTCCATTTTTAAGTATTAGTTTTGTTCTGATAAAAATTCTTTATGCATTCAAGATTCTGTAAAAATTCTTTATACATACATAAATAAAAATCTTTATTAGACATGTATTTTTATATACTCTAGCCCAGTCTGTGTTTTGTCTTAAAATTTTCTTTTTTATTCAAACTTCATTGAGATATAATTGACATATAACATAGTGCAATTTTACAGTGTACAAGGGATAATTTGATATATATATTGTGAAATGATTACCACAATAAGATTAGTTAACATATCTATCATTTTCTATAGCTATCTCTTTTTTTTCTTTGTGGTGAGAACTTTTAAGATCTTAGCAACTTTCAGTGAACAATTCAGTACTGTTAACTATAGTCACCATGTTGTACATTCCATCTCCACAACTTATTCATCTTAAAACTGGAAGTTTATATTCTTTTGCCACCTTCACCCATTTCCTCCACCCATTACCCTTGGCAACTATCAATCTATTCTCTAATTCCATGAGTTTGTTTCTCTTAGATTCCTCATAAAAGTGAGATCATACAGCATTTTTCTTTCTCTGTCTGACTTACTTTACTTAATGTAATGCCCTCAAGGTTCATTCATGTTGTTGCACATTGAAGGATTTCCTTTTTTATTGTAGCCAATGACACTGCATTGTAGGTTTATATGTGTATATCTCCATTTTTTAATCCATTCATCCATCCTTGAACACTTAGGTTGTTTCCATGTCTTGGCTATTGTAAATAATGCCGCAGTGAACATCTGGGTGCAGATAAGGCTTTGAAATAGTGATTTAATTTTAATTGGATACTTATCCAGAAGTGTAATTGCTGGATCATATAGAAGTTTTGCTCTCAATTTTTTGAGAAAACTCCACATTGTTTTCCATAGTGGTCATACCAGTTTACTTTCCCACCAATAGTGCAAGGTTTCCTTTTCTCCATGTCCTTGCCAGCATTTCTTATCACTTGTATTTTTGGTGATAGCCATTCCAACAGGTGTCAGGTGATATCTTATTGTGGTTTTGATTTGCATTTCCTCGAGATTAGTAAAGTTGGATATGTTTAAATGTACCTGTTGGCCATATGTATATCTTCTTTGGCAAACTATCTACTCAGGTCCTCTGACAATTTTTTAGTCTGATTGCTTTTGTTATTGAGTTGCATGATATCATTATATATTTTGCATATTCACCCCTTATCTGACAGATGCTTTGCAAATATTTTCTCCCATTCTATAGGTTGCCTTTCATTTTGTTGGTTTGGAGGCCTTTTATTTCTTTTTCTTGCCTACTTGTTCTGGCAAGGACTTCCAGTACTACATTGAATAAAGATGATGAGAGAAGGCATTCTTATCTTATTCCTGAGCTTAGAGATAAAGCTTTTAGTTTTACACTTTTGAGTATGATGTTAGCTGTGGGATTGTCATAGATTGCCTTTATTGTGTTGAGGTACATCCCTCAATACTCAGTTTGTTGAGTGTTTTTATCATGAATGAATGTTGCATTTTGCCAAATGTTTATTCTGCATCTATTGAAATGCTCATATGACTTTTATCCTTCATTTTCTTAGTGTGGTCTCTTACATTGATTGATTGATGAATGTTGAACTATCCTTGCATATCTCGAATAAATCCTACTTAATCATGGTTAATGATCCTTTCAATGTATTGTTGAACTCAGTTTGCTAGTATAAAGATTTTATTTATTTATTTGTCAGAGAGAGAGAAAGCACAAGCAGGGAGACTGGCAGGCAGAGGGAGAAGCAGGCTTCCCACTAAGCAAGGAGCCCAATATGGGACTTGATGCCAGGACCCTGGGAACATGACCTGAGCTGAAGGCAGACGCTTAACTGACTGAGCCACCCAGGCATCCCAGCTTACTAATATTTTTGTTGAGGATTTTTGTTTACAATTTTTTCATCTGTGTTCATTAGGGATATTGGCCTGCAGTATTCTCTTCTTGTAGTGTCCTTGTCTGGTTGTGGTAACAGGGTAATGATGGCCTCACAAAATGGTTTGCAAGCATTCCTTCCGCTTCTATTTTTTGGAAGAGTTTGAGAAGGACTGATATTAGTCTTCTTGAAATGTTTGGTAGAATTCACCAGTGAAGCCATCTGGTCCTAGATTTTTGTTTTCTGGAAAGTTTTTGATTACTAAGTCAATGTCCTTACTAGTTATTGCTCTACTCAGATTTTCTCTTTCTTCATGACTTAGTCTTGGTAGTTGTATATTTCTAAGAATTTATCCGTTTCTTTTAGGTCATCCAATTTGTTGGAGTATAAGTAATTGTTCATTATGGTCCTTATGATCCTTTGTTTTTCTGTGGAATCTGTTGTAATGCCTCCTCTCTCATTTCTAATTTTATTTATTTGAGTTCTCTTTTTTTCTTGGTAAGGCTAACTAAAGATTTGTCTATTTTGTTTATCTTTTCAAAAAAATAAGCTCTTAGTTTTATTGGTCTTTTCTATTGTCTTCTTAGTCTCCATTTAATTTATTTCCACTGTGTACTTTGTTATTTCCTTCCCTGTATTAACTTTAGGCTTAGTTTCTTTTTCTAATTACTTGAGGTATAAAGTTAGGTTGTTTATTTGTGACCTTTCTTCTGCTTCTTCTCTTTTTAATGTAGGCATTTATCACTATAGACTTCACTTTTAGAACTGCTTTTGTTGTATCCCATAAATTTTGCATTTCCATTTCCATTTGTCTCTAGATAATTTTTGACTTCTATTTTGATTTCTTCTTTGACCCATTGGTTATTCAGTAGCATGTTGTTTAATCTCTATTTTACTGTGAATTTTTACTTTCTTATAATTAATTTCTAGTTTCTTACCCTGTTGTAGAAGATGATGCTTGGTATGATTTCAATCTTAAATTTTCTAAGACTTGTTTTGTGGCCTAACATATTATCTATTCTGGAAAATATTCCATATGTGCTCAGGAAGAATGTATATTCTGCTGCTGTTGGTTGGAATGTTCTGTAAGTATCTGCTAAGTACATCTGGTCTTAATGTAGTTTAAGTCCAATGTTTCTTTATTGATTTTCTTTCTGGATGATCTATCAATCACTGAAGGTAGGGTACTGACATCTCTACTATTATTGTATTGCTGTCTATTTCTCCCTTCAAGTCTATTAATACTGCTTTATATATTTAGGTACTCCTATATGGATGCATAAATATTTACAAATGTTATATCCTCTTGTCAGATTGACCCTTTAATCATGTAATGACCTTCTTTGTCTCTTATAGTTTCTGTCTTAAAACTTATATTGTTTGATATAAGTATAGCTACCATTGCTTTGCTTTGGTTTCCATTTGCATGGAATATATTTTCTGATTTCTTCACTTTCAGTTTGTGTGAGTCCTTACATTTAATGTGTCTCTTGTAGGCAGTGTACAGATAGGTCTTCTTCTTTTTATCCATTTACCCCCTCTATATCTTTTGATTGGAGAATTTAGTCCACTTACATTTAAGATAAATGAAGAAACTGAGAGGTGAGCTTTTTTTGCCTGTTTCCTCTGTCTTGGGCCTGGTATTTAGCTGTGGAGATGGGGAGTGGTTATGATATTCCTGCATCTGTAATAACTGCCTCTTTGTTTGCTATAGCTCTGTGGGATTCGTGAATGCAAGCTCTTTTGGCCATCAGAGGCAGGTGATCCAGCAGCCCATCCTTTGGTCTGTAGCCACAAAAAGCTGAGGTGCCAGACATATGTGTGGGCTTTTTCCAGAGATGTTGTGGCAACTGGATCAGCCTAGAGGGAGAAGGAGGCATCCAGAGGCTTCCCTGGTCGCTGGGGAAGATCACAGTCTGAATCTAAATGCATGTTAAATTAGAAGTCTGACCTCCTCAAGCAGCAGCTTTTAAAGTATACTGATAGACCTCCTTGAAGGGAAAACTAGAAGACTGGTTTTCTGTCTGTTCCCTCTGTGCTAAGCCCTGGTGGGATAGACACTGCGAGTCCTTAGAAAGCCCCTTAAAATCTGTTTCTTAGTTTGCAATAGTCTTGTGGGTCGTCTGGGTGCAAGCACCATTGGCTTACAGAGCTAGTTGTTTTGGGGGCCTGTGCCTCATGTGGGAGTCTTACAAGCTGGGATGCAAGATGCAGGGCCCAACCACTTTGTTCCTCAGAAGAAGCTGGGAATTGAGAGTTTCTTCCTGATAGCACTGTGTCAGGGGTGGAATTTATGATGACAGTGTGTCTCAGCCTGTCCTACACGTTTCAGTGTGGGTGATATGGATATTTTCTCATTCGCCCAAAGTGTAGGAGTCACTCAGCTAGGCTCTGCATTTCTTTCAGAGTGAATTTCTCCATGTGCAATGTAGATTCTGTGTATCCATGGGAGGAAGTGTGTTCATGAGGCTCCTATGTTGCCCTTTCAGTCTTAAACATAAAGAAGCAAGAGCCCACTGCTGATGGAATCTAATAATTTTAATCTTTATCATTGATGCAAATGTGTTTTTTAATGTGTTGCTTTGTTTCAAAGTGAAGAATACTTACACAAGAATTTACAATCATAGTCAACACTTATTGAGCAGTATCTGCCAAAGATTATGCTTGAAGCTTTCATAGTATGTTTCTTTGGTAAAGCCAATGACTGAGTGAAATTTCATTTTGTATTACACATTTTGACTGCTTATAAATATAAGGAGTAAAACAAATAAACAAACCAACAAACAGACATGAATAACCAGAGGTCTATGTAACTGTGAATAATGAAAGACTGTGTCCTCTAGGATTCTACTATGTGTAAAAAGAAGTGCATTTTATTATTCAAAAGAAGATTAGTTAATAAATTAGCTCTTTAATTTCTCTTCTTTTTTTTTTTTTGCTTCTAATATGCATAGTTTATGAAGGGTGAATAGTGAATGATTTGGAGGCCAATGATTAATAAAGTTGGGATTACCTGGATTTTAATAATTTCTAACTGAGTTATTCCATTTATTAAGGCAAGTAATTGATATCTGATTTTATTGTTTTTTAATGAAAATTATTTTTAACCCTACAAGTTCCTGTGTTAGTGTGTATGATTGTTATAAATAGTGACTCAGATAAGAAGCCTGTTGTCAGAGATTGGCTATCAGACATATACCTTTAAAAAATCCTCCAAAAGGAAGAAGTTTTATAGCAGTAATACTGATTAGGAGCTATGTAGGTTCAGAGAAAGGAAAGATTACAGAAGAGATGAGGAAGTTTTGTGGAGGTGGTGGCATTTGAGTTTCACTTGAAGGCTGGCAGGATTTGGACGTGTGAAAATGGGCAAGGCAGAATGGACGGGGGTTGTTTGAGAAGAAAGTACTTTGTTAAAAAGGCAATTTGCAGGGCAATCTTAATCTTAAGAATTTAAGTTGCAAAACTTTTTGGACTTAGGTGACAGAGAATTTTGGATATTAGACTAAATTTTTGGAATTGCTGTAATAGGTCACAGAAACTTTGGAGCAAATTTATATATATATTATATATAATATCATATGTTATGATTTATATATATTATTTATATATAAATTCATATAAAATAAATGCATATT